>NC_045576.1:10395112-10695112 GCF_009819795.1 Aythya fuligula | reverse complement strand
TGCTTCCACTTATTATTTGTTTGCTAATCAGGATGGAAATGAAAAGAAGTTGTCAACCGGGACTCTTTCCCACAATATCCAGGAAAATATCAGTATTCGGTGATTTAACAACAAAAGGAAACCGGATTGCACCTTGAGGAAGAAAGAAATAACCTGCTAGCCAGGAAGAATAGAGGAACATAGACTTTGCCAAATAAGCTTAAAAAAAAGATACTAATAATTAAGAGGGCCTGTGAGTGAAGCTGGTGAGGACAGAACTGTGATGCTTCCTGTTAGTAAATACAAAGAATAGATTTAATAGGACTCCAGGGGAAAGCAATAGCTTGGGAATAGCCTTGGGAAGAAAGACAAACATACACAGAGGATGCAAAACAGTGTGAAAAGTGATTCATAGGGACTCGATGCTGTTCCTAATTGTTAAGACTTTATTGTATTAACACATTCCTACAAACTGAACAAAGACTTTTGATTTCAAAGCAGTTTGAATTGCATGCCCGGAGCCAGCCAAAGCCCGCGGGGAACACCTGCTGGGGCGTGCAGAGCAGAAAAAGCTTGGATGAAGGTTAAGGCACATGCAGATAGGCAGGAGAGCCAGATGACTTATTTGGGATATCTGACACAAGCCCTCTTTTCAAAATACTGCATTAGAATATGTGAATGAATGGTCATGTTTACCAGGACTTGTGATGAAAAATATATTAACTTCCAGCTATGGGGTTAAGTGCACAGAGCTATCACAAAAGAGCTGGACCAGTCCGTGGCCTGGCTGGTATTGCATGGAAAAGCTGGTGTTCGTGCATCCTGCTGCTTCCTATTGGAACCTGCTTTCTTGTCTAAAGCTGCTTCTGTACTTCTCAAGGTCTCAATTTATGGACATCTAAATCTTTTTCAAAGTTGTTAAGGATTCCTGTGAAGGGAACATAAAAGCTACTGGCAGCAAAGTTAAGCTTCTTTAGACATGTTTTATTGGTGTCCTAAACTAAAGGTGCCTGGACCACCACAGACCAGATTAAAAATCACTGCTGCCTTCCAAAGTGGAAGAGCTTCATACTTAGAGAAGAAGGTCCTAATCCCATCCTTAGATGAGAACTTGAGAAGCAGAGTGCAGATTCATTCACTCCCGGTGTGCCCAGCTGACCAGCACTGGGTGGATCCCTGTGCTTAGATCTGGTTTGGATTCCACGTTGTTTTTTGTTTGTTTGTTTAAGCTCTTAGACTTATACTCCTCAGGCCTGTTTATCCTCATGCTATACTGAATTTTCACTGTCAACACAGCTTGTGTAACAAAGACTGCAGAATTCATTTCTGCAATGAAATTGAAGTTGTCAAGGAGATATATGGAGAATTTGTCTTTGTAGAATTCATTTTCAGCCACACTATAACATCTGAGCTAGAAATCAGTCCTTGCTTGCCACGGCTTTCAGGAAAATGGAAGCATTTTATGTTCATTAGCTCAGATTTTGTGCATTGACGATTTTAAACAGATCTTTTACAGATCAGATCTTTCTTACTTTTCTACCTTTGTTGCCAATTGACTTCTATGAGCTGACTGGCAAGAAAGATCAGGACAGCACATACTGCTAATACATTTCAGAGATTAAAGGCATGTGAATAGTATCTAGTCCAGTATTTTTGAACATAAATGTCTATTCAGGTAGAATGCACATGCAATATTTTGAAAGCTTTGATTTGGAAGCTTGTATTTGTTCATTAGTAATGGTATGATTAGGAAAGCAAAGGACCTGTCTTGGCAAGTACTCTGTAAGTAAAGACACATGCCAGCAGCTGGGGAAAGTTCTCTGGGTGGGAGGGAAGTGATTGAAGATTGCACCCTGGAGTACAGTCTTCTCTGCTTTGTCTAGTCTGATTACAAATGATTCAAGTAATGAAGTTTCTACTATTACTCCTGGGAAAAATCTGTGGTTTTATGTTACTCGTGACTTGGGCCATTCTTTAAACCAGGGAGCGAGGAATGTTCATCATTCATATTTTATTAGTGTTCTCTGAACTTTCAACATTTACATTTAAAAGTGTGAAAAGAAAAACACTGGGAATTTGTTTTCAGGAATAATGCCACAGAGACACACACATGCCTTTACAACACACACACAGTAACCCCTCACATATGCTGATGCACTTCTCTGTTCAGACCCCATAGATACAGTTGTTACTTCTGACTGGAGATTTTTTTTAATCAAAGTGAGACAACCAAATAAAACCAGCTCAAACAGCATAATTCCCACCTTCCCCATTTGTTACCATGCTTCTGAAACTTGCTACGTAATTCAGCAGGTCAGAAAAGAGGTGTGTATGTGTGTGTGTCCCAGCATTTGTATCTATTTTCATGCCTCAATTTGAATTACTGGTATAAAAAGCAGTAGCTAGACCATCAACCATCAAACCCCCTCCAAAGAACATCTCTCTTTCTCTGTCATGTTGTGGGTTGCTTCCCAGAAGGGCAATTTAACCAACAAATATCCCAACATTAGCAGGTTCAGGGCTCATTTTAGAAATACAGTGACATCTGTCTCCCTTGAAAGTCACTTGTACAGCCTAGTGGTATTTCTCTGAGCTGGCCTCTGCTGGGTGTGGAAGCAGAAGGTATGGGAGCTAAGAAGGTATGAAGCAGAAACACCACATCCCAGAATGACTCACCAGCCTCAGCTGTGGGTGCAACAATTAAAATAAACTCTGATCTCTTTCATTTTAAGAGTGATACCTTCCCAGCATTAGTTGCTTTGCAGACCTGTGGAAGCTAGGAGGGCACGTTATTGAGTAGAGCTGAAGGCTTGTTGTTCTCTTTTTCTTCAAAAGCAGGGTGATCACCTAGATGGACCTCAGAGCCACCCTGTATGTCCATCCAAATGAACAGTGGTAAATACAAGCAGTCCCAGTACATGTGGCTCCTTCCCAGTGAACTTAAGTCACTGGTTTGGCTGATTTCCTTGACTGTAGCTTCTTCCTTGCTGGGTGGCTGAATTAAAGCAAATAAATTAAACATCATGCTGCTTACAGTATAATAGACTGTGTGACATGCACTCGTGCTTTCGGGGAAAAGCAAAGGATACACAAAAGTGAGTGAGAAATGCTCTGTTAGCAGGTTTGATTAGCTGCTATCTTCCTGTTTGGCATAAGAATAGTGAAGTCCTGGAGGCACTCAGCCTGCTGGAATGATCTGCTGTGTTAGCTTTTTGTTACGGCTGATCAGCTTGTTTCCAGCTTGGACATTGAGAAACAGTTTTGTTGCTTGTTTTTAAAATAGGTAATCTTGCCAAAGCTTTTATTTCTCTTCTAAGAAGTCTCTTTTGACCCCTCGATTCCTTTCTGTGCTCCTGCTATTATGAGCAGCACACTGTTCTTTCCCTGCTTTACACTGAATTGCCCACAGGCTAGGAGCCCTTTAAATAGCTCAGAGGTGACAGAGCTGACCCCTGCACAATTAACTGAAGAGGTCTCAATTCAGTTAGGTGTCTTTGCTTTACAGGACCTGGGAAAGATAAATAGTCTGAAAAATAAAATCTGTCATAGAAACTGGGGGAGAAGCACTGAGTAGGAAAAGCCCTGCTGCTCAGCCCTCTGATTTACCCAACGGGATTATTGATGTGTCACCCTGAGTTGATACCAGTTTCAAGGTTGGAACAGGATTGCATTTCAGTTTTTAAATAACAATAAAATATTGGAGCTGAGTTGATTGCCCAGCACTTCCTGGGAGATGAAGCAGTCTGCTTTTGCTTGGACAACAATGTAGTGGGTTACACATCTGTACAGAGACCCCAAAAAAACAAAGTGTTTATGACCTTCATCTGTCCATAAGTCAATGTTTACGGGCCATGAAAACTTGAGCCACAATGAAGCATTGGGTCTCCAAAAAGCATACTGCAGAGATAGCAGCATGGCCGGATAAGTGTAATATCTTTGGCTTCATGGATTTGCTTATGTTAAAAATACATTTAAGTGTCCTGCTGGGCCAGGGCTCGAGTGAGAAGATGTAATTTGTTTTGCAGTCTGATAACACACCATCAAACCCAGGACCATCCCAGGCAGTGGTCAGCTGATACCAAGCCAGCTGATGAGGTCAGGTTTAAATATGTGAGCTATTGCGCAAAATGCACTGAACGAGAGGGCGGATGAGTCAAATCAGCCCTGACAGCTGAAAGTGAGAAATGCTCCCTTGTGCTTTTGCAACTGTCACTCCCGTATTTATATGGAGAGTGTAAACTCTTTGGAGCAGGAGCAATTGGTTCTGTGTTTGTACAGCAGTGGCCATGACTATGACAGCCCAGGCTCGCTGAAACACAGGTATCTGTTATTGGGATTTTCTGGGTGGGTGAGACCCCCTAGGATTTCCCCGGATAAACAATTATTGAAACAGAACCTTTCCATAGCAACATTATGATTTGGGGAAAGCATCTTTTGGCAAAAGTTTCCAGGATGGAATTTCTCCCCCCAGACATTATGGCCCTTATGTGGGATGCAAAAGCATGATAGAGGAAGGACACAGGGGTCACCCCACATTTCAGGTGACTACCTCAGCTCCCAGGCTATGCCTCTCTCCCTGCTGGGCTGTCTGCTCTCTCCATTCTCAAACACCTACTTCTTCTGAAATCTTGACTTATTTATTTATTTATTTATTTATTTATTAATGGCAGACAAGATGCTTTATCAAAGTCCGTGAAAATTTCATGGCAGAAGAAAAACATATTTCCTGGGCAAACCTGATAAAGTAGGAAAAGCAAAGCTTCCTTTGCTCTGTGGTGCACTTCACAGGTGTTATCTGTACTCAGGTACCAGATGCTTCAGGGTTGGGAGCGGTCAAGGTGAAAGCAAGCATTTATCTTCACCACTAGCTCATTTTTTTAGGTTCTTTCTGCAGTGGTTGAAAAGTAGAAAACCGAATTCCTCCCTCTGTCGCAGATCCCAAATCAGTGAGGGAAAATAACCATGCTCAGAGAAAGAAGGGTCAAGTCCAGCATTTCACAACCAGTCCTGACTGACACAAGAGACATCCTCGCCTTGGCTGTGTCCATCCGACTGCTTGAGGCTGGTCTTTTCTGTTGTGTTTTTTTTTTTTTTTAGACATGCTGTGAACTTCCCCGAATGGGGTATTTTGAATGGTAGCTGTTGCTGTGCTGCCTAAAATGAGCAGTGCAAGAATAGCCTGCTCCCCAAAATATATGTCGTCTTTCAGTTCCAAGTCTTATAAAAGCTCTTTTGCCTGTGGAGCACATGCCAGATGGAAAGTGCCCCTCTGATTTCCTCTGAACACCCGTGCAGCTGTTACTGCTTCCCCCTTTTTTTTTCTAATGAAATTTTTAGACCTCACCTGTTGACACATGCATTATAGGGGGGGGGGGGGGGGGGAAGGGGGTGTCTCTTGTGTGTGTTTTGCTTTTTTTTTTTTTTTTTAACTTCCCTTATTCTCCTAAAGGAAAATGACTTGAGATGTTCTAGAGAAATGACACAGGGTAGGAGCTGTGAAAATACCTTTGACATAGTTTTAAGGGTGGGAAATTTCAGATACCGGCAAGCCTTTGTGCCCACAATACTGTGCCTGGCTGGAAAGAGTCTTTGTTTATAGCGTGCTTTATTTTGTGAGACAGAAGCTGGAAACTGCCCAGGTCTTAGGGGGAATACCAAGCATTTAGCTTTGACAGAAATAGAGCCACAGCTTAGGACGCTGAAACAAATGGAAGACAAAGTGATGACCCAGATCCAAGTTATTAAGGGTAAATACATATTGACAAGATTGTGGATTAGGTGGAAGGTACTTACTCACTAAAGGAACTGTCTACGCATTGTGCATCAAGTAAAGTTTACTCTGCAATTTGTGGTTTTCTCAGAGTAGTCAAATTTTCATTTAAAAGAAAAAAAAAAAAAAAAAAAGAAACAGATTAAGGAGAAAAAAGCTACTTCTCCCTCCAAGCACCTACTGTGTTGTGAATACGTGACCAGCACACTGAAACATCATGACAAACCTGGCAGGAAAATGTTTGTGCCTCTCTGGTGTTACAGCTGGGCTTGTACCTCGTAAGGATCTGGCTCGTGGTGGTGTCTTAGCTTACATATGTCTCCTTCTCTGCAGGAGCTTTCGTTACTCAGTTCACCTTGAAGCGCCCCTTTTGCTGTGGCTCGCAGCTCTGTCTGCTCATAGGCTTAACAGCTCCTTCTGCGTCTGATGATGCTATTAAGAATGACCCAGGAAAGTGGAAAAAAGAGGTGCCTAAAATAGGGGTTGGGGGAGGACAAAAGATTTTCATTAGCCATTTTAAGAACCTGAGTCCTGTGTGAATGGAGTTAAAGAGAAGGAGGCAGCAGGGAGCAACAGAGGGCTTGGAAACAGGTGGAAAAGCGTTCTCAAAGGAAAAGATAATTGTGGCTGAGCAAATCTTTCACATCTCTTAACTGGCTGATATCTCTAGCAGAATGTGAAGACTGAGTGTTAAGCAAATAATAATGCTCCGTTTAGCTGCTGGTTGATGCTGATCGTTTTCTTTTAATGGGTTGTACAGTACGCTAGTACAGTCAGGTGTGTGGTACACATGTTCCGAGCATGTGCTTTGCTCCTCAGTTGCACCTGGATGATTAGGTGTGCTTTTATTAGGACAGCAGCACCGCCTGCTATCATAGCACGTGACAGTCATGACTCAAAATGGATGTCAACAAAAACCTGAATCCTTCAACTGCCAGAGAAACCCATGCTTTCCTGCAGCGTGCCATATCAGGGAATATTTTGAAGGGGGCTCAGAACACACGTTATTTGGTTATATAAAGCCTAGTCTCTTGGAAACAGTGTGAGATAAGAGCTAGGAAGCCTCAATTCTCCCTCAGCTGGATTAGCTGACAATATCCTAGGTCAAGAAGCACGTTGGTTTAGAGAAAGCCTCCCGGCATTGTTAGGGCTATATTTAAGAGTGTTTAAATGCTTAAGGATGCAGACAGGTCCTGAGGTGTGCGCCTGGAGATCCCAGCAGGCATCCTGAGAAGGGGTACAGGCATCTTAGTTTTGTTTGGTTGGTAGGTCTGGGATAAAGGAACGAACAAGGAAAAATTCTTCACATTGTGTCATGCAAACTGAATTTTGTTTCAGCTTCCAGCAACATAGAAAGACTAAATTTTATTTGTCCTGGTGCAGAAACAGGTCATTTGAACTGAAATTAAAAGTCTTTCAGACAGAAGGGATGCTTTAATTGTGCCTTAGTTTTTTGCTTGGTTGGTTTTAGGGAGAGATTTAGTAATATTTAAACAAAACTTGAACCTTTTTCTAAGTGAAAACTTTCCTAGACTAGAGATGAAATTAAAATATATTTTATTATGGTACTCTGTTGTTTTTGTTTTGTTTTGTTTTCCTGACAAGTTTTATCATCAATGTTTAAACTTGCTTTATGAAATCTGAAGTCCTGTTCCAGCAGTTTCTCTCACATGCTACAGAGAACATCAGATCTTAGTTTCAGGTTGTCATTATTGTTGGTTTTTGCTATACTGAATTGATCCAACTTATCCTGTAGACCCATAAGCTTCTAGAGAAAAGGGACTGAGGTGCTGAAGATAAATTTCTAAAAGTGATTTGGTAGCAGAACGACCCCCACCTGGCTCACTTTGCCGAGAAATTTACTGATAACGCTCCTTCTCCCAGCTGTTTCTCCTTAGTTAATATTTCCGTGCATTTCTTCTTTATCAAACATCCTTCAGAATTCAGCCTACCACCTCCAAGCTCTTCATGCTCTGAACTGCCAAATAGGTGCAGTGTGGGGACACTTGGCACGTGGGGAGTGTTTGCAGCCGCCCCCCAGATGTTTACCTCCTGTCCCTAGCACAGCTCCGTGCTCGGGAATGAAGTGTTCTGGAGGTCGCAGCACTAGGGGACACGGAGCTATTTTCATACCCACAAACAGAGGGTGTTTTCACAGGAGAACGAGCAGGAAGTTATTGTTGCAGCTTACCTTGAATAGACAAAGGGGAAACCACCAGCAATCGCAGCACAAGCTCCTGCTCCTCCAACATTCAACCAGCACAGGAGCTTCGGGGGCTTAAAACAAACACATAAGTCCGCTCCATTGTTCCTTGGTTTTCTATAGCCCTTGCTTGTTTAAAAATGATTTAGAAAGCCTGCTAGTGCCAAGCCAGGCTTTGTGTTCATTGCACGTGTTATTTCAAACTTGACTTTGTTCAAATTGTGAGGATTAGGACAAAATAAAAATAAAAAAATCCATCATTATTTTCTTGCTTTGGGGGTGTATGGGGTGGGGGTAGGGGTTGTTGTTGTTGTTTCAGTTTTTAGTCAGCTTCCTGTGTTTACTTTTTCAGCCTGCTCTGGTGGTGTGCTGACTTCTTGTGTTTACTGGGCTGCCAGCTGCAGGCCTGCCGGAAGGCCTGGTCAGCTCTTCCCGCGCGTTCCTGGGCCGTGCCCCCTTACCCCCTCCCGCAGCAGCAGTTCCTGACCCGCTTCTCATGTTTTCCCCTTTCCCGGGACAGTTACTGGTCTTCATTAAGTCCACAAAAGCATATTGCAAGTTGTGTGTTTGCCAGCTTCCTGGAAAGAAACTCAAAAGTCCTTTTGGCCAGCAACCTGATGTGGGCACCTGAAGCTGGGGTGACACAGTCCCAGTTTATTGTATCCATCTGCTTGATAACTGCCTGCTGCTTTTCACCACTGAATTATATTCTGCCAAACTCAACTACAAGGTGCTCTCCCAAGCACTGACACACCCCAAATATCCTTTTGTCACAGCCTTGCAGATAACAGAATCTGCCTAACGTGAACTCATTCCCTTGGAGGATCTTTCAGACTCACGTTTCATTTCTTTCTCTAAACATAGAGCTGTTGTCCTGCTGTCTGTCACGGGCATATTGGTAAAGATGCAGGTGCAGCAAGAAGCCTTTCTCCAGCAGGACAGCCCCCCCAGTGCCACCAGGAGCCCCAGGGGCAGGAGGGTGCATGCACACACAGCCCAGCACCAGCCCTTTTGGCTGCAGGAATCCTCTCCTGCAGCATTTTTCTTGGTCAGGACTGTGCAATGTGCTCTGATGCTCCCGGATATTTAAAAGCAGGACCCAAAAGGGTTTATTTCCTGTGCTTCTGTGCCAGTTTGGGTTATTTTGAAGGATGTAATGCAGCTCGAAGCCCTATTATAAAAGCAGCAATAAAAAATAAAAAGAGCAGTTTGCATTGTCTCAGCTTGGATGCCTCTTTCGCTGGGGAAGCAGCACCACCTACCACCTACTCCCACCCTCCAGATGACAGCCGGGGAGGGGGGGGGAGTTATTAACTTGCTTTGCTAAACTGGGGCTGATATTACCAAACTTGGCTCGCATCCTTCTGGTAGCGATCTCTTTACAGTCAAAATTATTCTTTCTGAATGCAAGCAAACTCCTTTAGCACTTTTGGAAAGAGGCAAGCAAACATACATACAGGATAGGATTTTCAGGGAAAAAAAAAAAATCTAGTCTAGATTTATATTTCCATTGTTTTAAATGATGTCAGCATAACTGGAGGGGATAACCTATTCCCTTTCACTTGTGCTAATGTCAAATCACTTTTAGCAGTATGGCTTATTCTAGTTTGCAAAAGCAAAACAAGAGCTATCACCAAAACTGCTGATCTTATGGATTTCCCTTGGCTTTTCTCTGTCTGGGGGGTAAAAGCTATACTCCTGCCCCGTGTGGTCATGCTCTCAGAGCACTGAAGCTGAGGCAGCACAATGCCACCTTACTGAAGTGCCCTTAAGTGCCTGTGACTGTCCCAAACAGAGTTTTATTTTCACAATTTGCTTATGTTTCCTGAAGGGTGTAAATAGCCAGCAGAAGGACTGCTAAAGCACCGCTTCACTGGAAGACATGAGAGATGGGTGTCATCAAACAAAACCAGGAAAGAGGGAGAGGAAGGGCAGTGTTACGAAGGACAGGAAGGTGGATATTAAAAACAAGGAAAGCATGAGAAGGATAGACACATCAGACTGAAATAGCACACGTGAGAAAGCTCTCCCAGCAGTTATGCGCTGCCCTAAAGTGAGAGATGGGGACAGGAGGAAGGGGAGTGGGAAACTGTCAAGAGACCCCTAGTATAATCCCCATCTAGAACCAGTTAAAAAAAGGAAGGAAACTGGAATCTTTCACTACAAAATTTTGAAAGTCCAGGTTCTTTTGCAGCAGACATGGCACAGAAAAGATAGAGAGAAAGTTAGTGTAAGGCATCATGGCTCTTCATCTCCAATGCCTGCAGGCTCTGAAGTTTCTGTGCCTCAGAGGCTTTTCTTTTTTTGCTGTCATCAAGGAATTTAGAAAATACACGAGATGCCACTTCAGTTAAGCTTTAGTTTTATCTTTTTGGCTGTATTTTTTAACTGTTTCATTAAAAAGGGGAAGAGAATAAGGTGACATAAAGAATAAATCAAATACTTGTCTTTGGTTTCTTATCAGAATGGCATAATTAAGCTATCACCTTGTTACTAAAATATTGCATAGCTGGAGTCTGTGTTATGGGCAGTTATGCTTTGCAAAAAATTAAATAAATTGCTGATTTTGCAAGATGAAATTAAAAAGCTAAGTACAACCCAGGTATATGGCTGTAAAAGATGTGGATTTCTTTTTTATTTTTTATTTTCCTGAATGGAAGACAAAATGTAAATTGTTCTTTGGAAATTTGCAGAAGTGTATTAACTTACCTACTGAAAGATTTCTTTTTCCCTTTGAGATTTAGGTTTGGGTTAATTTTAATGTTTATCAGAGCAGTGACATTTAGCGTCTTTCCCCTTTTTAATAGCTTTGATTAATATTATTTTTTTTTAATAATTTGCTCATAAATCCACCAATCTGGGACCATTATACATTGTACTTTGGCTCAAGACCATAGAAAACAATGGCTTAAATCCCATACATGCTTTGGCATCCACTCAATATCGAGTACATTCATTTATGCTAAATTTACTTCTGTTTTCAATATTTCCAGTGTGCCCTAACCCTTTTGACCTACAATCTGCTGTAAATCCCTTTTACTACTCACTGACACGTGACTTTATAAATCATGCACAGGCCACAAGATGATCCTATAACTGAACCCAGTATTTAGACTACAATTGAAAGGTCATAATTCTGGGCATGTTTAAAGGCACAGCTCGTAACAGCAGTTAGCACATGCTTCAATCTTTGACCTTAAAAGCAAAAGGAAACCAAGGTTCCTGCCCCCCCACTACTACACACACATCATGTTATTTAAAATAGGCCATTCAGCTGATAGATGAAGCAATTTGAATTATTCATTCCTCAGAACCCACATCTTGGAAATATCTGGCACCAGCAAATGCTGCAATGTTCTGCAACTCGGAGGAGTCTGCGGGTGTATGGATTCAGCTGCTCCCTGAATCCTTTCCCAGAGGAGGGAGAGGCTCAGCATATTTTCATACCATATCTTTCTCACTGGAAACCTCAGGAAATTTTGCTACAAGGGCAGCAAACTGCAGATTTGAAGCAGTGTACCCAGTAGTTAAGATCTTAGAATTGTAACTGTGCTGTGTGAAACTACCTTACAAAGTGTTTTAGAGTTTGGGGGGTAAAATAACCAAGTACAGCTTGTCATTGAAATCAGCAGGAATGTCCTCATTAGCTGCCTCATATCAATCCAGCACACAGCCTCGTCTACCCTAAAGGTTGCTCTCTTCCTCCCACTGAAACTGTGAGGACTCCAATGGAGATGTTTTCAGTGTAGGTGCCTACCCTTTGGGAAAATGAACCCACAGCAGCTGCTTGATTTTTGCAGGTCTGTCTCTTGTTCAGCAGGGTCTGAAGTTGCAGTTTCATTTGGTTTGTGTTTTCCCAGCTCGTCTGGTGGCTTTCCCCACCATTCCCAACCACCTGAGAGGCTGATCACTTGCAGAAACTGTTCCCTTATCATTGCAGGAATAAAACTTGTTGTATGCAGGTGTGAAAACCCAATGTAGAGCAAATTCATCTGTGAGCAGAAAGAGAGTGTAATTCTGTGAGTAAAAATTATTGGCTCTGCTCTGCCCATCAACCACTTAGCAAGGCTATTATTTACCACTTGCCTTGCCTAGTACCCAATAAAAATCTGACTTGGCTTTTCATGCCCAAGGTTTTGGAAACACTTACATCCGCACTTCAGGGAAAGTAGATTACAATGTTGTAGGTAAATAAAAAAGGAACTCAATCCAGCAGAGGAAAAAAAAAAAAAAAAGTCTTTAAAAGCAAAACAAAAATACAAACCTCTAAAAATTCAGAGCTTTTCACTTGGCAACTTTTGAAATAACAGACTAATGCTTATAACATTGCATAACATTAGAGAACATTAGTCATGAAGAAGTGATGTAATATGACATCTGGTATTTGGAAACTTCAGCTATACACTTAGCTATATGTTGTCTTGACTTGTCACAGTGCTTGCAAGATACTCTGTGCGTGGAAAGCATGTGTGTCAACACAGCCAATGTACAGCTCCCATGAGGACTGCATACCTTCCGTTGGCACAGGTCCTTGTCTTCTTCTCTTGCCCAATTTCAACTGGTTTCCAGTCACCTTCTTCCTGCAGATACATATCTGCCAAGTCACAGCAGTTAGAGTTGGAAAAGGTAAATGGTAGCATGTCGGAAGAGTAGTACAGAGCTGCTATTTCTATGTGTGGAAATTGCAGCATGTAGAAATAATTCATGTATTCTTCATCTACACTTTCAGTTTTAAGGACAAATGAACCAAGTTAAGGCACATCATAAGGTTTTAACAAATTCTTTATATGATGTTTTCTACTGGGCAGTAGCTCGCCATGCAACCATCCTGAATTGCTCACCCTGAAAGGCACAAGAAATGGTTTTACACTACATCATAAAAGTTAATTTCTTTTAAATTTAGTTGAAACTTAAGAGCTATCTTCAAGTCCAAATACACCTACTCTCCTTTCTGCAAACCTGCGAGCTAGCATCCAGTGTACCAGCTGCTGTCTGTGAGACGTGATGCTTGTGCATCAGCTCTGGTGGGACACTGGAGTCGAAGCAAGCAGATAATGGAAATATAACTGGGACTTTCCAAAGTGTTCACACTAGGTTGAGTGTTCCCACTGAAAGCACGAGGGCAGCCTTGAAACCTGAGCCAAGCTTGGCAGAAATCAGAGATCTGTGTTCTTGCAGTGCTCGCTCCCTGCCTCGCTGCCTCGGTCTGCACTGTGCCCCCTGCTCCTCCGTCGCTTTGATTGATTTCCCCTATGAAACATGAGCTGAGGATCTCCCATCCTCTATTTTTATTTTGGGTTTGGATCTTGCTGAGCTTCCAGCAGGCTTTACCTCCCAGGTTGTATTACAGATACCGTTCAGGCTCTCTTCTCACCTTCTTCCAACCCACCTAAATCATTTTTATCATCTCTCTCTTACTTAGAGAGAGCGGGATCCTATTTCTGCACTGACCCCGAGGGAGCGTGGCTGGCCCAGCTCCTCCAGGTCTTGCAATAGCTGCGTGAATCGTCCAGGGCCCCACTGCCAGCTGCAGACCTTTTACCTCGGCTTGTGTTTGTTGGTTTGTCTCTCGGGCACCGCTGGTAAGAGAACACCCTGCGAACAACTGCACAGCATGAACCTCAGGAAAATTCCGCTGTTATCCTGTCCTGTCCTTCACCTATCACCCAAGGCAACGTAGGGACTGGGAAGAAGAGGAAAATAAAAGGCAGGAGAAATATTTCCTACTGAAATTCACTTACACTCTTTTTCTTTGGACAGAGTGCAACCTGAAAGGCATAAATCCAATTGCAATCCACTTCCATCCAGTGAAAAACAGTTTCCATGGGATAAAATTTTAGGATAAACAAGGCTGGTACTGGGGAAGGTTTAGAAAGCTCTCTGCCACACGCCAAAGTTTCATCTGTTTAATGCTGGGAGGGTTTTATTGGTGTATCTGCAGGGGATGTGGCCCAAATGTAGAAATAAAAAGTTGCCCTTATTCTCCTTTCCTGCACAACCTATTACCAAACCATATCTCCTCAAACCCAAGGGCTGTGGCATTTCACATTATGCCACTAAATTAGCCCTAGCTTTCACTAGTTTCTTGAAACATTGAAAGCTTGTGTGGTTTTATTTTTTTTCTAATATTTCCATAACTATTCATTTTATTTTGGAGGACTTTCTAGAACTTGCCAGTTCTAGGAAGATAAGTTGTAAAGATCACAAAAAAGTCATGTACATTTATGCTCCATTTAATGAAAATATAATAATAAATCACTTCAGGTTATACTTTTTTATACACTTCCGTTTTCATGTCAGAAATGAACCTGAAAATAAGAAGCATCTTAGCAGTATGTGTGTTAAGTGACGTGTCAACAAACCAGCTCCTTTCTCTAGTCAGCAGGTTATGGAGCTGCTTAACATGTTCTTCAAAAGATGTTAATTAATATGGATGCCTTGTGTTTTCTTTGGTTATAAATAGCACAAGTGGGTGGTTGGCAATTGGTTCCTCCTTGCCACATAACTTTTTTTGTGTGTAAACTGCAGCACAGTAAGTGTTTAGCATATGATTCATAGGAAGCACCCAGTGAACACTTGTAATAGGATAGATAAAAAACAAACAAGTAAACTATTCAGAACTGTAAAATGCCTAGCAGGTCACCTACTTTATTTTCCCCTCTGACAGTGCTGGGTTATTCCTTGTGATATTTACTTCTGTAAATTACTGCCTAATAAACTACATCGAAAAAGAGTATTTCCAGGGACCAGTCCAAGTGTTTACTATGCAGCTTTATCTGAATATTTGCTAACGAATTAAAAAAATCAAGTGGAAAGTTCATAGCACTACAGTGTTGGAAACTCTAAAGAGCTGCAAGATTTACAATGAACTATTTTCCATGTCTTTGCTCTCTCTTTTTTTTTTTTTTTTTTTTAAATAAATTCTTGTTACAAGCTTTCTCTGAATATGTATCCCTATATAACCCACCTTGGGACTTTAGGATCCATTTACAATTGGTGATAATAATTACATCCCATTTAAGATAGCTTAGAAAAAAATTGCTCAAGCATGGTTATCATGAGCATAGGGGATAATTTTACGTTAGAGAAAACTCTGTCCATTATATATGGAGGGAATTTATTTTTATAATAAAAGAAAAGTGTGCTACTTTTCTCTAGAAGTTCAACAAGACAGACTCTTTCTGCATCCCAAAATAGTCATTTTCTTCTTGGATCGAGTTAGCCTTTTTTTCTTCAACTTTCCTTCCCACATAACCTACAAGCTTAAGTCAAAGAAATAGATGGAAAAGTCACTTGTCTACTAGAGAACGTTTACTTAGTTATGAAAGTAGCACATTTAAACTACTGTAGTAAAAGGCCTGGAGTAAACAAAGTTTATATTCCAGGTCTCCACACCAATAGAAATTGGTCACTAAGATACAGAAAGGTGCTAATGAACAGAGTTACATCATATAGGATTAAAACTGGAATTGATTTCATGCTTACAGGTTGTTTATTTTATTTCTTTTTCTGTCCCTTCCATCCAGATCAAAGTCTGTGTATAATTTATTCTTGGTCTTCAACTCACCTGTAAAGAAAAAGAACAGTACTCACCATTACTATTTTTTAAATTTAGTTTGTGTATTTAAATGCACATAAGATTCAGATTATTTACTATCCATTATTTCCAATGAAGGTATCATAACAGGAAAAAATAAAGAGTTTACCTGAAGGACAAAAATTGATAGACAGAAAAATAAGAATTATAACAAATTATACTATTGATTCCTCTAGAATTCCACTCCAATTAACAGAAAAGATTCTATTAATGAGGGCATTTTGAAGAAAAAAAAATAAATTACAACTACATTCTGCTTTTCCCAGTTCCAATACGAATTATTTGTTTATCACTTTGCATTCTGTGAGCATTCAGTTTAATGTGTATGCACACACACGCTTTGGTGCTTTTGTCTACGAGCACAGAGAGTTTTTATTGCAATCAAGTGCTACCTGCCCACAGCTCCAGAGAGCACTGAGCAGCACTTAACTGCAGGTGAGGCAAGATCACGGTGTCCACTGCCTCCAGGCAACTCCCAAATAGCTGAAACAGTGCCAGCAAACATGCTGGGATCGGAGTTGTGAGAAACATGACTTAATGCAGTCAAAATTAGTCTGAGGGGGCAGGGACAGCAGGTGAGAGAGAAGGAAAACATTCATTGGCAGCCTTTGAACCTGAAATTACTCTTAGAGACAGTGTCTGGGGGCAAAGGAGGATGAACTTTAGCACTTTGCCTGAAGAAATCCAAGAAAAAATGTTCTCTGGTCAGCCCTTTAATAGTCAGATCACCTCCTCAGAGGTGTTTACGTGCTTTGTGGAGCTTCGCGAGGGTTGGACGCCTGGAGTCTCCTCATCATGGTGAAGAGCAGAGGTCAGCAGAGGAGAGGGACATAGACACATGGAGCACTGGGGTGGGAGCTACACGAAAGGAGCCTGGAAACAAAGAGGGGAAGCAGAAATCCCGAGCTCTGACAGTCACTTGGACTCAGGCTGGGAAGTCATACATAATCCTTTTGAAGACTAGACATCCAAAGAAGCCATTGTTTGAGTCCTGGAATGATTTGTGTCTGTACTTACTATGGAAGAGCTTCTCTAATCATCTGAGGTCATGGGACCATGATATAATTACTGTGAATTCCACTGCTAACTAGTACCAAATTACCAGGGAGCAGAAGGTAGCACATCTGACAACATGGAGACTTAAACCTCCCCAAGTCTATATGTCTGCATTCTTGCAGAAGGTTTGAGGTGATTTTTCTTCCTTGAAGCACCAAATCTTAGGGAATACACTTTTACGGAATGCTGCCAACTAGTATGTACTGGCCCTTGCTTAGTAAGTGATTTCTGACATGCACTGGGATGGTGTTTTAATTAACATTAAAAAAAAAAAAAAAAAAAAAGTAAAGAATGATTTCTCATTTCTTTGAAGGTCAAAAGGTGCTCAGGTATCATAGGAATGGATGTAGTAGGAGAGCCTAAAGAGGCAGAAAGACATGTCAAAACACTTAGATATCACATCCCCTTAGAGTAGCTATTTTCTTTCTGTTATCATGTTAAATGGAGGTATTATAGAAATTAATCTCCTGTTCAGGCATGCTCAAAAGATAAGGCAGAGGTGGTGGTAGGTACTTCTTGTTCAGAGTGCCCTCGCTACATTTGGCCAAAATAATAGTGTGCTTAAAATAGTTGTATGATTATTTTGTAATATTGTTATCCCATTGCAATCAGCTCTACAAATGGATGTCACTACTTTTTATAAAGGCACGGCACTCACAAGCATGAAAGGTTAATTGGATTGTTCTTTAGCCAAGCACAGGGCAGGGCATCTCACCTGTTCTGTCGTGGAAGTGATAGAAGGAGAAAGCTTGCAATGGGAAAACCTTTTAAACTCCAGTGCCCGTGCTTCTCCATAGCAGAGACCATCAGTCATGCTGAACTTTACTGAGAGCTTCCCAATGCACTTCACATGAACTTTTAAACTGCTCGAGTCAGCTTTTGTTCAAGCTGGGGACCCCCAAATCAAACTGGTTTTATATGAAAGAGGTTGGTTTACCACAGGGAAACTCATCTGCTTTACTCAGACTGAACTTGCTTCTGAGCCTGCACATAAAGAAATAACCATTTTTACTCTGCTCAGAAAAATGCTTTACACCAAACTCTAAGTATGTGTGTGTGTGTGACTGAGCCCTACCCTTATGCTTCTGTCTGTGGGGAGGATGGACACTACCTGGCTAAACAGCTTTTCAGCACAAAAATTAAAAATATGTAAAAAGTTAATTTGAACCTGAAATTATTCTCTCATTTCAATGATATAAGAAGCATAGTAAAGCTCTCTCAAATATGAAAACTTAAATTAATTTATTACATTCAAGCTTGCCTTGGATGCAAGACAGTAATGATAGTAATGTGATGCTGTTAAGTATGATCTGTCTTTTGAGCAGTTTTGAGGGATTCTCTAAGCTGAACGATGAGCCTATTACAAGCAAAAATTGAACCTAGCTCCCTAACTCTTACAACAAATCTACACACCTACAGGAAAGAATTTTTATCAAGCTGAATATGTGACAAGAGACTTTCAACAGCTTGAATGGTCTTAAAAATGCTGAAAATTGGTAATTTTCCAAATATATTTCCACATCTAAGGCAGTAGATCTGTTTAAACAGCTGAGGGTATAAAAGGCTTGCAAATAAAATGTTAAGTTTGCAGGTATCTATGACTGAAAGTGACTCAAAGGTTAAAGACAATAATAGAAACAAGAATAGCTGGGCTGTGATCCTGCAGGTTCCGTGGTGGCTTCACCTACAGAGCTGCTTCCATTTTGCTGTTTCTTTAGGGAAATGCTTTAAACTTGTCCTTCATATCCCAGCTGATCCTTTCCTATCTCCTTTTCTACTTCTTATCGGCACCAATACTGACAACCACTGCAGATGTGCCAGTTACACTGTCCAAAACAGATCTGAAAAAAAAAAAAAAGGGTGCTGGAGAAGGAGAAGAACAAGTCCCAGGCTGTGATGTGGCTGCATTCAGATCCAGCTGAGTCCCAACAACTGGATGGGCACCTTGTTCTGAACAGGCGGCAATAAACAGGGCAGGAAACTTCTCAAAATGCCACCAGAACAGCAGTTTAGCACCGTGCCCTGTCTGGGCCGTCAGAATATAAATTATTCTCACCTCATTGAGCATCTTGTTGGCTTAATAGTTAATATGCTCGCACTTCCTGAGCAGTCACGGAAGGAAAGGAGCTGTAGAGGTGCAAAATATCAATATTACAGTAAATTGCAGAGGGGGAGCACACTGTCATTTACACATAAAAACAAATTTTAGCTGTATGCTGACTAGCTGGTGGGTGACGAGAGCAGCGTCGATGCTGTGATCTACAGCCTCCTGGAAAATAAAAATCTGCATGATTAAACTTCATGTTTCTCCACAGTGCTGAACAATTAGGCAGGGTGGAGGCTGGTTTCAAACAGGCATAAATCTTTCTTCCCTCTGCCTGAATCTCACGCTGATAGGAATAAGTTCTCTTATCGGCATCTGATGGTAAGAAACAAGGATCTAGATAAAGTTGTTTATTCCAGTCAGGTACTGGCATGATGTGAGAAAACACACTGGGAGACCAGATGTTCAGAAGTTGGCCACTGCAGGCATTTGCTGGGGAGCAGGAAAAATGATTTTCCCTCCTTTTCCCTGGCCTGGAATTGCATGTTATTGTTTCCTACAACCACCTCTGTTTTTTCTTTCAGCAGCCCGCAGACCCGTCAGAGCAAGGCAGGTTTCCTTCTCTTGTGCACGTTCCTCCCAGCCTTCTGCAGGGCTCTGTGTTTTCACAGCAGGTCCTGAGCACCATCAGCACAATGATGATAAATACTCCTCGGGATTTGGGAAAGCATTCAGCTGAACATAACAAGTAGGATTTAAGCACTTGTTTAGTAATCCGTTTGGCCACACCAGTAGCCACCAGTCTCCTACAGGACAGCGTTGACAGCTCATCTGTTAGGTAACTTCTATCTCCTGAATATCAGAGAAATCTCCTGGCATCTACAAGCCCCTGGACAATAGTTTAGCTGGAATGGGCAATTAAGTTTCTTTAAGTCTCTATGAGTGATTTGAGCATAGTTGGCAGTGTGGGTTGGTGGAAACTTTCTTGCAGCTAGCTAGGCTCTCCCCAGATGCACCAAATTCATGTCTTTCATCCATGGAGAGATTCAGTCCCAGAATAGAAGGACAGCATTTGTGGATGACTTTGTTCTTTTCGAGCTTGTTTGGCATTTTTTTTTTTTTTTCAACTAATGATATTTCCTTAGAAGCTAGACAGAGGAGCAAAACACAATATGAAAATGTCCTTTGATCTTGACCAAATGTTTGCTCTAATAAATAGCTAATTAAAAAATATGAGCAGGGCAGTATAGTCTCATCTGTCTGCAAATTGTTTGTAGTCTACAAACACAATAGGAGATAATCAAATGTCTACATAATCTTCCCTTTTAACCTTTCAATAAGGAAGTTTTTCCACTCCAGCCATACCTGAAGCAATTAATAGCCGTGCAGTGGGTACATCTCAGCAGATAGGATCCCTTTTGAGGGCAGCCCATTGTATGCAACATAAAAATATTAGAAAGCACTTCATTAACCAATCTGAAATGAAAGTATTCAATCTTAATCCTGTCATCAAGGCCGCCTAATTAAAGGAATGGGCAGATTTATGAAGCTGCTATTTTTAACGAAGCCCCGGCACATTCAGTGCCTTGGACTCTCAGTGCGGCGGAAGTGATGTCAGTGGTTGCCCGAGTGAACATGAATTATGTTTACAATATCCCAGGAGAACTTTTGTATTTTTCAACTCCCACAGAAAACTATCATATTTAGCTTCACATAGAAAACCTCAGGCACAGCTCCAAGAGATTTACACAAGCTGAAGCTGCAGCTTTATTTTTCTTTCATATTTCATCTCACAATATACTTTCCTGATTCCTTTTGTTGTCGTAAAAGCCGGATCTTTTGCAAGTCCAGTTTAAACCAGCAGAATGAATTCTCTGCCTGATCAGACAGGAACAAGTTTTAGAGGTTCCTGATAAGTCATCAGACACACCCCAGGTTTGTGCTGGGGTATGTGGTGACAGCATTCGGCCAAATGAGATTAGGGACTGGACTGTGGATGTGCTAGGACACCCATAAACATATAAATTCATAAATTTGGAATGCAACAGGGGATTTTTGGGGTTGGGCTCAGGAAAGAGCAGTCCCCACTCAGCCGGTTGGCACTGCTGGCATGATCTCTGCCTCTCCCACCCCTTAGAACTGCAGCAGTTTTTGAGAAACTTCCTCAAAAACAACTCATTTGTACAATGAGGGGTCTCCAGGAGCATCTGCAGAATAGCCTCAGCCCCTTACTTCCACCCTCTGTTTAGAAATGTTGTCTTTCATGTTGCTACTGGGGGATAAATAGAGGGGGGAAGGTCCAGGTTTCAAACTGCAGCCATCATGCAAAGACTGGTAAAAAAAGCCCCAGTTTTATAGGGCAAAGACAATCACCCTCACATCCCTCAAAAAAAAAAAAAAAAAAAAAAAAAAAAAAAAAAATAGAGAGAGAGAGAAAGAGAAGCTGTTAATACAATTTACAGAGAACAAAACTTCATGCTCAGAGTGCCTCCAGTATTTTGTTCTTAACATGTATTGATGAAAACCTTTTAGCATTATCCTTATATTTAGCATCGTAATAAATGTTCTGCATCCCCACGCTGCCATCACTGCTCATTTAAAAGCCTAATAGCTTAATTTATGACAGGTTTTCTTTCTAATGCCACTGTTTTCATTCTCATGAATTATAGATCCAGCTCTACATACCATGTTGGTATCAGAGAAAAACTAATAACTTCTCTTTGTGAAGAGACAAAATAAGACAAAAAACTGCAGTGCGACAAAAGACAAATGTATTGATTAGAAAAAGTATTTTCTGAGCCTTGGCTTGGAACAAGCCTCCTCAAACCCTCTCCCAGATTCTGCTTCGCTTGGTCTGGGGGGAAGGAACCACTGCCTTTAGCAGGAACTTGACTTCATCCAGCAGACCAGTGAGCAGAATAAATGACTACCACAGCACTAAATGGGCCAAATCCCTATCCCCTTGTCTAGCAGAGTGACCCCGCACTTTCCTGTAATCTATCACGACCTCTCCCAAACTAAATATTCCTTTGTAAATCCTGACTTGGCCACTATCCCATCTTGTAGTTGAACATGTTTTACTACTATTGACCAGCATTTCACTCCTCTATTTGGACTCCTCCTTCCAGGGGTCCCAATTAGCAAGAACCATTATTCCTTCTCTTGAATTCCTTCCCTCCCACGATAGCTTATGTTGGTACAAATGGGCAGACTTTTATGTGTTGTAAGCCAATGCAACATGAGGCTCACACACAAAATATAGAGGAAGAATAAACTATTTAATTCATTCTTCCTCTTAACTTTAGAGAACAAAAATACTGCCAATTATCTAAATATCTTCTTATGTCTCTGCTTGTTCTTCAGATATTTCACTCTCTTCAAAATGAAATTTGTGAATGGCATGTTGTTTTTTTTTGTTTTGCTATATACATTTGTGCCTGCTCATTTTCTCCCCTTACACAAGGAATCTTGCCAAAGATACCTTCTATATCTCCTACATACATATCCTCCTTTTTCTCATTAGCTGACAGGCTGTTAAGTCCTTATTCTGGCAATTTCTTTTGCAAACTCTTCATTCCAGAAGGAAGGAATGCAAAGGCCAGGTAGTCAAACATATCTTTGAAATACTTTAGGCTTCTTTTCCTCTTGTTAAAGCACCCTAAAATAAATATATTCTACACCTACAGTCTGAAAATTTTTACAAGGCAATGCTTTTATGAAAGTTATAAATCACAGCAGAGATAAGAATGCAAACGAAGAACATTGTATATACAATTGAACTTCAGAGGTATGAGGGTCTGGCAGAAGTGACCAAGACATTATTTTCTAATTGTTTCCTCACACAGAAACCATCTTCTTCGTCAAAACCTGAGGGACTTACTGGAATATAGTTTATCCCAGTGCCTTCTTCTGACATGAATAACTTTGCCATGCTGACCTTCTCCTCTAAATCCACTCAGCATGGGCTGGAAAGTTTTACATCCTTTCTTGCTGTTTACTTATATCTCTTCTGCCACTACAAAGCAGAATTATCACTACTAAATGACAAAACAAATGCAATGGAGATAGTAAAAACGAAGGGAGTGAAAGCAGCTTTGAAAACCAAAATATTTAAGAAATTCCCAACTAGTGTTGAAGAACATAGAAATGCCATCACTACTCCCAAACCCTGCTTTGTTCTGGAGGGCAGCAGTAGCAGTCCCAGAAGAGAGAGAGAGAGAGAGAGAGCAAACAAACAGAAATCTTGCAGAGAGTTTTCCCTGATACCCCTTTATCTATCATTGCTGAATAATTGTTTGCACCAGCCTGTGCTGTGCCTTTGGAGATAGCAAATTAACAAGGAGCTGTGCAACTTGTTAAATGTCCCATTTTTATTAGTGCTCTGTAGTACTGTACAGCATACAAGCAGCATCTCTGAGCAAGATCCCTCAAATTACTTGGTGTGGATCGAGATGGTTGGTTATTTCTTAGTAGCAACTGCTGTAAGGTTGTTCCTGTTGCAGTGGTAGATTGCTTTGGCAAGTAGGCGTTGTCTTCTGATGAGTACTGGGTGATCTTTTTAAAAGCAAAGTGTTGTGACTTGTGTAGATATTCACTGGAGATGCCAGGTGAGCTACCTGAGTCCAAGAGGACTGAGGCTGCTGCCGTTTGCTTCTCTCCAGCACACACTGATGATACCGATACACTGCTTGCTCTTTTGTGGGACACCGGGCAGTTGAAAATATTGACTGATTCCTGTTCCTTAAAATGGAACTTTTCAGAGGTGCTCACAGGGTTTCATCAGTTCCTTATAAGGGAAGAAGAAAGCCTAAAAACTGTATTTCTGGAAGAGGCAGAGGCTTTTGGTCTATCAAAGCCTTACAGAGCTCTTTCATGGAAGACCAAAGTTGTGCTCGAAGTCAGTCCCTGAGGCTCTGTGGAGGCAGCTGTCCAAATGAGAGCCCTGCTCCCAGCTGGCTGGGAAAGCCTCCTCTGCAAGTACATCTCACCGCTGCACCACCTCCCCCAGGGGCTCAGCTGGGCCCATGGCACCTTCTCAGCTTGGACCCGGCCACATCCACCCCCAGGCTCTGTCCGAGGAGCTGGTTGTCATTAGTTTGGCAGCATGTGCCTACAGGAGACAATGAATGGCTGGAGAACAAATAAACTGACAATGTCAGAGATACTATTGGATGGGAAAACTGATATTTGAGATGAGCTAAATTTAATTATGATTGTTTAAAATTCTTTCTATGTCTTCTCTATATTTTCTCCTCTGGTTCTCCACCACCACCCGTGTTCCTATTTCAACTTTCAAATTGCTGCACTGGGATGAGCTTGGCAGCAGAGCCTGCCTGGGAAGCCCTCAGGTCCCCATCATGAATCTAGGCATGGTTCCATTGGAAGCCAGCCTTTGATTCACCAAAAGTTTGACATAGCCAAGATACTTCAGAAGAAGCAATTTTGGGTTTTCTGCAGAAAAAGAATGACTTCATGACTTCCAAAAATATTCAAACCAGCTCTAACCACTACATCTTCAACAGTGATGAGCTGCTACCTCTTAATCAACCCCAAGAATAGCTAGATTCGATATTTTGCTCCATTTTGAACAAATTATGGTATCCTCAAACAAATACTTGTGGGTAGCTAAATTAGTCTTTACAAATGTATAAACTAATTTAGGTTAATTGTCAGTTAATCATCTCAAAAGATGAGGCTTAGACATTTTTCTAGAAAAGAATGCAACAAAACCAGAAAGACAATACATTTCTGATATTTTTAAGGTGAAAGAATAACAAAAACTAGGCAGACCATTCAAGAACTTTTAGCCTACTTTTGTACAGAATCAAAACAGCCGTAGGAAGAAAGAGATACGATGTTCCTCATTTCTTCTGGAAGGCAAAATCTTAATGACAACTGACTGTTCTTTGAGTTGGATCTCTAACATCAGCTGTAGTGAACACTGATGTGTGTGTGACTGACTAATCTGGGGGAGCAGAGTAAAAGAGTGAAAGAGGTTTGGGGGATTATTTTCAAAAAAGAAAATTGATACCCAATTTGCAGTGTGATAGGCACTTTCACGGTTGTGAAGATGATTGTCTTGAGCCCTGTCCTCTCCTAAGGAAGCAATAACATTACATTACTTTCTCAGTCCACCTTCATCTATCCCTATTTTATGGAACCTATGGCCATGTTTATTCTGAAAGTAACACTAAAGTGCAGTAGAGCAAGTAATGTTCTTCAACCATTGCTGCATCCTCGGAATGAGTCATTAAGTCCTGCACCTGCTACTCCAGGGAAGAGAAGTGCATCATCTGGAAGGCCATGGGGTTCACCCAAATAAGTGGCATTACAATCCAGCTGTTGCAGGGAATGGTTCTGGCAATTCAGTAGGTGGCACTACTCCCTTTGAGTCAGGACCAACACTCATGTGAAGTTAGGGAGCTTTGTGCAGTAGCATCTGGTATCCCTCAGCTGTCACATTGAAAAGATTCTTCTTCCTCATGAAACAGCACATCATTAAAAATCCCATGGCATGTTTCACAAGACTATACTCAGCAATGCTGGTGCACTGAGCAAACTTCATTACCTTTTGCCTCCCCGAATTCTGTTTCCATTAGAAGAGGTGATTTACTTCTTGTCAGATACAACTCTGGTTGTTGGCATTTAATAGATTACACCTTCTACACGAGAAGCTGTCTGCTTTCAGTGGAAGTGTGTAGCTGAAATTGTATGTTTTTGTGGAATAATTAAATGCTTTTCAGGAGGGCGGTGTGTCAATGTCAATTGGTTTTACTATGTTTCTCAAGCTGCTTTGTCCATGGTACATGAACCCAGCGTTTCTGTTGGATGGTGGTGATATGAGCAGAGACTTCTTCATGAGCAGAATTGAGCACAAGGACTGTCTGAGATAGCTGCAGTACGATTATGTGGCATCTGTGTGAGTTTAGTGTGTTTGGAGGCATCTCCCCAGGAGGAGTGGCAATGTCACTGTAAGAGGTGAGATTAGGAGCATCAGTATTCTTCCTATTACTCACCTAGGGGGAGAATAAATTCAAACTGTAACAGAGAAGCCAGACTACTAACAGCAGGGTTACTCTTATGAGGTGAATTTAAAGACCTCCACCTGTTTATCCCTGAAGTGAGTGTTCTGGAGGAAGGGTTGTGTAAATACACCTAGAGATAAGTGCTAGAGGAAATAAGACTGTTTACACTAAAGGAAGCCTTAGCAGAAGAACAAATGACACTAAAATTATGATGGGTACAATTAAGCTGAACACCACATAACTAGCAACCTGAGCAAGAGGAGTCTGGAACCACCTTCTACCGGGAGCACAGAGCCTAACTGATTTTAAGATAGAACTTAATCAGCTTATGAAATGACTTACATGATGCAGCTGCTGAATACAAAACCTCTTCAACCTGTTTTTGTGGTCACACTCCAACAAATAACTAAGATCAGCTTCCTAAGTACATTTCCGCACCGCCCGTGCCCTCTTGCTATGTCTCCATCTGCTTATTGCTTGAACCTGTGACTTTGTCTGGCACGTGTGGTATGCTTTGTACTGTTTAGTACCTCTAATCCCATTTCTTTTTGAATCACACTTGATGCTATTTTGTGTAATGCATTACTGATGTGGAAAAGAACGAATGCACATCTTACACAAAAGCAAAAGTAGTCTCCCATTTCAGGAATGCACTGGCAATAATCCACCAGACAAAGATTTCACTTACAACTGCAAGAATGGACATAAAAGGTGAATGGTTGCCTTCCTGAAAGAGCCCAGGAATGCCACTGGGCCTCCAGTCCTTGCTCACTCAGACGACAGCCATTACAAAGTCTATATGAAGCACAGGTTTTTACTACCCACCTTCTCCTCCACACCCACAAAAGCCTGTCAAGCCCCATACCTTTTATGCATAAGTATTATTGCCCTGGGTAAAATGGATGGTGAAAACCAAGGTATCGGTGGGTATTTGCCTCTCTAAATAGCAGCAGAAGAAAGTGAGGAGTGAATGGACATGGCATTGCCTTTCCACTTGCCTTTTCAAGGAGGTCCTCCATCACTTTTGAGTACCTCTCAGGAACAGCACACAAGGCTGATATCCCCAGATAAATTCTGTTGTTCAGAATAAAGACTTTCTCAATGCTTTACAAAACCTATCAAAAAAAAAAAAAAAAAAAAAAAAAAAAAAGCGCAGATCACTAATGTTGCCTTTTTTCTCATTTATGGAAATAGTGAAGGTAGAGTTAATGCTAGGTTCAGTCTGAGAGCAGAAACAACCAGTCAGAAAGTAAAATGAAGTAGCTATGTCCTCTGCATTGCGTAGCCTGAAGAGTCCAACTTTCGGCAGTTTTTCCTTCTGTTTTTCCAGAAGCCACTGGTGATTTTTTTTTTTGTTTTCTTAAAATATTCATAATAATTTGTCCCTCTTCAGATGCACGAAGAATGACGTTTCAACTCATGCAAAAATCCAGCCAGCAGAGGCATGGTGAGAGCATTTATCCTCTATAATCCAGTCTACTGGTAGACTCTCTATTTTGGATTCAAAGAGACTAAATGCAATGTTTTTGTTGTTTTGTTTTTACTGTGGGCTGTGAACCAATGGAACTACAGTCTAACTTTATGATCTCCTGGGGAGCCTGAAATGCTTTTGTCTCTGTGATCAAACCCCTTTTCTTTGTCAGCAAAGCAGACTAATTACTGGAGACTGTATCATGTTCAAACCACTCCGTGCTGGAAGCGAATGGGGAGTGTAGTAAAGCTGGGAATATAAGCCCACCTGCAAACAGATCTCATCATGGACTGCGTGTAAACTGAATCATTCAAAAGCATATGCCTTTACAAGGAAGGAAGAACCAAATATTAAGGGGCTAAGAAGAAAACATGGTCACGTTTGTTTGGATTTGGATTAGTATGGATTTTATAGCTGGAGTTGAATGATATTGGCCATATGGCAAATCAGAGCAGTTTCTAGGGTGCTTAAAATGTGTAATCAGTTCAAAGAAACTTTGCGGCACACCTCTCCGAGCAATTACTAGAGCTAGTGCAGTTAGAGGAAAAAGACATGGCAAAGCAAGAACAGGAAGCTGGGAAATGAATTCCTGGCTTTATCCATCACTAAGAAGTGTTTTGTCAAGTGTCACTTAAGTTGTCTGCACCTTCATTTTCTCCACTTTAAAATCCGTCTTGTAACACTGACCTCACAGTGCATGAGCTAATTAATTCCTATTGATAAAGTACTTTGCAATAGCTTGTTGACAGGCACTAAAGGAGTGCCCAGTGATGATACTGTTGTTATGGCTGCTCTGGTGTGTTGGGAACCGAACTAGGACAACTTCATTTCAGCTGTCTGCCTCTGGCAAGTGAATCTTAAGTGACCTTGAGATCAATCAGAAAAGAAAACTAATCCGTCAGTCATATGAAGTGACCTATCTTAGCCTGCTTCCTAGCTATAAACTGACTGAGATTTACCTTTAAGCTTTCCAAGAGCACAGAGGGAGAACCCTTGTTATAAGTGAAATGTTCCTGGAAATCTTTTGATATGTGCCATAGAATATTTGGAACATAGCTCTTAGTCCTACAAGATCATTTCTTTTCACTGTAGTTTAATTGAGCCCAAGAGTCAGAGATGAAAAGGAATAGTAACTCAGAAGTGAGAAGTCGTTATAATTGGTAGCTATGAGGTTGATGACTATTTCAGGATAATTTTACTGACATAAGTTAATATTTCAAATACATTTGTATTCATGTATTCACATATTCATTCAAAACATCATAGATTAAAGAATTCAGATAGTATTTTGGACATAGCCAGGCAGACATCTATAGTTATTTTTCTGTTTGTCCTTTTTTTTTTTTTTTCCCCTCCAACTTTCTCTCTAGCAGTAAGTGTCTTTAGAGCAATTCTGGTGCATGGGCCATTGGGCAGCATGTCACCTAGCCTGAGAGCCCTTATTAGTTTTTATGTCTGAAAGACAAGGTTCTTCCATTGCCCACCTCAATGGAGTACCTTGGCAATACTAAGCTTTCATATAGTTTTCTTCATTTTTTAATCTCTTTGATCTGATTCTGCCCTTGTAACATTGCTTGGAGGCAGATGATTAGCTTGGTGCCAACCGTACATTTGGCACCAAATGATGTATAAAATACCACCTCTGACCTCTAAGATCCCAATTAAAGCTCAAACCCTCAAACCCTGCAGGATGCAGGGTACCCTGGGAGATTCCTGTTTTCTTTCTATTTCTTCAGTTAAAACATTGGGAAAAAAAAAAAAAAAAAAAAAAAAAAAAAAAAAAAAAGACTTCATAAGCTGAGGCATCACAAAATTTTATTTAAATGCACATTAAAACATCTGGTTGTTTTATTGTGAAGTTTACAAATGACGAAACCATGAGAAAATGTAACAAATTTGCTTTACATCTCCAAGATAAATTGATAGCATAGCTGGTGGAAAGTTTAAAAAAATACCCTTGGCCTCACATTTTGCTCAGTATGGAATGAAACTATCTATGTAACTGTACTTCCAAAGATGAGTTTAACTTTCATTAAGAAAAATCAGAATTGTAGCTCAGAGTGGATTTAAAGCACACTAATGGTGAGCACTATATGATTCTCTCTAAGTTTTTGTACTGTGCCTTTTGTCTGTTTTCAAATAAATTAAATCTTACTAGTGCCAATTGTAACCTCTTCCCCAATCATGGGGAATTTCCGCTTGGTGATGTCACTGGCTCCAGTGGTCAGCTTCCGTATCATTGCTCACAACCTCTTCTCTGGGTGGCCACACACACCAGATCTCTGTTTTTATCTTTTGGTTCTTACACAGCTGTTGGAGGAAAACTCACCCAACAACCATAAGCAACTCAGGAAATATACTGGAAATATGTTATATTCTGGCCATGCTCCACAGCAAAACCTGGGTGTACTGGCCAGCACAAATGGATGGAAATCCACATGGGACATTTTTCACATTCTATGGCACATGCTGCTTATGGAAAAAAAAAAAAAAATATATATATATATATATATATATATTCCACTGGAAACAGGCACAGGATAGAGAGACTTTCCCTGTCCTACTGTCACAGTGCCACCAGAACTGGTGTTGGGAATATTGAGGTACCAGCATCTGTGACTAGCAGATGGGCAAGCCCACACTCAGCAAGGAAAAGTGCATAAGAGGCAAGGAGAAGTTCGTTTGTTCTCACCTGTCTTAAATATGCTCTTAGAGCAGCTTTGCAAATATTTATGTTAACAAGTAAGTGGGCAGGTTGCATTTATGCCCCTAAAATGTTTCCAGTGATGTGAAACCTTCCCCCAGCCCAGTGTCTTGTTCCCAGAAGATGTCCATAGCTGGTGCGAGAGTCCAAGGATGGGTGGACAAGTTCACTGTGGTCCTTTGTCTGCACACTCTCCCAGCCCCCAGCAATTAAGGGATCAGCTACTTGCCAGAGCCACTAGTAATTAATATTTTAAAATATTAATAAATGCAGAGCTGCTTATCTACAGCAAGTGAATGGGAGCATGTGAGCAGCACGGGTGATTGTAGCAGATAACTTCATAGCAGGAGACAATATCAGTCCTTAGCACAGCTGTCTGAAAGGCTGCTTTGTGCTTTATTTGCTGAGGACAGCTTTAATTGCCACCTTCAACGACTTAATTGGGAGGGGGGATGTTGCAGAGGCAGCCTCTACTTTGAGCTGTGCCATAGCGGACAAACAGCAGCAGACGCAGTTTGCAGCAAGGGTAATTTTAGTTAGAAGAAAGGAAGAAAAAAATCACCATGACTGTGAACAGGTGCCTGAGAGGCTGTGAAATCCCCACCCATAAAGATATGCAAAACTCAATTAGAAGATGAGGCCCTGAGCAGCGCAGTCTGGCTATGAAGTTCACTTTGCTTTGAGCAGAAGGTTCATTCTAACCATTATGCTGTGACCTTAATGAATCTATACCTGTGATTTTTGACTTCACACAAACTATAAACATTGCCGATGATGGGCTTCGGGACCCAGGGTGCCCTGAGCTGGAGGACCGGGACGGTGGGGATGACAAACTCCCAACTGACCCTGAACGTGTGCGGGATTTGCTACTCCACCTGGATCCCTACAAGTCCATGGGTCCGGATGGGATTCATCCCCGGGTGCTGAAAGAGCTGGCGGATGTCATCGCGGAACATCTATCAATTATTTTTCAACGATCCTGGGAATTTGGAGAGGTCCCGGTAGACTGGAAGCTGGCAAATGTTGTGCCAATTTTCAAGAAGGGTCAGAAAGAAGACCCTAGCAATTACAGGCCTGTCAGTCTCACGTCAGTGCCTGGTAAAATCATGGAGAAGTTGGTTCTCGGACTCATTGAGGCGCACCTGGGGGACAAAGCAGTCATTGGTCCCAGCCAGCATGGGTTTGTGAAGGGTAGGTCCTGCCTAACTAACCTGATTTCCTTTTATGATAAGATCACCCGTATGGTGGACCAAGGGAAACCAGCTGATGTGATTTTTTTGGACTTCAGCAAGGCTTTTGACACGGTTTCCCATAGGATCCTACTGGACAAAATGTCCACCATACAGCTAAATAAAAACATCATACGATGGGTGAGCAATTGGCTAACGGGCAGGGCCCAAAGGGTTATGGTAAATGGAGCTGCGTCAGGCTGGCGGGCGGTCACCAGTGGGGTCCCTCAAGGCTCCATTTTAGGGCCGGTACTTTTCAATATTTTTATAAATGATCTGGATGTAGGAATAGAGGGTATTTTGAGCAAGTTTGCTGATGACACCAAACTTGGAGGAGTTGTGGACTCAAATGAGGGCGTAAAGGCCTTGCAGAGGGATCTGGACAGGTTGGAGAGCTGGGCGATCACCAACCGCATGAAGTTCAATAAGAGCAAGTGCCGGGTCCTGCACCTGGGACGGGGAAACCCTGGCTGCATGTACAGACTGGGCGATGAGACGCTGGAGAGCAGCCTAGAAGAGAGGGATCTGGGGGTCGTGATAGACAGCAAGTTGAATATGAGCCAGCAGTGTGCCCTGGCAGCCAGGAGGGCCAATCGTATCCTGGGGTGCATCAAGAACGGCATCGCTAGTAGGTCAAGGGAGGTGATTGTCCCGCTCTACTCTGCGGTGGTGCGGCCTCACCTCGAGTACTGTGTGCAGTTCTGGGCACCACAGTATAAAAAGGACATGAAACTGTTGGAAAGTGTCCAGAGGAGGGCTACGAAGATGGTGAAAGGCCTGGAGGGGAAGACGTACGAGGAACGGCTGAGGTCACTGGGCCTGTTCAGCCTGGAGAAGAGGAGGCTGAGGGGAGACCTCATCGCAGTCTACAACTTCCTCGTAAGGGGTTGTCAAGAGGCAGGAGACCTTTTCTCCATTAACACTAGTGACAGGACACGCGGGAACGGGGTTAAGCTGAGGCAGGGGAAATTTAGGCTGGACGTCAGGAGGGGGTTCTTCACAGAGAGGGTGGTTGCACACTGGAACAGGCTCCCCAGGGAAGTGGTCACTGCACCGAGCCTGTCTGAATTTAAGAAGAGATTGGACTGTGCACTTAGGCACATGGTCTGAACTTTTGGGTAGACCTGTGCGGTGTCGAGAGTTGGACTTGATGATCCTTAAGGGTCCCTTCCAACTCAGGATATTCTATGATTCTATGATTCTATGATTCTATAAGTTTGCTATATACAAAAATATTTCTTGTAAATTAGCCTTTCCAGGTGCTGTCTGTATCTTCAGAAAATAACGTTTTCTTGGGCATATGTCTATGCATCCTGAATGAATGTACTGCCACTTTATTATTCTTATTGATCTCCTCTGAAATATTAATCCCTGATACCCTGATTTGATTTAATAATTATTCTTTGGTTAATCACCTGTTACCAGCACTCCTGACAATAATAAATGAGAGGGGCAGGGCCCCTCTTGAGCCCCTTGAATCTCCTGCAGTTGGCATTTGGTTCGAACTGGTTTCACACAACTGGTTTGAAAATTGGGCTGCCGGAGGGAGCAATAAACAGATGCCTGAGTCATAGAGATATAGAATCACAGAATATCCTGAGTTGGAAGGGACCCATAAGGATCACCGAGTCCAACTCCTGGCCCCACACAGGCCTACCCAAAATTTCAGACCATATAACTGAGAGCACAGGCCAAACACTTCGTAAACTCCAACAGGCTTGGTGCTGTGACTGCGCCCTTGGGGAGCCTGTTCCAGTGCCTGACAACCCTCTCAGTGAAGAACCTCTTCCTGATGTCCAGCCTGAACCTCCCCTTTCGCAGCTTGACCCCATTACCTCGGGTCCTGTCACTGGTCACTAAAGAGCACAGATTGGTGCCTGCTCCTTCAATCCCTCTCATGAGGAAGCTGTAGGCTGCCATGAGGCCTCCCCTCAGCCTCCTCTTTTCCAGGCTGAACAGGCCCGGTGACCTCAGCCGCTCCTCATACATCTTCCCCTCTAGGCCCTTCACCATCTTCGTAGCCCTCCTCTGGACACTCTCCAACAGTTTCATGACCTTTTTGTACTGTGGTGCCCAGAACTGCACACAGTACTCAAGGTGAGGCCACGCCATAGCAGTCCCCATAGTCAGGCCACCAGTCTGCTGAGTTCAATCCCAGATGGTGCGTTGACAACAGAAATCCTGCCCTGCCACCTCCTCCTTTTGGTGGCCGGTTTGCAGCAGTAGGCTAACCAGTTTGGCAGGAAGCAATGATATTTCTCATATTTTCACCCATTGCTGGCATAAAAGCCAAAGTAAAATCATTTTAACTTCAGCCCATCCCATGCCGCAGCTGCAGCTTTGTGAACACTTTGGGAATCCCTGTGTGCTAGAGGAGTGCAATGATTTCTGCTGCACAGATGAAGAATAGAGACACGAAGGGACAAATTTTCAGAAATTCTCAGCATGCACTGAAGGGACCAAAAGAAGACAACTCTTAGATAGGCAGCCAGCTTTCTTCTTCTTCTTCTTTTTTTTTCTATTTTTTTCCCCTCTTTTTAATGCTGAGCACTCAGCAGTTCTCAGCAGCCCCATCTTTTAGATGCTTAAGTGGGCTCGGACTTTTATTTTAAGAAAAAGAAGCTGGCTGTTAAAGGACTTGCCCAAGCTCACACAGGGTGTCTGTGGCAGAGCCAGCAACCGAACCCAGATCTCCTAAGTCTCAGGCCAGCCTTAACCACAAGACCATTCTTCCTCTCACAAAGATGATCCCCATCCCATAGGAAAAATATTCTAACAGGATTAAAACAAAATCCTATAAAAATACTTAAACCTGAACAAATATGTAATAATTGCTATTCAGAATCCATGCAGGGTCTAATTAAATCCATATTCTGTAACCTTAATTTAAAACAATCCCAATATTATTTTTAGGTTTTGGATGTGGCTTTATTGCTTCTATCGGCAGCATGTTTGGCACCCCATGCCATGCAAAACTCTGTTTCATCAAAGTACTGGCAAAAACCTTATTTTCTGGACAGCTGCTGCAGCCTTGCAACAAAGGAGAACTAGCAGCTTCATTTCCCTTACATGGTGGCTCGGATTAAAAAACATCTTTATTGCTTATGCCTGTTGCTGTACCATCCAAAAGCAGGGTGGTTGTGTTACTGATAATGTAAGCAAGTCCTGTCTGATTTGTACACCGAGCTCCAGCTTGGGATTAAGCTTTAATTCCGGAGATACGAGTTATATAATAAAGCAGAATATGACTCCCCAAGCTATTGCTGACCTTCCAGTCCAGTGAGCAGAGGGCTGCAGTGCTGCTTGCAGAAATCCAGCTGAAGCAAATCATTTGATCTCTTTAAGCATAATTTCATTTTGCCTCCTGATTTAGAACACGAGGTGCATGAGACACGCAAGAGCTTTCAGAAGCCCCAGGAGTTAAGCCAAGCTATAGGTGTTGTTTTCACACGTGAAAAAGATAGTAAACAGTCTTCTATTCATAGTAGTTGAAAATAAAGGCACGTGGTGGCACATATCTTCTGATTTTTTTCCTTGTATTCATTGTTTCATGCTTCTGTAATTCCAGGATTGGTTAGAGGAACTAACCACAATAATACAATTTTTTACAAGATTTCTAACTTAGTCTTGGTCAGGGACAAGAGACTTAAATACTTCTGGTAAACTAGAACAATGACGCCTCTCTGAACTGAACTTGAAGACTGTGCCATTAAGAATTTCAAAGCATCTATTTGTCCTCATTTCATAAAACCTTTCAGCTTTGAGTGCCTGTAAAAAAAGGGTTAAAAGCAACAGCAGAAAAAAAGTGAAGACATAAAATAACCCAGACCAACTGCAAAGCCAAGACATCCCTATCTATCTATTCTTACCCTGAGTCTGGGGTAAGACTCATTAAGCTAGTTTCTCATCAGGTAAGCCTGATAACTGGCCATTCCTCTTTGGGCTTCACTCTGTGTCCTTCAAGGATGGGTCTGTGCATGCAGACATCTCATCTAAATCTCGTTATTGCTGTTCCTGTTGAAAAACAGCAATCGGTGCTTAGCTTGCCATGTCCTCCTTTTAAAAAACTTCAAATTTTTGCCTTTGAGCACTGCAACTTTGTATATCATGCAGGCTCAAAAATCCAGCCTGGGACAGAAAACCCTTTTGCTGCTGGATTAAGGCAGCATGCAAAAGACCTGTTCTACTCCCTCTGAAGCTTCTCCCTGCCAGACTGATGGTGCACTGCAACCCTAAGGAAAGAAGGTGCCTGCGAGAGCAGCAGTAGTGAAAAATCCTCGTTCAGTCCCACTAGTGGCCGGGTCAGTGGCAGCCCACACGCTGTCACTGCTGAAGGGCCTGACTCTGAATTGATGCTTAGGCACAAAATCAAAGCTAAAGATGTGCTTTCAGGGTGCTCCAGAAACAAATTGACAGAAGAATGTACTCCTGCAATTGGGCACTGAGGGAGGTTTAGGCTTTGCCACTGAGACGTAGCCATACAGAGAGGAAAAATGTGCTATAAAAACAGAAGCCATTGTCTGTCATTACCTCTTTATCTTGCTGTGATATATATGTCCAGCCTCGCTTCACTCTGCAAACCACTGTGGCTGGAAGCATCCATCATCCTATCAGCTCAGTTGGATTAATTATGCTCAATCAAAATGTTTCAAAAGAGAACAGAAATGTCTGCAGCAGCTAATCCTGTCCATTGAGGTTGTCAGAACATTGGCATTTTACACTTCAGTTCAATTACAAGACAAATCTGCTAATGGGACATAATCTTTCAGAGTAAACAAGGAAGCAAAGCACTAATATTCTGGCAATTGATTTATGCAGGGTAAATGGTGCAGAGTAAAAGCTTCAGGAAGCCACAAGAGTGAGGACAGCCATGAGTTTTTGGTGCTGCTTTTCCCTCTCTTAAGCAAAAAAATATTATGTGAAGTCTCTTTTTAATGACCTGCATCCAGGAGGCAACTCTTAGCCAAAAGCACACATCACACCTGGTGGGGTCCTCTCCTCTCCCCTCTCTCTCCACTCCCTCCTTCAAGGAAACAGGGTAAGAAAGGGAAGAGGTGAATCATAGCAGCCTTTTCTGTAAAGGGTGAGATTGCAGGGCTGGATGTGCCTGCTGTGCAGATGGGGAGGCTGGACAGGACCAGACTGCCATGTGGCAGTGTGCGTGCAGGGGCTGGGGGTGCTAAAGACAGGCCGCCACTTCTCCCCTTCCACCCTCCCTTTTGGCTCAGCCCTGTGCTGGCACCAGCAGAGCCACCAAAAGCGAGTTCTGCAGAGGAACAAGTTGAGAGCTCCAAGCATTTCTTTGACTAAGCGAACATTTAAAGGTTTAATTAAAAGCAATTTCAAGTGATTCAATAGTCTTCCCACACAAACTGAAATTTCCCAGGCAAGCTGATCAAATTATTGCTATGTAAGTCCATGCACACGCACATCTCCACGCACGCACAAACGCACACACACACCTCGTTATCCCTGGCACATTTTTAGAGCAGATGTGAATCCTTTGTAGCTTCTGTCCATTGCTAGGTTACTTACAGCACTGCAGCTTTGTAACTCTGCCTAGTCACTAATATCCTCCAACAGCCACTTGGACATCATGTTATCATTAAGCATTTATAGCAAACCAACTGCAATTAAAGATTTATAAATCTTATTGCATTACAGCACAACCCAGAGTAAGAATTGCTGCTGAGGTCAACTTTCCTTTCTAGTATATTTTTTAAAGGACAATAACATATTGGATCAGTCATCAGTGTAAAGTACAGATGCTGCTTCTTCATAGGTTTCTCTGAGTGATTTAGGTTTTGATGGAAGTATTTGTTTTGGATCATGGTATTTATTGAAGGAGGAAGGGGCTGAAAATTAGAATACACCAAAAACTGCAAGTCAGTATAGAGAGACTTCCCAAGCTCATTTTCACCTCTGACTCGGTCCTTTCAGCATGTTGTCATGACACAAAGTGGTGCTAGGCACAAAGTGCCTGTGCTAGTTGGCCAAGACTGATATGGATTCATGGCCATGGAACCCATCCCAAATGAACGTGCTTCTTTGTAGGACTCATTAAGCCAGGCCTAATGCCAGGAGGCATCTCTGCACAACAGGATGTTGGGCATCATGGACAAACCTCAGAATGAAAGGCTGGTCCCTAGAAGTAACATGGAGATGGACTAAAACTGCTGATGGGGAGAGCATCGGAGCCCCAGTCGATGCTGCCTTAGGAGGGTCAGCAGTGACAGTAGCACTTGTTCAAGGGCCAGCAGTGCCACCCCACTCTCTGCACAGCTCCGAGCTGCAAATGCACTGGGCCAGCATGAATTCAGCACTGTCTGCCAGAGATAAACTTTAGGCAACTCACCTGAGCTCTCAGAAGATCGAGCAACTTGATGAACTCTCATTTCCCAAGACCTGGCCTCTTCCTGCAAATACTGCACCTGCCTAGAAAGCTGCACGGTTCAGCACAGTGCCAGAAAACGTGCGGCTCGATTATGTTCAAACATCCGTCTGAGGAAATGTAAGCAATTATCTCGTCCTGGAGGAACTCCGTAACTCAGCCCAGCATTTGCTGTTAAACTGCGTCTCTGTCCCCCTTCATCTCTGTTTAGCAAATTTCACTAGAAAGGATGTTGAAAGAAGAGAGTTATGGAAACCTGAAATTTTACTGTAAAATTATGACATTGTGAGGATCAAAAAGGATGTTGTTATACTTGGGTACAACCAGACTTTTACGGCACATTTGGAACTGAAGTCATGTATAAATACTCTTTCTCAGAGTACCCATGGGATTGTTTTTTTCCCAAGGACTATGAGACTTTACAAGCTACTTTAAGGAAAACAGCATTTGCCCTTTCTGTGAAAAGCTGGACCATACGACCCCGATCCACTCCAGCCCGATCTCTGCTCTTCTGGAGAGAGGAGGAAGGGCTTTACCAGTTTATTTACCAATAGTTTACTGACAGTTACGTGGTGGATGCTTAAAATTACACCTCAAAATTCCTCTTTAGCCACCAAAGTATCAGACAGACTTGTAAAGCACTTTAGCACTCACCACCCCCAGTAAAGTCAATGTTTCAACATAACCACGCTTTGGCTCAGATCAATCTGTGGACTTTTTTTTTTTTTCCTAGTTTTTCAGTTAAGACTCAAAGCATTTTTTCACCTTTCTGGAAGACATTTGCGCACACAAGCTGTGCAGCACACCCACTCCTGCATTAGAGGGTGGTTAATTATTTCCGGAACTGTTACAGAAATGTGTGGGTCGCAGCCTGATGTTTTCTGCACGTTTGTCCATGCAGCAGATGAACTCCTGCCCAGTTGGCAGCCATGGATGGGCTGGAGGCAGCTCTGAGGGTGGGCTCTGCCCCAGAAGAGCTGCCGCCGCCTGGGGACACAGCTCCCCGCTTCGTGAGAAAGTGCTCCTGCGGATCCTGCACAGAGCAGCTGCCCCCTCTCCATGAATATTAAATTCCCTGTGCTCAAACAAAAATCCTCCTCCTTCTCCTCCAAGCCTCCACGTACAAAGACTTCATATGCTGTCCCGCATGTCGGGAGTGAGCTGCTCAGATCCAGCCTGATAACACGCTCTCCAAACTGCAAAATCCTCACTTCGCCCGTCAAACCTCAGCACTGAGTATTTCACTTCTGTTTGTACTGGATATCCCCAGGGACCAGTGATAACATTTTGACTTGTGACAGATGCTTCCTTCATAAGGATATTTTCCAGGCTGACTTTTCCCCAGCCGCCTCATAAAAATAGTCTCTTTTTATTTGAAAAGGGTTATTTTAACTGTTGGGATGTGGGGGAGGGTGCTGGCATCCTTTAAAATTTGTCTTTTCATTAAAAATGAAACATATAATTCTAAAGTAATTAACATGGATGTTATTGGATGTACACTGATGATTACATTATAGGACTGGTTATCAAAGGATTACAGTTAAGAGGTTTAATATTCTCCAGCTGATCCTGTAGCAAATTAATCCGGTCTGACCTTTACTGTTCTTTGTTATGTCACCATAGTATCATTTCAGCTATATCATCTCTTACCCCATTTCAGGAAAGTTAAATAAATAAATAAATAAATAAATAAATAAATAAATAAAAAGAAAAGTAGGGAACTTCTAAATCATATCTTTTAGGAGAAAGACTAGCAAAATAAAACCTAGCTTGTTCAACTGATCAACTGAGAAAAGTAAATCTGCAATGTGAACTGTTGCACCTCTGCAGATCTTATATTCCTGTTGTAACACTAACAAACCACAAAGAACTCCATTGCCTCTGTGTGGTTTACATTCAGTACTAGATAAAATGTGAATTGCTTGACACCAAATACATATTGTATTGTGTCTTCTCCCTAGAAACAAATTAAAATATGAGGCCAGTATTCTGCATTTAGCTATTTCACGTTCGAACCCATTGTGTTTAATCCCCTGATGTCCACATGAAGCCCACACAATTAAGTGTTTATATACGACAATGCAATCTCACAGCCATGAGGTCATACTGAGCGGAGTGGATTAAAAACATGCTACCTCAGTATAATAGATTCAGACTTCATAGATAAGAAAAGCTGCATAATGACAGATCTCTGAGCTTTTTGTCTGACTCAGCAGAGAACAAAAGACTAAGCCAATTAAATAACTGACATCTGCTTTTATATACTTTTGTTCGTATCCATGTAAAGCCATCTTAATAGGTATTTTTTACTGCTGTCAGAAGAGCAGGTTTGTCACTGATCAGGTCTGTGCTGATGAATCTTCCTGTTGGAAGTGTTAAAACTCACCAGTGTTAGCAGTCAAACATATGATCAAACACGATTACAAGAACACATACTCCAGGGCTCTGTAAAACCGGGAGAAGATCCAGCAAGCTCTCATGGAAACAGAGCCCGAGCCAGCTTTGCAAAATGCAAATGCCTTGCTGATAAGCCACAGGTGCACAAAACCACACTGGTTCAAAGGAGATTCAGAAGGAGGGAATTTTCTGTCCTGGCATCCCTCCCTCCATGGGGCTCTTTATTTAGCTCTACTCCTTCCCAGGCCGTTCATCTCCCATTTAGGATTCTGGGCTTAGAATGGCTGATTTTTTTGTGTGCTCTTAATCTTGTAATGCCAGACCAATGCTGTTTTACCCTTTGCCTGGATAACAATCTTTATTTATCTAAAACTGTTGTCCACACTCCCATGAAGCTGTTCTAGCAGACCAGCTCCTGAATCTCTCTGTACATAACATCAGTGCTCCTCGGCTTCAGTTTTCTTTCTTGATATGAATTTGGATTGTCCCGTCTGTGAAAAGGTCACAGCTCTGCCATCTCAGAACAAATTGCTAGCCTGCATTTCTTCTTCTTTTCCTAGGAAACTTAAAGCATTACTCAGTATAAATACAATCTTGGCATATTAAGGAATTAAAGCTCCTCTCCCGTCACAAGACTAGTGACACTGCTTATCATTTTTTCCTCTTCCTGGGAAGGGAATTAGAACTTCATTGTTCCCCTCAATCTGCTAAACCCTTGATTTCATATTATTGCAGTTACCTGTAGCAGAAAATACTTTTCTCATGACCCTGAGGAGTTGTGGCACCTCTCAAGCCTCAAGACAAATGATTACTAAGAGGAAGGCAGACAAACTCATGATCTAGTAGCTTGCTGAACATTCTTCTAGTGAAAGCAGCATACTCTGATACACCTTAAAACAAGCCTTGTAGAGGGATGGAGAATACAGAGAATTCTTTCTTTACCTTAGCCATTTATTAGCCAAATATTTGGATATCTGGTCTGAACTAATCATCCAGGCAGCTTCTTTGGTTACTTGAGAGTTAAAAGGCATCTTCAGAGATGATTCATCCCACCAGCCTGAATGAATCACCCCTTTCTTTCCCGGATCACTCTACTGGGAACCTGGGGTTCCACCTCAGCCATGATGCCCAACTCTTAGATGTTCAACATTACATCACACAGATGCCTACATAGCTGTCCCTGAAAATACAGCATATGTTTAGGGCCTCAATTCCTGCAGACATATTTTCATAGACCAGAGATGATATTGATTTCCTTTTTCTCTATTGTTTCCTTATCTCCTGTCTTTGTTCTGTACACATGGGAGCTCTCATTAGTCACGAAACTGAAGTATTTCTGTTGCAAAATGGAAAAAGTTTAGATTTCCCAGCATCCATTTCAACGTGGCATGAAAACACAAAATCTGTGTGTGACTGCATTATACGTGAATCACAATAGTTGGAAAGGCACACCCCGTGTATGGTCCTCCAGTTATGCAATTGTGTTTAAGAAATCAGGCATTTCTTCAGATTCTACTTTTAATTTGCCAAAAGGAATTGGTTGCCCAAGTCCATTAGTTGCCAGGAAATGCATGATGTTCAGCTCTGCTTTGATAGGGCAACCTGGAAACACTAGTAAATAGGATTTATTCTGTGACTGATGCCATTTATTTCTACATGATTGTAAGTACCTATAAATTAAGTGGTCCACCTATAAATTAATCAAAAATTTCCCAGTCTGTCTCTCAACATTCCTTTTGGTTGATAGTAAGGGTAATAAATTCACTTTATAAGTGTCCTGTTAGTACTATTATTAGTTTTGTCCTCATTTCCTTTTTATAAGCTCCTGGTTTGGGTTACATAGAACACTGAAAAATGTTAATTGTTTGAACCAAAATTGTATGTGCTGGAGTGCAGGTTTCAGACAATTTTTCATTATTTTTCCTCTCAAGTTAAAATAATACACTAATTTTCCCTTTAAAATAAAAATAAATAAATAAATAAATAAATAAATAAATAAATAAATAAATAAATAAATAAGAGAGAGAGAGAGGAAAAGAAGGGAAGAAGAGAAGGAGAGGAGAGGAAATCAATTTTAATATCATGAGGCTTTGGGTGAGGGGCTTGGGACAGGGCCGCAGTTAGAGAAGTATGCTTTTTGCCTTTTGTGTGACAGTTTTCACATGTACATAATGTATGTGTATATATATTTCTATATATACATATACACATACAGGCTGTACTTCAAAAAGTGGTAGGGAACTGTTATTACTTTTCTCTCTCACCCCTTTTTCTGCATCCCCTAAAACAGGAAACTTTAGGGCCGTACTTTGCAAAGCATGCTACATTGCTGGACACACATCCAAGGTTTTTAGTTTGCTGTTAGTTTACTGAAAGCTTAGCGAACTCTTCAAGTCCCCGAAGACTCTGTGCTGCAGATGGCATTTACTAATATGTCAAACTCCAGCTTGGGAAACTGAGTGGAAAGTCAACTCTTGGACTTGTCAATAAGAATGATGCATTAAAACTTGGTGTACAAATATTAGGTTTAGTAATGCTTTAGCACTACTTGTTAAGGAAAAAGAGTATTTAATGACCATATTTTCTAGTCTGAGTGTATTTCCAACATAAACTATGATACTAGCAAACACTATCATTTATTTGCTGTCCACTCTTAGCAGTTTATTAGATTTTCCAAGATGTATTTTTCATTTAATTGAATGAACAGTTAATGAACTCCTAATAAATACCTTTATATCCAAGCAACACAATGAGATATCTCTTTGTGCTCTCAGAGCTGTGGTAACAGTGCAGTCAGGATCCCTGACTTTCCTGTTGCCTAAATCAAAGCTTTGATGTCAATATGAAAAGTAGCAGCTCTGTGTCAGACCCAGAGAAGCCATTGGAAATCTTTTTTCCCTCTCCATTATGGTTCTCTGGAAGTAAATCATCCAAATTCTTCTATTCTGCTTTTCCAGGAAAGTCTAATTTTCCATCCCGTGACAGAAATATTTATATATATATTTACATTTATGTTTTTATTATATTCAAAGGAACCAAACATATTAGTTTTCTTTTTCCTTAAAAAAAAAAAAAAAAAAAACATTACTCATATCCCAGGTCTCTTAATCTTTTATGTAAGCAAATAAGCACAAGGAGAGGCAAAGAAGAGCACACACATTATGCAGAGGGTTGTTGTTGCTGTTATTTTTGTTTGTTTGTTTTTCAGTAAATCCATGTCACAACACAACTAAGATCTCTGTATATTCAGCAGGACACTGTACTTCCCCCCAGAGCCTATACCTTAGTTAGAAATGATAGGCACAGATCATGTTACCCACTTTACAGATGATGGATAAATACAAAAAGAGGCATGATATTTCAATAGTAGAAGTGAAGTTCAGATCCTGTCCTCATGGAGTGCAGTCAATCTCAGTGATGCTGAGATCCCAGAAGAAAAAGGAGTACATAAAAATTGTGGTGGGAAAGAAAACTCTGCTTGAATGTCTTTTATTAAAAAGTAATGAAAGCTTTGCCTGTTCTGGAGCTATTCTGTTAATTGCTGAAATCTAGACCCAGGCTATCAACCGTCCTAAGGAGCACTGATCCTCACCTTTACCAGCACTGTGCTCATTCACACCAGCTGATGATTTGGTCTTTGGTCATTTGAGTGTTACCCATGCTCAGAAATGTTAATTAAGAATAACAGAACCTCTCTTGCGAATAGTGCTGGCTCTGTTTCTTTAGTTCTTTTAGTAAATACTTTATTTCTGAAACTTGAGCTTCTGAACTGATTTATGTTACAAGAGTAACTTTCCCTTATAATTAATTAATTGATTACTTAGTTAATTGCTTAGTGATGTGATCACTCAGGTCTGTTATGGCATTTGGTATGGTTGATAATGAACTCTTTCTAAATGGCTTGTTCCTGCTGAGGTCTCTCCTCAAAACATGGGGTTTGCTTTTGTTTGGATGTGAAACAGAAGGAGGGTTTTCCCACGCTCTGCTCTGATTCTACATTTCTTAACAAATTTCACATTTTGAAATTTTTGGTAAGTTTTACCCATGGTTCAGGAGAAAATGCTATATGCATAGATTGATGCTTGAAACATTTCATGAATCGCTGGGTTCTAGTGAAAAGATTTTTATTTATACAGTTTATAATTAAAAAAATGTATATAATTACATCTCATTAATGGTTACAGTTCATGTTTTTTAGGAATAAAGAATATATGTGTTAAATTTCTTAATTTCTTTATATGTGTTAATTTCTACTAAAATTATTTGGGTTTAGTTTTGCTTTTAGCTAGAGTTTCTTTCAGAAAATATAATTATAACAAATATCTAGTTCATTAAACTTCAGTATGAATGTTTGAAGGGAATTAATCATCTCTGGACAGGTTATTTCTTGAATATTCATTTCTGATTACCATCAAAACAAGTCATTGTCAGACAAGAATTTGCAAAAATAATGTTTTGACTTGAGCATTTAAACTTCTATAGCAAATAAAACTTTTTTTTTCTAGTGAATATCATCTACATTTCTAAAAATTAATATACCCAAATTGAAATATCTATCCCTAAAAAATGATATTTTTAATTTCCATTAAAACCTGGATTGCACTCAGCTGCATTTCATTTCATAAAAGCCACCCTAATGGATTTTACTTCAGAAGCCCATCTTTTGCCCTGTGCAATGAGTTTTAATAAAGTGTCATCTCTGGTTTTATTCCATGTCTGGCCCATGATGAGATTTAAAAAAAATAAAAATAAAATAATAATCCTCCTGTAACATATCCTATTTTCCAAAGACTTATTTTACGGTTAATTTTTAATGAATTATAACAAATCCCTGAACCTTGTGGAGTTGGAAGCCAGGATCAAGTTTTTCAGGGCAGGCTTTCCCTTAATATGAGATTTTCTATTCACCTTTAACTAATCTTAACCCAGGATTATAAAGCAGAAGTACATGGAAAAAGTATCTGGTGAAAAAGTAAGGAAGCCGTGCTTGAGTACCAAGCAGGTTTGTTTCATGGTTGACTAGCTCTCGTTTTCATTTATAAAATTGAATACAAACTACTTGTATCTCCTTTCTTTCTAGCTGTAACTGACCTGCATTAACCTGGCTACTCAATACCACTGGTTTTATCTTTCCAATACAATAGACATAGAAGTCCTCTATTTTTCCTCCCTTTTCTCTTCCTTCTCCTCCTATTCAGCTTCAGCACCATTTGGGAGAATGGAAAAATTAATTGATTTTCCTTAATGATGTCTCATGGAGCAGATCAGGTTAACTGTGGGCAGCAGCTGCAGTTTAATTTGTGAGCGTGCAATTGAAAATTACGCACTCCTTGGATTACTGCACCTGACCATGAGGCTGGCATGCTGCCTGCTTAAAAAATAAAACTTCCGAAAAGTCTACAGAAATTCTAGTATCTGTGTGGAGGTATAGAAGGAATATTAAATAGCAGAAAGGGGAATATAGATCCATCCATATGTGTCTGGACAAATAAGGAAGTTAGTCATTTTCTTAAAGAAATCCAAGAAAATTGCTCTCGGGAGTTACTTTGATGTCATTTGGTGGTGTTAAACCCAACCTTGCTGTTCTGGAATTTTCTCAGTAACCAGAAGGTGAAAATGAGAAAAACTAAGCAAAAAGCATAAATGATAAGCCACTCAACACTGGTTAATAATCTAAAGTGCCAGGAAAGTATCAAAGTCTTATGATTTTGAGCATTTTCAATCATATTTGTAGTTTGTTTTGTTTAAAAAAGGTAGCTTCAACCTGAAAAGAATATTGATCAGTGTTATCTTAATGTTGGCAGTGTGTGTGTATTAAGTTGAAGCTTGGGGTTTTTGTTTTTTTTTTGTTTTTCTAATACTTGACGTGTTTAAACTTAAGTCATTTCACTTCCAGAATATGCTTAGTTTCTCTTAGAAAACAACAAAAAACACATTTTAGGTGTCCCTAAAATAGAAAAAGAAAAACCAGTGTTTGGACCATTAGATTTTTCCATTTGAAATCATTAATATTTTGCAATCTGGATGAAGCTGTGGATATTTGTACTCTGAAATGTCAGCCAGAATCTTACAATTTCACATACTTGTCACCATTTTACAGGCTTCAGGTTCATATTACAAATTGGTGGTAATATTTTTCAGGTCAGCTAAGTGTTCCCTTCTCCTGTCTCCCTTTCCCAAAATCTCGCATTTTAAAGAAAATCAAGAAACAAATTGGAGTTCCAGACAAATACATCACCTAGATATCACAAAGGCAGCCCTCCTGCAAACCTTGGAGCAGGCTGGGCTCCTGCATGTCCAATACAGCTCTGTAACACCATGGGCAGTGGAAAACCTGAGAAAAGATGCCTGCAGACTGCAAAGATGATGGCTGGGTAAAGGGACGTAGGGGTGAGTAGTGGTCTAAATTCTGGAACAAAGACTAACCAAGAAGCTGCTTCGGAAAAGGTGGGAAAAAATCATACTTAGCTGTTACAAGATAGTCCACCAAAGAAAAATTCCCATCTCATCTCTGGAAACTTGAAGCCACCCCCAGATTCTTCATTTTCCCTGCTTTTTGTCGATTCTTTTCTTTCAATGCATTCCCTTACATGTCACAGGGAATTCCTGTGCCAGCGCTCCAACAGCACAAGTGACATGCAATGCAAGACAAACTTCCACTTGCGCTCCTAACAAATGCACAAAGCACAAATGTATGAAGCACAGCTGCACTCGTACCCTCTAAATGTTTCAAAAGGGTTTGTCTTCCAGGAAACGTGGTCATTTGTCAGCTTCCTACACTGAAAGTGCTTTAAAGCAAATAGCTCTGCAAAGGACAGCCCTGCAAACTACTACTTCCATTTAGAATTACTTATTTTTTCTGCAGTCCATATGAGAGGAGTGGAGGAAGAAAACTCACCATATTCTACATCTTTGCAACAGGAGAGAGGGGCAAGCTAATGCAGTTCACCTGTTCTGCTCTTCTGGCAGGTTAAGTTTTTCTTCTATGCTTATATCTTGCCCAAGCCAACATAAAAGGTTTCTCTGTCCAAATACTAGTTCTTTTGCTGCTCTGAGCTCAGAAAATGGAGAGAATTTATCACTTACAATTTCGTATTGTCCTGGTTCAGAGGCGAGAGATGCAGTCTCGAGCCACTGTTGACATTCCTGGCATGTATGGATAGCACAGGCGGTTTACATTTACAAGCCAGAAACATAAAGAACAACCTTTCGTAAGCATTTGCTTTTATTGTGACATCTCAGCTGTGCAGCTGTGCTGTAATCTCCATGCCAAGGAGATGAAATCATTAACTTGCTTGAATTCTTGCTTTTATCAGAGCAGAGCAGCTATCATAATGGAAGGAGTAACTTCTCGCTAGGTTAAGTGGTTTTAATTTGTTCTTAGCAGGAGTCTTTTGACTCGACTGTCAGATGGCATTTATATAATGCCGATCCTCTTCAAAGCACTTCTGCAAGACCAATTATCTCAGAACACGCTCTTGCAAACTCATTGTTGCTGCCCTTCCTTTGTAGTGAGCGAGGGACCGAGACACCAAGAGCCTGCTGGCCTGGCTGCTCGGGGCTGGGGCTCGCACCTTGCATTGTCCCAGGCTGCCACAGGAGGAGACATCACGGAAAGGCTTAGGAGAAATCACAGGGATGAGGGTCCCCTCTGCACTCAGAAAAATAAAAAGTGAATTAAATGGAAAGCTAAATCCCCAGCGTCACCCAGAGCAGCCCCTGCCCTGCTGCCCAGGCTACTGATTTAAATGGAGAAAAATACTGCATACAAGGAGGATTTTAAAGGGAGTCTCAGGTTCAGGTATTTGGGATGACACGTAACAGTTTTCTGCTCTTACCAAAAAGTTCATCTGGTGCCAGACAAAACATCAAGTCAGGAACATAGTGGGTTTTCATGGAGGAGAGAGGAATATACGGCAGTGTTAGAAGCTATGTTTTTTAAATGTGGAAGTATTTATTAAAAAAAAACAAAAACTTTGAAACTAAGAAGACTGCTTTCTTACGAGAAGTTCAGATCCTGTGTGCCAAAGTCACTTCTGAACTTACAACTGTGGTGGATTTGGTAACTTGGTAGCATCTCCTGTGTTTTCACCTTTTGGATGAGGTCTGATGCTCTCTGCCTCCTCTGTTTGTGGCCTGTTTATCTCAGGTAATTCAGCAGTGAAGACAAAACCTCAAGGGCTTCCAGAATCAAGAAAGGTGGACGAAAGCTAACCACAAACACAAACAAAACATTCAGGAGCAGGCACCTTCGTGCTGGTAAAGCTGAGAGCAGGAAGATCTGGGATTACACTAAGGTGTCTGAGGTCAGACAGGTTAGAGTAAGGTCTAAGGTTCCTAGGCTTCAGAAGGACCAGTTGCCTTCTCCCATCCAAATTTTGTTGTAGGCAGGCAGTTTAAAATATTTGTAACAAAAAGAAATAAGGTATAAAATAGGATTTTGCTTATACTACACCCCTTTCTGTGATTCCAGGTGTCCGATGTGCAAGGGACTGTGATTCTAAAGCAAACAGTGACCATGGCAGTCAGTGTAATCCCTGAGGGGCTGATGTGTGTTTATATCATTCCTCTAAGGTTCCACATCTTCTGTGTAATGAGTAAAAGAAAAATATTCCCAGAGCGGGAGAGGTATGTGGCTGAGCGAACACTTTGCTGAGGAAAGGAGACAGCTCAGAGAAGGTGATGGGAGAAAACCATTCACGAAACTTATGGAAATCTTATGAAAACATGGACCTTTGTCTCCAATAATTCTGCACAGAATGTATTCTTCCTTGCACTCAAATTGTCCTCTCTATGAACATTAACAAATAGAAATAATATCTGTCAGGAATAAAACCTGTGAATATCCCGGACACAGCATCACTCCGTTCCAACTTTTACTTGAGGGAAATCAGGGTCTACATGCTTTCCTGTGCTGTCATTACAGCTTAGACAGGGCCCCTTTGTACCAGCTGTCTCAGGTTCTGAGAACCTCTGCCACACAGCTTCCAAACCATAACTTTCTGCATTATGTTTCCTGCAAGCTGTTCCTAGCCATTCCTTGCTCAATTGTATCGAACTCGAGCAGGCTGGTGTTATTTCAGAAGAGCTCACAGACAACAAATAGCAGCATTTGCTGAATACATGACTGCCAGATTCTACGTGGAAGAGTAATAAAATGCAAAGTACATAACTCAGCTCCACATAGCTTGGTCTGGCTGCTTGCCCTTTTGCCTCTGAATGGCTTTTTGAATCCCTGCCCTGCCCAATACAAGTGAAATTATTCTAATTATACAGTTTGAAAGAGTCCCTGGTGACATGCTGGATAGTGATCGTTTCCTAGTTCACTGCAAAACAATTTCGCATATAATACAGATTACACAAAGGGTCATGAGCTCATAGAAACTCTGAAACCGTCTTTCAAAGCTTTGTATTCACTCCGAGTCTAGGTCACTTTTGGGTATGGATTAAAGAAAGATGATGAACCTTCTGATATTTTCAAATAAGCTTGTAGACATTTTATTCTTCTTAATTTCAGACTTGCATCCTCTAAAGAAATAGAAATAGATCGGCCCTTTTCCTTATTCCATTTTCAGATGCATGATGAATTAAGCAGGTTGTGCTTGTCATCTCTGTTTATTAAAATGGACCAAAACCAAGCCCCAGAACCCAAACACCCAAACAACATTCTAACCAAAGGAAGTTCAAAGTAGGATCCAGTGTTTTTTTTTTTTTTTTTTTTACCTGTTTTCCCCTTGTAAATGACCCAAACCCAAATTTTAAGGGCATTTTCATCAGGATTTGATATATGTGTAATCACTAAGAGGACCTGCAGAACAGTCAAAGTCTATAGTTCAGAAGAAGATAAAATACAGATATAGAGGTCTGACTGTTCTTCAAGAATCTTTTTTCCAGGCTATGATACAAAATCTTTGCCCAGGAGGATGGATATAACACCTTCAGTTATCACGTTCTGCCTGTGCAGGTTTCCCTTCCCAACCGACTCAGACAATGGCAGTCTTCTGCAGAAACATTGTCCCAGTCTGTAGGAGCAGAAGTAGTAGGAATGGTTGTTGTTTTGTCTGATCGATGGTCTCATGCTCTAAGATGTGCCGTATCCCTTAATATGTGCTTACAACTACAAATCAGTGTAATTTGGGCCATAAAATTATATGGGCAAACATGTAAAACTACTATTGTTAGTCAGATCGATCACTCATAGGATAAAATGAGGACGCACGCATGCACTTTGCATATCCTGCGTCAAACATTTTCCAAGTTGTTGTATAATATTCTGTCTTGAATGTTGAATTTTAATCAAAAACTCAAAAACAGGAAATTGTCAGCAAGGCCCACCAACAGCTTTGGGCTTTCCACCACAGAAAATCCCCTGTGCTGAATCCTTAACTTGGTGCTTTGTCTGTGATACTGTGAGGTTATGGGCTTTGATTTCAGGCTGGTCATGAGTGGCATCAAAAATATGAAGTGAGAAAGAACTACACTGAAAAGAAATGAGGTCTCCCTCTCTCCCCTTTCCCTATTCCAAGCTTGATGTATTTCCAAGAGTCAAAAACAAAAGATGTGGTCTGCTGTTGTAATGACCTCACCTGCAAAACACTACGCAGAGCCATGCCAGCACAGATTTTTCATGCACATGTAATATGCAGCTATCCAGCACTGTTTTTCATATTATTTTTTTTTCCCTCAGTAGTTTCATCAACAGAAAAATAGCCATGCACCATGCAACAGCAGGATGGCAGTGGGGAAATGCAAAGAAAGAACACCTGGACACAATTCAGTCCTTGTGTTTTAAGGAGTCTTGTTCCAGCCTCTTCACTCCTTTATTTCTTTTACTGTTTTGTTACTGTTCTTTATTTGATTTTTGTATCCAATGTAGCAACGGAGATAGAGAAATGCAGATACCTATCTGAGGGTAACTTTTTGCTATCTGTAGGATGCACTGCCTCCCACATTTGAAGCAAAATTTCATGCTCTGGAAAGCCAGAAGTCAAGTTAGGTAATACCTAAGTTTTTTGATGTTTTTAAAAAAGAAAGAAGAAGAAGAAAAGCTGAAATAAATCAAAGGAAGGGTGCTGCTATAGAATCAAATCCCAGCCTCATTGAAATCAGGAAAAAAAAAATAAAAATCAGATAGGTCCAGGGGTTCACCTGTGGTATTTTTAATCCCAAGAGAATAGGGTTGATGTGCTTCAAACTGTCATCCAAGGTGTATGTATTACCTGTATGGATGTTTAGCAGTTCAGAGGAGGCTCGGGTAAGATCCCAGCTGAGGGGATCCGCTGCCTTATATCCCTCCCTGTTGACTGGGTGTACCAGTGGCACATCCACAGGGGCTGCACAGGGCTGCAGGAGCAGTGGGAGGGCAGAGGCTCATTGGCACCATGCCGTGACCTGCAGCTCCCCTTACACTGCCTGCTGGACATCTGCAACCACTTCTAGAAGCTGTTTTTTTTTTCCCCAAAATGCTCCCTTTTCCCATTTTATTTTTCAAGAGATAACTGTAAGGAGCACATCCTTTGTGGATAGGTGGTCCCTCCTCCTGCAGACAAGCTTTTAAAACAAAATGCATGAAATACCTGTCGGACCTGAAATAGGTGGATCATTGCCCTAGTGGCAGAAGGGTGGCCCTGGACCAATGAGGAGCTGAATTCCCACCTGAGCTCCACTGCAGACATCTTGCTTTATCTCAGACTGAGACAGCTCAATCATTCCAGCACCATGCCCAGATGCCCATCTGGGGATGTTTCATTCGGCTCTTTCTGGATGCAGGAAACTATCTCCACCACTCGTGGTCTTTCCAGATGCAGTTACAAGTGGCTTGTTTTGGTGGGAAGAGCTCAAAGTTAAGCTTTCAGATCTTCTGGAGTAGAATTAAAAGCAAAAATAACTTTGGATTGCAAAATCTGTAGTCACAGTGCTTACACAGACAGCTTAAATCATCTCCCCCAAGCCCTTGAATCCACCACGCTCCTGCTTACGACTGCTAGCAAACTTGCGCAGGGGACTGAGATTTTTTTTTCTAAATTAAACTTGGACTGGATGTTTTGGTGAACTTGTCTCTTTTATAATAAATATTTTCCCCCTACAATTATGGAATTGTCTGTTTCGTTTCAAACTGTTTCTTCACCCCAGGATTCAGAAAGAGCGATGTTTTTTTAATGTGGAAATTTCTTGCACAGGTCCTATTGTCCTGTGAGCCAAATCCCATTTTATGTTTCTTAAAGATTTATTTATTGATACTTTTTTGGCCCACCTGATTAGTTACACAACTACATATCACAGACGGGATGTAACCACCAGTTTAAAAACCTTTTTGAAATGTGACTTGAAGCAGCCAAAGAAGCTTTATCAGTATCATACTGATTTATTTAGCACATACAATGATTTACTACAGCAATTGGGTTTTGCTTGAAAGTTTGTTTTTTCTTTTTCTTTTGGTCTCTTCTGAAAAGTTGACACATCTAACCACTATTGTTTTCTATTCTAATCTTTTCAAATTTTTAGGGTTTAAATCATCTCTAATAAATAAAAACTTTCAGTAGAAACATGAGAAGGAAACTTACTTTTCTTTCCAACTACTCCTGACCATATGGCAAGTTAAAGTTTTTTTTTCTGTTTTCTGCTTCTGTTTGTTTTGTAATTAAGAATCTTCTTGAATGAGAGAAAAAATATATATCTTGCCGATCTTGGATCCTTCCTTACTTATAGAGCCAAACTTCTTTGAACTTTCTGACAAATCCCATTAATTTTTACCCTATTACATAGTAAGATTCCAATTCTTAGCTCAGGCTGGAAGTGCTGAAATGGCAGAAGCAGTCGGCATTGCAAATCCCAGGAGATTTCCAGTAAAATTTTGGCAGCCTGGAAGGCTAAGTTCAGGATATTTTGGAAAGGTATCTAAATTAATCTTTTCATACTGGTGCCATTCATCAGTGTGGATGGACTAGCTATTAAGCTTTATCATTCAGGAAGGCATTGCCCAGAATGTAAGTGTGTATGCTTTTTAACATTCCTTCATTATTGCTGGAGAGCCAGCCCCACCGTGCACTGTAGAGCCTTTGAATAAAGAGATGCCCCTTTGTCTCAAAGAGTTTACTTTGTAACTGCATTTGGTATTGCAGCTCTTCCTATTTTCACAAACCCTCTATAAGTGAAGGAAGTGGGGCCAATCCTTATTTTAAGATGGGAAATAGAAGCTCACAAGTGTAAATGATTTGTCAAAAACAATGACAAGTCAAAAATGAAAATGCAGAGCTTTTGACTTCTCCCCTATTGCCAAAACCACCACAGCATCATTCTCTCCCCTTTGTAAGGAAAAAGCTGCTGGTTCACGCCTCCTGAGGGAGATTTTTAAAGGCAGAGACTATTGGGATTTTCAAAAATACGCAGTTGCGTGGGAGTCTGGTACCTAGGCGTGAAGCAACTACTTGCTTTTCCAAACATGTCCTTCTGCATCTTGGAAATCTGACCTTTTTTCCATTTCGTAGTCCATTCCATTTTTCCACATTTCGTAGTCCATACTGTGAACATTCTAGATCTCTCTCAGAGATCCAGTTGTCATTTTTGCCCTATTGCTAAAATGTTTTTAGTGCCAGGCAGAGATTCGACAGTTTGCCGGGAAAGACTGTGCCAAGCTCTTCAAATGCAGTTCTAGTAATTTTTCCAACTGATAAATATACTGCGGAGGACTCCCAACCCTTCCTTTTCCAGAGACGTAAACAAGCTACAGACCATTCTGGGTTTGAATCACATTCTGGGTTTTGAAGTTGCAAAGTCCTGAAATCCAGCACATTATCTCATGTTAAATACACTCCTGTTCTATATGATTAATATGCTTTCTACTTAATTGAAGTGTGACACACAAAGCAAAAAATGTTAATTGAATGTTAGAGCTCATGAAAGTTGCCAGGTTCTTGGGAGATAATTTTGCTGAGGGGATAACTTATCTTTCTGAGCTTTATTTCTTTTTGGTTTTGGAAGCATTGAAGAAGTATTAGCTTAGAGAGAAAACACATTTATTTATTGGCTTTCATTTCTTGCAAATAATGGCTATTTTATTTTTCAGAAAGCATGCCTAGCTTGGCTCTTAACTATAGGTTTTGAAAAAAACTCATAAAAGAAGAAAACCTGTTCACCAAACCTCTGAACTTGAGCCTTATCCTAGATTTAATCTCTGTTTGAAATGAAGTCTGACTGCTGACCTTTTCCGGTTGAGTACCCCATCACCTGCCAGATTTCTCTTCTGAAAATTACTTTTATGTTTCCTGGTAACTTAGGCTGCATATAATTTTCTAGTATACCCTTCTGGGAAAGACTGCTCAAGATTTGTGATTTGCTTTACATGACCAATTAAGACAAGAAAACAGACAATTAGAGTAATTGTGATAGTAATGACTGATATAAACCATTATGCATTGATTTCAGTTGTTTAGAAGTCTGGGTGGTTTTTTGGATGTTTGTTTTTTTTTATACTCTGAGTATTGTTCAACACATACAAATGAAGATACCACTAAGGTAGTTGTTTCTTCTGCAAGTCGATGCAATATATTTAAAATTCATTAGCACTAAAACTATTATCCCCAGTGAATAAATTTGGCAGCTCAATAGAAACAAAGTGGTGATCAGATGTCCTAGAAAGTGGCAGAATCCCCCAAAAATGGCATTAAAGACCTTTAAGATCTCTGGTATATAACAATCACAACTCGTAATATCCATCCTCAGCTTCATTTGTGCTAAAGCAACTGACTGGCAGATGACTGCATATCAAGCACATTGATACAGTCTGTGTTTTTAAACTACATTATCCTCATCCCCGTTATGAAGAAAGGCAACTCCTTGCAATCCGCACTACACTCCTGCATAACTGTGAACAATCTGCTGTAGTCTCTAGAGAGAGATCTGTGATTCTTAGAGTGCTTCTGACTAGGGTTTTAAAAAGCATTGCATTAAAGCCCACATACATTCCTTGTATTTTGTTCAGAAACCACAGTAATAGGCTTAAACAAGAAATACACTCCTTGTTGATGCAGATTTTTTTTTTTTTTCCATTTTTGGCTTTTTGTGTATTCCACAGAGGAAAAGGGAACAAGAAAAAGCACAAGAACACGTACATGCTGAGTGGAGGATTTGCAGAATAGCTGAAGACCTGATCTTCCTTGTTAATTTTTATTGAGAATAAGAACATATCAAGCATTAAACAAAAGTGTATTTTGATATATGACATAGCAAATTTCTATATTTTCTCAGATTCTGATCATGAAGTCTCTGGATATGATTTCATATAAAGGTTTGATAAGAAATCCCATGCTATTGGATACAAGTTTCACAGCACTAATTTGGGCACCTCATACATGACTCCTACTTTTGGATTAATGAATGCTTTTGACTATGTGCTTGATAACCTGCTCCACTGAACAATTTTCTGGTGTACCATGCGAGTACAGAATGTACAATACTAATTAGCTGCTTTGCCCATCTACTTAAAACATTTTGCACATGCCAGCAAATGTAAATACACAATTAGGGCATATTTAGTTAAAAGACAAAGCAAGACAAAGTACAACTATTATTAGCCAGAAAAAAAAAAAAAAAAAAAAAAAAAAAAAAAAAAAAAACCACACTTCACAATCTTCATCCATATTGAGGTCTAATTAAGTTGCAAAATGTGTAAATCAGCTCAGGTGGCTAGTTAAGGTTTGGGAAACAATCCCAGATTAGAAAGTACTGTGCTGAAAATTTAGATGCTGAGGGTGACTATGGCTTGATAACTATTGTTACTATTAGCTGTTGTTTGTCTACACACTCACTATAAAAATACTCATAAGCCAAGTATGAAAGCAATTAGCATTAGGAAGTTGTGTTAATAGGAATTAGAAAAGTGGTCACAGGAGATCATTACAGATGAACAATATTAAATGTCAATTGTATCAGATGTTTTGGGTTGTTATATGCCTTTTCTACTTAAATGTAGGAAGTGAATAAAATTCAGCTCATTATCAGCTCAGTTTAATGACAAAAACAAGATTGAGGGGAAAGAAATAGATAAGCATGTTCTCACTCTTCTTGAGCTCTTGTCAATTCCATATCCAGAAATATTGCACTTTGCAGTGCTTGAGGTTGTCCAGAATTATAAAGTGCTTAAAGAGTTAGTGCCAGAGGAGATAAAATGAAACTTTCCCCCAGGGAAGAATTTGAAACATTCCTCAGTGCGGTGAATGCAGGATTTTCAGGTTAGAGGTAATTTCCCTCAATCTGAAACACGAGGTCTTGTATCTGAGCATTGCCCTGACACAAAGTAGTGCTTTGCAACAGCCTGACAGCTTCTTTTTTTTTTTTTTTTTTTTTTTTTTTTTTCTTTCAGACTTACATAGGGAACTAATTAAAAGAGAGTTGCTTAATTTCCATTGTAGGGTGATTCAGCTTGTCTAAAGGCTGACTGAAACATCCAATTCACTGCTTTGAAAATGAGTCCTTGCATGTCCAAGGCATGCAAGGTTCATACACACAGAAACAGCAGCGTCCTGTGGCAAGATCTGGATGCAGAACTCACAGCTTTTTAATGAAAGCTGGTCAAAGTTTCCAGTGGGTGATGCATGGCATGGTAATCATCACTCCATCTCTCACATAGTCCAGTGCCTCCCAGAATTTGCCCACCTGGGCTTGATTCCTACCTGTTTTCTACATAGCAAAGTGGTTTCTTTCCCACACTGTGTCAAATCTGAGGAGGTTTCAGCGAAGCGAGTGAGAGAGAAGCAATTGAGAACTAATAACTACTGCTGTCTGATAACAAACCCTGAACTGGCAGGGTTTATGCTTGTTAAATGTGTCTGCAAGCTCTAAAAAGCTAATTAAAGCTAAGCATATTCTTCTCATCTTACAGGTGCTCCATGTCTGTGGGCTATAAGATACCAAAAAACACTTCTGTTTCCCTGGCCCTTTAACACAGTGTCAAAGCGATGAACCCTAAATGAACTTTCATCTTTCTTGAGGTGTTGCTAGGTGCTAATTAGCCTTGGGGATATAGAAGAAGGGGAAAAAGTGCAGCAAGGGATTTCTGTGGAGTTTGTTTTTGTGCCCATTCTCTTGAAATCAGACCTAAAGCCTGTCAGAGGCTGCTGTGACATTTGTTCCCATGTTGTGCTTCTTACAGGTGTGTGCACATATTAATTTGTGTATATATTGCTGCTTCAGTGGGTATTTTAGCAAACTGGTTTTCCTCATTCTTTAGCCAGGGCTTTCTGTAACATTAACAAAGCAGAGGGGAAGCCACAGCAATGTTTATGTTTCCCAGGTCATTGTTAGTTCGGTTCAGCTAAGGAAAACTTTCATCTCAGAGGTCTGTCTGATAACTGCTTTATTACATCTCTATAAAATGATAAAAAAAACAGAGTATATTCTAAAGTCTCAGGTAAAAATGGGCAGAGCTGAAGAAAGCCACAGGTCTTAATGTTCCTCTCTCTGTTAAATTCCCAGTGTCCCCCCAGGAGGAGGAGTGTGAGGTGCCCTCGGTTCCTGACAGCCTCAGCTCTACGTGCTCGAACACTCAGGCACTTTCTAATAAAGGGCTTTGGGAAACTGGATGCGGACTTGGCCTACCCAGATACCCACTCTTTTTTTTTTTTTTTTTTTTTTTTTTTTTTTAATGTTCCATTTACTGAGAAGGAAGGAAGTGGTGAGAAAGTCGAGTTACGTGCCCAGCCACAGAGTCCCAGAAGTTTACAGTATTCCCATATTCCCAAGGACGCTCATATTCTTGGCAGGCTGACGTTAGTGGCAGGCTCACCTAAATGCGCTTATGGCTGCTGTCAAACCCTTCATAACATGGCAGAGTACATCTTGTTTGTGGATATCCTAGCCTTTTCTTATTCAATTTCCGACTGCTAAATTACCCTGCGCACTCTTGTAACTATATAATCACAGTCAATTCCTGCATTGTTTGGGGTGATTGAATCCAAAGCTTTTGGGCTTTTTCGGGTCATGTGTGCCAGACCTCAGAGTGACCTTAACTAACAATCCCTTGTTTCTCTTCCTCTTTCATGTACTTACTTTCCAGGATCAATCTCTTTCCAAAAATAATATTAATTTTGGCCTCGTACTTTACTCTATGTCTCTCCGGTATATGTCTGAAGCAGTAAGGATAAGAACAAAGCCCTCTGTCTTTAAAACACTTCTCTTTCAGCCACAGATGGGTCCTTTATATCCACTGTACTTCTAGGGGGGGAAGATAGAGTTTTTTGCAGTAACAGAACTCCTTGCCCAGAGTTAGCGACTCATGCAGCATCCGTCAGGACTGTCTGCTGGACTTGTTCCCATCACATTTTAATACCCTTCAGGCATGAAGGGCAATTCACAACCAGCCAAAGCAATCCAGGGTCACTAATGCACAATCGCTTTCTTCCAACTTAGAACATTTGTCCAACGCATTCTGCATTAAAAAGGTCACAGAACAAGTAAAGTGCAGAATAATGTACATTTATTGCAGTGTAAAGGGACAGAAAGGGCAGGAGAGGCTGAACCTGGAATACCGTGCTCCGTTCCAATGGCTGCAGAGAGAACCAGTAGCTGGTTGCCACTGATTGTAAGATTGCAACAAGAGTTAGATCAATGTGCTTAACAGAAGAGCACTATAATCCTTGGAAAGAAATTCCTGCCAGAGTCAGTGGATCTTTATCTCTTCAGAGCAAGACTGGATGTCTTTCTGGAAGATACACCAGGCGAAAAGCCCAGACTCCAGCGGGCTGTGAACTGGGGGAAGGAGACTAAGGCAGAGACAAAGTGAGACTTCACCCTGTGTCTTAAATTTTCATGAAGCTGTGAAAAACAGACTTACTCCTTTTGAATGCACAAGCTTTTGGCCATGACAATATTTCATAGGCCGTGTACCCATGAAGACTGAAGGGCAGGTGTGTTGAGGTCACAGTATTTGCTCCTGGTAAATGGATGCAAGAGCTACCTTGGGTAAACATCCCTGTAATATTCCTGCAAAGCAGAAGGTGCTGCTTGGTACTTCATTCAGCAGCTATTGGAAAACCACATCTTCTTCCCTGTGCAAATTAATGGGGAAGGAGTTGGACTACAAACCCACTGAGTACTGAAGTCAGACCCTTTCCCCCTCACTTTAAAGCTCACATTGCTCTGGGCAGGGTCCCTGCTCCCTGGGGAGGGCAGGTCACTGTCACATCAACAGCAGTCCGGGGTGGAGAAAGCTACTGTCATTTGTCAACATCCCCGTTTTTGTTGATTTAATAACGGGAACAGATACATGCACTGTGCTGTGATCCCGGCAGATAAATGTGGGATAGGATGGGCAGCTGAGTGAGAGCAAAAGGATGCAGAGGCTTCTGTTCCATTTGCAAATTGCAGGGCAGGGCAGGAAGGGTGAAATGGAGAAGTGCTAATGCTCCATTAGCTTATCTGATGGGTGCAATCAGGACTGTTGGGTTTGATGGTTGTTTTTGTGTGTGTGTGTGTGGTTGTTTTTTCATCTTTCCTATTGACAAACACTGCTTCTCTTGCTCTTCCTCTCCTGGGGCAGAGTTAATTACATTCCCTCCTTCCTTTCCCTCTCCACACAAGCAGGGCTCTGGCTGCTGATGCTTTGCAGGGCTTGGTGTGGGCACCTGCCCCAGTGCTTCCCACATCATCACACATCATCTCTGCTTTGCATCCTGAGCTTTGGGGAGAAATCAGACTGTTTTCCCATCTATCCCGATTACCTCAGCAGGCCTGACCTATTTTCACTGCCTGTGGTTCTCATCTTTCTGGGAGCAATGACACTGGTATACAGTAAAGAAAGGGCCCTATCTGAGCCAAGTACTATTTATTTAGAAGAAAGATTTTTATTTAGAAGAAAGACTGTTAAGAGAAAACAGATTTTAAGGACTGTAAATCACTCTGTATCGCTCTACCTAGAGCTTACTTATCGCCCAATGCAAGATCAACATTTTTGATTTTTTTTTTAGACTTTTGTAGAGATTGTCCTTTTTGGACAGCCTTCGACTGCCACTGCGATCCAAGGAGGACCAGTCCTGTGATTCCTTACACCAAGCTGTGGCTCAGCAGCTGTTTCAGTGTAGCTGGGTCCTTGAAATTAGGCCATAGTCTTGTAATTGAGTCCTCAGCATTTGTTGAGAGATGGTTTATTGTGTTGTCCTGCCCATTCCCTTCCCATTCAGACAGGAAAGTCTTATACAATAACTTCACCTCGTGGAAAAGGTCATGCTCAGAGTTCACAAAACACTGTCTCTGTAGTCCTTTGTTTATTGCTTAGTATCCCTATGCCCATCCCATAAGCCACAAAACAGGGGAAGATATTTAAAAATAATCTCCATTTTGGCACATTCCCCATAATTTGGCAGTATTTGGGTTGAGGCTTTTGGTTTACATTTATCCGAGTGTCAGAAAAATCAGGACAAAGCTCAGCTGGAGTTTCACAGTTTTGCTGAGCTCCACAGCGAACCCCCATGCAGAATTGCCGCAGGTTTTATAGGTCTCCATCCAGCCCATAAATCAGTTGAGGTCGACTTGAAACTCAGCCCAGGTATGCCATGACACCCCAGCAACCCCAGGACTGATCCAGACAGCTGCACAAAGGCTTACACAGCCTTTGCCTGCATTCAGTTCCTGCTCTGCCATGGGCTTTCTGCATGTCCCATGCCTTGGCCTCAAATAATCCATTGCCACCAGGCTTGCCCAGCATGCCATCAGGCAGCCCACGTGCATTTACACCAGCATCTTCACGTCAGCGGTGTCCCATGGTAGCACGAGGCAGAGCTGTTATCACTTACTGCAAACCGTTCTTTCCTCTCCTCATATATTATGTTTTTTTGAGCATCAGATGTGGAAAACCGGACAGGATGATCACTCAGCATGTACCTTGTCTCTGCTGCCTGCTGGAAAGTCATGGCAAAAAATGAAAAATGAGTGAGGGAAGAATTTAGAACATACTGAAAGGCAGTGGGGCAAATTAAGTCCAGCTCCACTGTGGTTTTGCTGGTCTTGATAGAGTTGCACCAAGAGACGACTGCTCAGATGTTCCACTGATTTGTCAGCAGGCAATTGGTAATAATCTTTTAGCACTTTTACTTAACAAGTGATCATTTTTTCTTACCGCAGAACTCCTGTGGGTAGGATGAGGCATTCCCCAAAGAGCACTAATGATCTCATCCTAGCTGACCCTACGCAGAAACCTTCAGCCCAAGCATGAACACTGATCACTTACACGGCACAATTGTTAGCTGATGCTCTTTCGTCTTGCATCAGTTTACCCACAAGGGTTTCCATGGAAATTAATATATGGTATCATACCTGCTATATCATGCCCTGATCTTCTGGTTTTCCATGGGGTGTACCACATGCTAGCCCTATAAATCCTTAAAGAACCATGGATCTATGGGGTAGTAATTACCCGGTGTCTGTGGAGTAAATCCAAAACATCTCCACCCCTGTGGAGCTGTAATTACACTACAGACAGCACAACCAGCTGACTGCAACAGGACTTCTTCCCCATCCCAAGGTGTAACATAACCCTCGCACCACCCAGAGAAAACAGAGATGTGAGAGACAGAAAGAACTTGTAATGTTAAAGGGAAAATCCTGGGTTCAGGTTGGAATATTTATGGTCCAGCTGTGGGATAAATGGGAGTAACCACACAGTCACATCCAATGCCTTAGTTTAATTTTCACCATGTCTCATTAAAACAGCCTCTGGTTTCAGCCACCACCCCTCAGAAATCCTATTGAATTACCTGTAGAGGAAAACTCAGCAGTGCTGAGAGCAGGCTATTTTCAGTAGCAGAAGCTCTTTCCTGTGAAATGAAGTCCTCCGAGAACTGCTTTGGACAGCAAGCCTGGTCACATTCAGACCAAGACTCACGATGTATTCGTCTGTCCACCCCTATCAGTCAGATCTGCAGGTCCTGCCATTATACCAATTAATTATATCTTCTAGTGTTTACCCACGTTGATGCCGCAGGGACTTGAAGGTTATTCAATGCATGCTTGGGGCAATATAATTTCATATCCTTCTGAAACCTCAGAAGGTACAGCGAGATCCCTGGAGCACAGAGAGCTCTGTGAAGTCCTTGTAAGAATACTGATAATTCATTTGCTTTGCTCAGAAGTTTTATTTTTTATTCCAGGCACGATTTCATGTGGGACTCTGGAATTTCTCATAACTTTGGTACAATCATTTCTGAGAGTTACTGAGACATTTTACACATGTTTACAGCTGGGGTGTGTGGCAAAAAAAAAGGGGGTTGATGGTAGATATAATTGAAATAAAGCTTGCCAACTACCACTAATTCCTCAAAGGATAGTTGTGCTGATTAAAACTTCACCTGTTTGAAGTGCCTGTACCACATATGCAGGCAGTGAGTGCTGAGCTGACAGATCTTAAAAAAAAATCTGCAGTCGCAGCTGTGATTTTTTGAAGGGACCTCAAGCAGTCAGAGGGAGTCACAGGCATCTGGACTGCCCCCAGAAGTAATGATCATTAGCAGTGCTCATCACCCAGACAGAGCCCCATGACCACAGCAGGCATGAGGGAGGGGAACAGCCTGTTCTCCACAGGGATCTCACCACTGCCACATAGCAAGGCACCTGCACAAATCCCAAGTGCTGCTCTCTCTGACCCACTCAGCTGTTTTTACCATGGACAGGAGCTTTGTTGGATGTATCACCAAGACAAGAGAAGCAACACCAGCAAGATGATCAAACTGCATAGAATATCTGCCTTTTTCCTATGATCCCCTCCTGCAAAATATTTGTGTTCTCACCCTCTTGCTCTCGATGCGGTGGACGCAGACACAACCCAAATCTGCAAGAGCTCCAAAAGGTTTTGCGTGTCACTTTGTGGAAGGCTGTGTCCACATTAAGACTACGTATTTGAAACAGCTACTCTTCCTGTTCTGTTCTTCAGCTTCTGAGTGGTGAACTGGAACAAATGTTACCGAAAGCCCATTTCCATCCTTTAATTTATAAGGACAGCTATTGGAGCTTCCAGGACTTTAATGGCAAGTAAAGTTGTTTTCTCCTTAAGAGACTGATAAAGTGAAACTTATATCTTGCAGCTGCCTTAGTCATTCTCTTGAAAGCATGCTCACCTCGCTCCTCCGGGCAGCAGGAGAGAACCAGTGCTCCCCTCCTGGCAATGCCCGCTCCTGCGCTTGGATGGGGCTCATCAGGAACAAGAGGGAACGGGGCTTCTGCTATAAAGGGGGTGGATGCCTTAGCTGCAAAGCAAATAAACTGAATCACAATAGAGGTTGCTGGAGAGAGGACTTTTTAAAACATTTTCTGTTTCTAATTTTGGTAAGGAAATAGGCAATTACTGTCTTAAAAAATTAAATGTCATGAAATTTCAAACTCCATTTGTTTCTGATAAATATCTTGCAACTTGTGACAGAGGTTGCTGGAAATCTCCCCTAATAGCAGTGCCATGTTGGCCAAGGAACGTTTGATCTGTGCTCTAGCCTTTTCTTCATGTGGGCTGGACTGGCCTATAGTCAGATAAAACATCATCTGGTTAGTTAACGTTTTAAAAATAAATGTGAGCCTGTCGGTTTTCGCTTTATAGTAGCAATGCCCAACCTATCTGGAAGAAACTAGAAACGGGCCAGTATTAAAACACCATTTGCCAACTTAGGTGCACTTCATAGAGGGAGTCTGGAATCTTGATTTATGTGTCTTCAAGCCTTGGCCAAGGTTCAGCTCTACCTTCTACCCAAGACAGCTTGGTCGGACAGCGTGTACCCTGCTGCAGAGTGCGCGAGGCAGACCAGCAGTGTTTGTACACGTTGATGTCTGAGTTACCTACATGCTTCACTAGGTCATAATTTCTAGTGTAAAACGTGTGCAGTAGGTGGGGTCTACATGGACACACAGATATGTGGGCGTCAACTTGTCTTTAGACTTTGTCTTAGAAGGTTTATTGGACTCTAATCCAGTTTTATATGAACCTCTTACTGCACAATGTGGTCTGCACTTAGAATATTCATTTGGGTTAGGGGAATACACTCATGTTTGTTCAACAGATGAGCATCAAAGACCACAGGCCAGGTTTTTATCTGCAGAGACTGACAATGCACTGGTCACCTCCTGAGATTTTCCAAAGGACTTTTACATCTAAATCCCATTCATTTCAATGAACTCAGTGGCTTAAAAGCAAGCATTTACTTTCAGAAATTCCACCACATCTAACTGCACCATTGGCCCAAAGCTTGTAAACAATCTCTTGTTTTTGAAGTTGAAGTCTCATCAAATGAACTCTTTAGTGCTTGCCCTGAAAGTTGTGAATTAGTCTTCACACTTTAGTGTTCAACTTCAGAGGTGCTGATACGAGATGCTTTTTTCCTATAAATGTGTAGGGCTTGAAGACTGGGCAAGGAAAGGTAAGTAGGTCTCTTCTGATGTGTCACGCTACTATGAACTGGAATTTCTTTATGTTTTAATACTCCTTGTTGAAAATCTCTCTGTGTGTTGCTTTTGCATTGCCCTGGTTGTATCAGAAGCAGCAGAAGCAGAGGCAAAGCCACTGTACGTGGTGGGTAGAAAGCCAACTCTAGCACAGCAGCTTGGGCTTTGGCTTACGTTTGTGATGGAGCACAGCTCATCCGTCACCGCTACTACAGCCTGCCTGAGGCACTGGGAATTAATTACAAAGCCTGAGAAGAAAATTCAATAACAGAATTGAAATATTCCCATCACTTTCCCTTGAATTAGATCACCCAGATAATGTCTGCAGATCATAAAATACGATGCAAGATGAGACAATATTGCTAATTAGACGGACACTGCACCCAGTCTTCAGTCAACTCTTGTGAAGCTCCATGAAGTCATGCATGAGCAGGCTCCAAGGATGAAGGCAAAGTATTGATAAGGATGACTTTCTTTCATAGATTCACCTGTGATAAGCACATTCCAATGAGTCATTGCAGGATGAGTTGGTGTGAGAATTCACATCCATGTAGATATAATGTAGTATAGACAGATTCAGTAAAGGCCTTTTTTATTATTTTTTTTTAACAGATTCTATTTAAAGAGATAAGAAATAGTAAAAACCATAAAAAATAACACAAGCAAAACACATATTCAGTGACTGCAGATATTTACTGTCATCCCAGGATGCAATGCGCATGAGGTAGTACTTTGGAGTACAGTGGGGGAAAAAAAAATGCACAAAATTACTTCCAGTTGGTTCTGAGGTAGGCCCTGGGTGACCAAAATCCCTGTCCCCTGAAACAAATCCAGGTCATATTAGCTTTGCCGGCTGGGTTCTGATTCAGCATGGAATTTGTTTTTCCCATCATGTGAGAGAGAAAACTTCCAGTCCAAAGAGGGAGATGTCAGCTCGTACGCAAATTCGTTCATCAGAGAGAAACGACGCCACAAACACGCAAAGCAGAGAAGTGGGCTTAGCAACATGATAACTTGCTGTATTGTCTTGTGGACAGAACCGTCTTTGAAGGGTTAGTAACAAACTGAAAGCTCACTGGAAATATCTCGCTTGTTTGTTTTGGCTTCCAGAGCATTTCTAAGAGTAATTACTAGCAGTTGAGAAATGGAGAGGACGAAAAATGTGGTTAGTGCACAGGGTGGTGGCTCAGGAGACCTAGGTTGATTTCTAACCTCTGCCATGGTCCAGTGTGACACGGAAAGGAGCCCCTCATCCATCTGCAGCTCAGATTCCCCCTCTCCATGGTGGGGCTGAAGATGCCCCTCACTGACATCGTGCCCAGGCAGAGCCCCTGGCAGGATTCAGCCCTTCCCAGCCTGCAGATGTTAGCTTAACTCAGCCACAGCCACATCCCTGCCATAAGGGCCAGTGCTCGTATGTAAGCCTCTCTTCATGGTGAAGCACTGCTTCAGAGGGGGAAAATCCCCAGCCCCCGTGCGCAGATGCACATCCGTTTAAGCCAGTGGATATGAATGGATTTGTGCTCCGCGGCAATGAATGTGTTTATTAAGATACATGTTTGCCGGGCAGTGACAAATCTATCCTCCCGAACCCGGTGATTAAGGTTTAATTTTATTCCGGATTACAGCCAGCTCTGTTTGCTAACCAGCCCTCATCCAAGTTTGCGCACATATTGCCTGGAAATGAACGTTACTCTCCAACTGCTTAAGCAGCTTTGGGTAAGAAATGATGGTTTCAGGGAGATTAGGAGCATAAGAAAGATCTCCAGGCTCAGAGGAAGTTAAGGGAAAGTGTCATCAGGAGTTCAGGAAGAAATTCTGCCACCTGTGAGGTTTTGAATCCTCCAGATCTCTTGGGAGAGTCCAATAGAGCTGATAGAAGACTGATGGATTAGTGAAAGCAATGAACTTGCAGGTGGTGAGCATGAAGCCAGCGTATATATACATATATTTACACATGTATATCTAAACTGTCAGAAGGAAAATGTATACACTTCAGAAATAGCCTCTAGAAACAGCCTCTGGGCTGAGGAGAGCAGGGGTGCGAAGGTTTGCATCTTTCTCTAGAACCCTGCTCCTGCAGAGCGCATCTCCTCTGCTGTTTTCTTCATATCCTGCCAGATAAAGGTCCTTAAATAACTCCTATTTCTTGTTCATAAACATATGTTATGTTTCTAATGAAAAGCTCCATCAAGAAAGAAGCTATGCATTGCATGGCTGCAGGAGGGGAATAGACTCAGCCTGGGCAAAATTGCCTCCTGTGTCTGTGCTTCTCCTCATGGTTTCATCTTCTCTCCTTCCAGTGCTTTCTGGGCAGAAAGTAGAGCTCCAGCAAGTCCCTGTGATGAATTTGATGGTAGGAGGAGGCCAGTAAGCAGAGCCGGTGAATATTTCACCCTCGCTGTAGCAACAGCTTTGATTTGTGAAACAGCTTGGAATAAAATTCTGGTAGTTTTTCATGGGAAAAAAGTGGACGTAATTTCTGTGTTTCGCAAAAGGAACAGCAGCAAACTCAAATGCCTGGGCCTGTCATTATCTGTGTGCCAAAGTTCTGGGTGGACATAAAAGTTAACCTAGAGAAATAACATCACAATCCTCCCTAATTAAGTAGATTCTGCTTGTTTATTGTCTTCAAGTATCTGCAGCTCTGCTCATCAATTTTTCACAATATTCCTTGGCTGTTTTCTCATGTTCAGTGTCTGCCAGTTTGATGTTTTGTTCTCTGGAGATTTCTTTCATAAATTTTTACTATTTCCTTGGAGACTTTTTATTATCTTTTTTTTTTTCTTTTTTTTTTTTTTTTTCAGATGACTGTATTCACTGCAATACCATGCAGTGAGAGGAGAAAGCCAGGCAGTGGAAACTCCTTTAACTGAATGACATGGAAAATCCCCTCTGGCTCCCAGGCAGCTAAAGAAGGTCAAATGCAGTCAGAGCTGTAACTCTGTCAATGGATCCCAAATCCAGTATTTAACATTGATCTGCAGCTTCATAAATACCGTATTGACACCGGTGACATCAGTCCTGACATCAGAGTGATGAAATACAACCAGGACATATAAAAAGGACTTCATGCTGCCAGATTTGCTCATAGCAACTACCGGAACAAAAAAGAAAAGGAGCTTTTGTAAGTTTAATTAACAACTGGTGATACTGCTTTGGTAGAGGAGCTGTGCAGGCCTGGTGACTATTGCCAGCTTGCTTGGTCAAGGGACCAAAAGTGATCTTCATCTTGGAAGGAGATTGCTGGAGATCGTCTCTGTTTTGTTATAGCCCAAAATGAAGCCCGGGGCAATCTGAAGGCTCCCATGTAGCACTGTTTGTAAGGCGGTGCTTCACACACCTGGAAATTCAGATGTAAATCTGACTGTCCCCTGGTCAGCCTGGGGACATCCTTTCTGAATTCAGAAGCACCTAGAAGCAGCTCCATTACATCATGCAAAGACCACTGGAACATTTTGCAAAAGAACGAGTGCAAAGTGACCAAGGTGGTATTTAGGGAAATGGTTATGAGTTGACAGAAATTCAGATGGTAACTCTTTTTTAATAAAATGAAAGGGGAAGGAAGAGAATGATTCAGATATTCCCTTGAAAATTTTACAAAACTACTTTTCACATACCTCAATTATCTCCACCTTCATTTTATATATGAGAATCTGTGCCTACAGAATGAGTCAATAAAAGCCAATAAAATGAGAACAGTATGAGACAGATCTTTGGATTGTATAAATAAAGCATGAGTTAGGTGACATCATTGGGGCAACAGTGATTTATACCAGCTGAGGATCTGGCCCATAAACCAGGAACAACTCTTTCTGTGCAGTGATTTATGTTCTCCAGTTATTGACTGCTTAGGAATAAGCCCTCTGTTATAAACAATCTGGGAAGCGAAGAAGGCAATTGTATCTTAATGAGACCGTGGTTCAAAGCACTGCCCTGTTACACTGACCCTTCTATAGATCAGAAAGTCTCCTTGATTTAATTACAGATCCCAGACTAGACAGCTCCAAAACTCATTTATGCCCTGATTTTATTTTTCTTTTTTCTTTGTTTTTTGGGGTGCACTTTATGGTGATTTACAATTCAGCCTAGAAGACACTTTCAGGGAACCGATGAGAATTGCTTAGAGGGGGTTGCAGTTTGTATGCAATTATATTTTCTTTAAGGAAAAAAAAAAAAAAAAAAAAAAAAAGCCATTTTGAGACTATAAAGGTCTTGACTCCCTTCCCAAGCAAAAAAAAAAAAAAAAAAAAAAAGAAGAAGCAGTTCTGCCTTTTAAATCTGAAGGAGCAAAAACTTCAAGGATGGATTTATGAGAATTTAAATCAGAGTCAACAGACTGAACACGTGTGAAATGTTCCCATTTGAAAGTTCACTATCCAGAATCACACACAGCTTTTAGCAGATATTACAGAATTGTTCCACTAGGGTTATCACATCTTCAAGGAGATCTATTAATTAATTAATTAATGCTAATCTATGGTATAAAGAAGTGGAAATAACACAGCATTCCCTGTCACATGTCCTTCATGCCCAAAGATGGCTGATGGCCACTGAAGCAGCATGGAAGTTGTCTGTGTGCCATCAAAAGTCTTGATAAATATTCAATAAACAGCTACCTCCCCACCAAGCCTTTGAAAAATCTCCTCCTTAAGCTTTTCCCTCATCTCTGCGGATTCAAAGACTTTCATGTTACAGTTGCCAAAGGTCCCTGCATGATTTAAAAGCTGAAATCCCACTGCCTTTTCATGATTTACACTCAGTTTCCAGAGGCTTCTACTGAAAGGCACAATTCCCACTCACCTGGCTGCACAACTCCATTCTGCACCTCGTCTTCCCTGATTGAGGATCTGCATTTTCCCTTTTTACTAAATCTTTCTCTCCCGGTGCCTACCCCTGGCATTTTCTGTGTCTTTCCTTTCTCTGACCAGTCCTTAATGTCATGGTCTGGCCTTGGCACACCTGCCAGTGCCTGTCTCAGCTTCAAGGGTCTCAAAAATAAGCTCCTGATGTAGAAGCAGGTCAGGGACATGAGTACATGACCTGTGCTCAGCAAGGCACTGTGCCAGGTGTCGTATTTATATGCTGCCATTAATTAGCTCATGCCATTAATTATCATGAATGTTCACAAAATTTTGGACAGAAAGCATACTATATATTGGCATTTTTATAAACTGTGATTGTTTTTTTTTGTCTTCAAGTCCCTTAAGCAGAAACTTATATTCCCTCAGGAATGAAATCTCTTGAGCAAAGTTATAGCATATATTAAGAGGGGAACTTTAACCCGTGCTGTAAACCACATATTAATATTTAATAAACCCTGCCTTCTTTCAACACAAATAAAATATTACGGCTCTCTGAGCTGAAATGTTTTTAAAGGGAACAATGATTTATATTTTTCCAAAATAAACAGTCTTCGAGTGAAGTCCTGAAATTATTTTAGAAACATTTTTGTGAATGAAATGTGTGCCTAAGAATAATTTTGTAGATTATAAGATCTGACAATACCAATAATTACACTGCTGTAAGTCAGCTTAAGTGCCCTACCTTCCTCTGAGTATCAGGACTCGCTTTTTCTCCTTAAAATCTAGGGCACTTTAATGTATTCAAGTCGAACATTTAAATCTACAATCATAAGCTTCTCTGGAAAATAGTCTTGTATTTTTAGGACTGGAAAAGGACATGGGGAACTTGTTTCTCCCTATTAAAATAATAATCAGTGTCTCTACTAATAGGAGAGGGGAAAAAAAGAAACAGAATAATGTGACGATTGTAATGATCCCGCTCTGTCATAAAACAAGTATGTTAATGGTGAAATGCAGCCGTCGGGCTGCGGAGCCGCGCCGACATCTGGATGGCATTACAGAGCTGCAGAGATGTGCCCGGGAATGGGGACGGGGCAACTGCTGCCATCGTCCTCCAGGACCACAGGACCGGTGCCACGTGTGGCATGGACCCTTAGCCACAGGGATGCTGCTGGAGGGGCACCCACAGCTCGATCCTCAGCCAGCGGTGATGCTCTCCGCGGTGAAACAGCCCTGGTGTAAGCGGGGACATCTTTTAGGCTGCCTGGGTTTCTGCAGGGCCCTTTGTGTTGTCAGGAGCCATATTTCAGAAAGGTTTCTTGGCCTTGTGTGCTGCATCATCCCACCAGACTCGTGTCCAAAACTCCAGCCCTGGAAGGGGGACTTGTGAAGGGCTGAGGAACCAAACACTTGTAGGGCACTGGCCTCACCTAGCTCCTGCTCTTCTGTGGCACTGCCAGGTAATGTGGTGCTTGCACACACCAAATTAACCTGCACTGAAACTAATCATGCAAATGAACACCAGAAAAAGCACCTTTTTTGGTTATTCTGGTGCAAATGCTAATACTGTGCAGCAAACAGTGTACAAAGCATGGAAGGATAAGAAGAAGGACCCTTTTCTTTTTGTACATGGACTCTAACAGAAGGAGTTTTTGCTCCATAATTAAAGCTCTCTTTCTGTGCAGTAATAGTAGGAGGACCCAACCAACCAAGTACTACCACCATGCTGTTCCAATTCCCTCCATCTGTGCTGTTTGGGAAAATGTAAAGGCAGCAGGCTAACGATAGGACTCCACAAGACACAATTTCCAGTGCAAAACACTGCTTCTGGAAAAGAAAGAATTAACCCAAAATAAATAAATGAACTATGGGAAACTATACTTTTAATGGACAAAACAGATAACCCTATGCAAGGATGGTGTCACTTTTATAGTGTGGTTAGCCAGCTGAACAAAATGAATGTATCTTAGTCATTTCAAATTTAAGGTAAAGATGAAGATTTCCACAGGAAAATCATTTGTCTGTAAAAGAATTGTCAATAAAACAGTAGAACGAGTAGCTCTTCGTGTGTTTATGCAGAAATCCGTGACACAGGGCAGCTAATTATCTTAATAAAGGGACCTAGATCCTTAGAAGGTGGTGACATTCAATCCAACGCAAGGCAGCTGTGCTGCCTAACCCAGCGGAGGTCTGGCACCTAGAGAACCATTAGCAGCACAGCTCCTGGAGGATAAAATACAAAAGGTAAACAGCTCGATGTGAAAAGAAAAATGACACCAATAACAACATAATGAAGCCCTCCCACGTATCAAATGGCTGAAATGGCTGCAAGCAAATCCTCTGTATTATGTGGGAAAATATGATTAAAATTATGCCCATAAGCTCCTTAAGGGGACGGATATGAAAGCTATATCTACTTCAGGGCTTCCCTGTCTCTTTGCAGTCAGATTTGCAGTTTTCTGTCATAAGGAGGGGGGGGGTCTGGGTATCAGACCTGTCTGGCTGCCTGCAGGCAGGGTGAGCAGCCTCCCGGTCCCACACCACCTCCGCTGCCACATTGGCACAGCTGGACAAGCTGATCCAGGCTGCTTTTTTTGTGCCAAAAAGGGACAAGAATAGCACTGATGCACGCTATTGACAATGCGTCCAGGCTTTTGACTAATTGTAAACCAACATCATACAATGGGTTTTCAGACAGTAAGATTGGTTTCGGTGTTAGTTCAGTAATCTGGAGTTTCTTTAAATATTAACCAAGACCTGCTCTGTAAAACCAGAGCAAGTAAAGGGAGAAAGCAATTCTTGCAGGACATCCCTTCCCCTTGACTTTGTGCTCAATATTATTAAGTGCTTTCCTTAGCCTAGTTTTCAGTGCTCCCAAGTGATGGGGACTCCTATCCAGGCAGCAGCTGAGCGGTCCTGTTTATTTATAAAAATCAACCAGAGCCACACAAAAGGTTATGGCCACAGGCCAAATGTCTTTGACATCATAGCCTGTCATTAATGGCATAAATCCTCCGTGATTTCATTTCCCAGTCAGCTAACCAGCATCTATCACAGATTATTTTAAAGGAAAAAATGTCTAAACATTTACCTTCAAACCCCAAACAGATCATATCATTCTATTTTGCCTTCCCAATATTAAATATATTCTCTTGGATATGGCATTTTTATTACAGGTTGCGACCAGTCATGGAGCATGTCTCAGAAAGAGATATGTATAAAGAGAAGTTTTCTTATTGTTCCCTAAGGGGAAAAAAACAAAAATGGCATTTCATTTAACAAAACCTTTGCTAACCACAGTACTTTGCTGTTTTAATGTATTTTTGTTCCCCAGCTTGTTCACCAGATCTCTATCTGCTTATTCATTTTAAGGGAGAGAAAAATTAAAAAGGTTGCTCTCTGCGCTCCAGCTTCTTAAAGCTGAGAACAGTTCGTGTGGACAGGCCAGAAGAGTTTTACTTCAGACTTTGCCTGTCCCTTCTTTTGCATAAAATCATTGTGCTTACGTTCAAACTTTGGCAAACGGATCAGAGCATGAAAGGACCTACTATATGTATAACTCCTTAGTATTTTAGTTTAAAACACCTTGGTATTTTGAGTCTTACTGACTTTGGTGTACTTGCTGATGGAAAATACACTGCTTAATAATAAGCCTTGATATTTGACCATCCTGTGCTGTTTACGTGAGATTGGGCCCCAAAAGCATAACTCTTCCAAACCAGGGCTGGTGCTAAACCCCTAGGGGTGACCAGGGAATTCTGCTAAGCTTACGTGCAAACTTAGAGTTTAAGTCTCACTTTTCTGCATATAAACCTGGAAACACTTAAATTCACCCAAACTGCACCAGTTGAGAGCAGAAGAGCCCGTCAGTGCTGCCTCCAGGGGAAAACAAGAGCAATGTGCAGCACTCGCTTATCAGCTCCCATCTCCAGAGCGCCCTGCAAGGAGAGGTTAATTATAGGCAATTACAGATGAAGTCTGAGATCCAAATGAATTCAAAGGAAGAAGACTCAGGCTCAGACCAAGTGCAGCCCAGCTGTGCTGCACAAAGGGCATGTGATGCTGGGCAGGTCGTGGGTTCCCCCATGCCAGTGCATGCTCCTGGGGCTGCGTTTTTCAGCCCCCGGTGCCTCCAGGTCACAGGGAAGGAGCCTCGCAAGGAGGGCCAGGCAGTGCCAAGGGGCCAGGGCATGCAGCAGGGCAGCTGCCACAGCCTGGAACGTACATGTAGACTCTCCCAGCATGTTACAATGCAGAAAATAACAGACAAGGTCACGCAAGCAAGGCTGTCCGAGCAAATGCAGTCTCCCCACTCCCTCTGGCCACCCTGCAGTGTTCAGAAGAGAAAGGAGAGATCTGGAGTGTGAACACCACAGTGTAAACACCACGTTCCCGTTCAAGCCATCCCTCTTGCCTTCGTAACCCGTTAACGCTGCACCCAAAGCCCTCACCACTAGCAAAGAGGAACAAAAGGACCTCACGCATACCTTAGCAAATATAAATTAGATGTTTCCTTTTTTGAGCTGACTGGAATCTCAGGAGACACCCGCAAGCAAACGCTACCCAGACGTGCAGACAGCACGGATGTGTCAGAGCACTCATGTGAGAGCCAAAGCTAAAATACGCCTGCAAAGCACCAGTAGCTCCATTCTTATGAGTAACGCATCCCAAAGGTGCCATAACATGCACTGATGCAATGAATTCTGGGGCGCTGGAAGGAGTACAGTGAGAGGAGGAGCTGGAGTTTCTTAGGAAAGCCAGCAAGTTATTTTTCCACAATTTATCATGCTACTTTTACACTGCAAGTTAGCCTTTTCCTCCAACTGCAGAGATGAAAAGTCACATAATTCCAGAGTGGATTAAGCCAGCCAAGAAAAAGAAAAGCAGCTTTCTCTGCTCCCCAGGGCATATATTATGCCTATTTGTTAACATTTTTGATATGTGGAGGAGACGAACTTCAAGGAAAGAATGTGGACATCTCCTATCTGAAACCAAATCTACCATGTTGGAACGGGCTGAACGCGTTTCGTTAGGAAGATGTGTTAGGGGCAGCAATATATCTGAGTGGTAACGCTTACATGTTTCAGCACAAATAATACAGTGTGGTAAATAACCATCACATGAGGGACTCTCACAGCCCTGCCAGGAATAGCAAACATCTGCCTGCTGGCAGCACAACACGACTTGTGCCCAAGCAGGGCAAGTTGGAGGTCGGCAGCACTGGATTGAAGGCAGACCCCAGCCACCAGTGGCTGCAGAAGCTCCCAAGGTTAATTTGCTCCCATGGATAGAAAGCCGAGTCTCAGTGAAGCTTCATGAGCCTTTAGAGCACATAGAGGTACCTGAAAGCATGTTGAGAAGCTCCCTCTGGACAGCCATCAGCACCAACCATCTTCTGAATCTTTCCAGGGACATGGAACTATCCATGGAAGGAGACCTGCAAGATGGGAAGTGTGTGGCATGAGGCTTTCAAGAAATACATAACCAATTATATCTCAAATGCATGCAAATTTACATGTGGAACAAAATCTCCAAGTCTGAAAACCCAGAAAGTGAAAGATTGCGACTATTTAATCATTTACTCTAATAGCAGCATTGTCATTAAAAAGGCGCCACAATGCGGCTCTTGCAAGAGATGAAAAGGAGGGACAATGCATGCAAATGCTACTCACATTTTCTTTTCCTGCTCTCCCAGTGGTTTAATTTATATCTGATGAGACTACACTTTTAAGAAGGAGAATGGCACATTAGTCTCACTGGTAATACCGCTTAGGATGAAAGCACTCTCATTATTTGCACTGAAAGATCCAGATTTGCTTAAACAAGAACTGTCACAACATGCTGAGGTCCAGGGATTCCTAGGGGAGTGAGTCTGACATATTTGAAGCCGATTTGCATTAATTTATGAATATTACATAGTCTGTTTGTCCAACAGTTCTGAAGATGTTTAGTCAATGCATACCTTGAGTTAATTCAATAGAAAAACTGTCAGATAATACACCGAGGGATGGGCACGGTGATTCTGGCAACCCCTCCTCATTAGGCACCACAGATAAAGAACTGCAGAAGGCTCTCATTGTAGGAGTTAAAGAGCTATAAATATGGAAAATACTGAGACATGCCAGCTACGTGGAAATGTTGCAACTCTAAATGTAAACGCACAACCTGTGCATCCTTGAGATCAAAGCCTGCTGAGGGGTGTCGCTGGGAGACACTTCTCCCAGGGTGAAAGGAGGGAGAAAAAGAAGGGGAAAAGAAAGCGAAGGGCGGAAATAAACTCCCAAGCCTGCTGGGAGAGGGCTTTGGAAAATTTGAGATAACGTCTCCAATGCAGCTCCAGTGTTGGTTCTAATTAGACTAAGTCAGGGCTTTTAATTGCTTTTAATGCCCTTGGCTTCTCTAAAGGCAGGAGCAACTGCAGCCCTGCTCTGGAGCATGTGGAGGCGAGCATGGATGGTCAGACACCTGCAGCCTCTGCTCCTGCTGCTGCTCATGGGACAACCGTACCCACGGGATCGAATCTTTGGGCTGGCCAGGTACCAAGGGGGAGGAGGGAGGCCAAGGATGTTGTGATCTGCAAGAGCACCCGTCTCCACCAGCAGGGATTCTGCGATGCAAGATGCAGCTGACTCAGTGCCATTTAATGAATGGCTTGCCTTTCTTCAGAGGTTTCTGTTACCATCACCCCAAAACCCTGCAGATAGGCATCCTTTGGGTGGAGCTGCCGAGCTTACGAGAATGAACAGACAACATTTTTGCACTTGCTCTCTCACTTACACTCAATTACCTTTGAAATGTGGGGTGAGCATTTGAGCTGCTCCATAGCTTTGTTCGCTTTATTTTCCTTTAAAGCTTCCCTTTCTTCAGTTAGCTGCTGGGCTTCTTATTAGAGGGTGGACACCTCTTGCCAAACGCCCTTGCAGAAGGAAGAAAGAAATTCACTCCTTTTCCATCTGCAGATCACAGAGCTATCCCGAGTCGACTGCAGACAGCCCAAGCTCTCTAGCCTAGGGTGTAAACAGAGAAAATACCAACTTTTGATCTACTGCTACCTTTCCAGCAACATGCAGTCATTGCAAGTATTAACATGGGAAAAAGGAGGGAAAAAATGATTTGCTGATCTGTCTTGAATTCTGTATGTGTGAATGGGTTAGCATGCAAAATGCTCACACAAATACAGAGATAAGGATGGAAATGTTCTGGCTAAAGGCAGAAGCTCATCCTTCCTGGGAGCTAACAGCCACTGCACCATTCAAGAACCTCAAAAGGTTTCAAAAATAGAACTAAAGCAGTATTATTTCCCTGGGTAATCTCTCTGCCCCAGGGTAAAACTCATCCCTGTTCATAAAGATCCTGTGCTATTTAACTATAGAAATGCACCCTTTCCTGTTTTCAGCCTATTATATACCAATTAATTTAAGCTCTGATAACGATTTGGGTGGCAGTAGTATCTTGGAGATTATTAGTCTCAAGCACCATCAGCAATCAGATTTTTTTGAAAGCCAAGGAATTTCTCAGGCAGCAAAGTCAAAGCACCCTGGTTTAGTTTGTTCTTTATTTTCCACTACAGTCAGGGTTTGCAGGCTGGAGCCAGCAGCAGTCATTTCCCTGCTCCCATGGACTCCATCCCAGGTTTAAATATGGGCATAGCCACACAATGCAATATAATTAATGAGTTAATTTGCATATCAAATAGAAGTTATGCACAGCAATACTTTTTCCCTTGCCTCCTCAAGGAGACAACGTGCTTCACGTGTCAGGAGGGAGCAGGGCTTTCCTGGAGCTCCTCACCTGAACTGCCTGGTGGTGAGGATCAACCACAGCAAGGCCAAGCCCAGGTGAATGAGACCTCATACCTGCTTTTGGCCTCAGTTCCCAATTTACCCTGAAATCTGCATCATCTGGGAGCTGCAAATAGGTGGGTATCCAGCCAGGACAGGAGACTTATTCCATAGTCAGTGACTCCCTTTTGCTCAGCTTCCCAGCCCAGGTGATTTAGCAGCTATTACACATTTTAATGTATGTCATTTGTAGGAGTCTCAAAGTGGATGCCATTTAAAATATATATATATATATCTGTTTCCATAATGTATGGTTGAAATCCAAGTCAGAAAGGAAGGAAGAGGCAAGAGCAGTAATTTTTAAAAAGAATAATATAAAATGCATCTATTGCTGAAAGAGGTGTTTCTGGCCCCTTCTTGTCCTGCCCACCGTAACCTACATGTATAAAAAGCACTGACTTACATATAGCAACCTATATTTGCACCCTTGGTAATGCTGTAAGTAGTGGTACTGGATTAAAGATGACTTTAGAGGAGACTTTGGAAGGAGAAGGAGAAGAAGAATATTTGCAAGACCCATCTTTCATTTTTATGTTCTTGAACTTTCCATAGTTTTCCCAGCTTGCACTTGTCTGTCCTGTCCCCAGACACTGGCAAACCCGCGGAAACATTGCAGCATTCCCAGGAGAGGACAAAGCGAAGGCGGTGTGTTAGGGTAAGGTGAAATAGAGGGAACGATGTTCCCGGCTTCAGGTGGCCGTGAAGGTTACAAAATGAGGTAAACTCTTTACAAAACAAGCTCTACCCAACGCACAGGATAAATGGAAGGATTTAGCCATGGATTTCAGCTCCATCTGGAGAGCTGCCAAGAGCACGGAGCAAAACGCTGCGGGTCTTTGTGCGGCGTGGCAGCCCGTGTTAATGTGCCTGGAGGCGATATGAATAGGTCGTGCAATGCCACTGGTGTTCCCCTGGCAGCGTGTGCACCCGGTATGGCATTCCTTCCCTTTCCCCTAATAGAAAAATTACAGGACTGCTGTCAGTGGTGGCATCCGGCCATCGCTTCCCACCTCTCGGTGGCCATCATTCCCGTGTGGGTGCTCAGCTGAATATAAAAGGACCACGAGGGAGTTCACCAAAACCTGCTCCTGCTCCCTCACCTTCAGCCTGTGTATTTAAATCTCAAACTCCGCCAAGTGACCCCACAACCATTCGGTTGGTTTTGCTCATCCTCTAATTTCAGCAAAATGCCACTGCCGTGACACTGAGGGGTGATCGGAGCCTGGCTGTGCAGCTGCGGATGTTTGGAGGATTACAGAGTGCTGGAGGGCTCCTGCTAGCTTTTGGCTTCCCCGCAAGGATGTGTGGCTTCTGTGTTTGCAGCATTAACAGTCTTTTTCTGACTTCCACTGCGACATCTGAGCTGCAAACAGGTCTAAAGATCACCACTTGGTTAAATTTAGACTGAAGTTTGCAGGTGCAGAACCTCCCTATCTGGAAGCCAGTGAGAGCTGCACTGCCCGAGGACAGGGGAAACTGCCCAATTTTGCTCACAAAAGAGCAGATGGAGAGAGAAGCAAAAATCAGTCTGAAAAAAAATGTTGATTTGTAAAATTTTCTCCCTTTTTCTATCTTATACAGATTTACAATCACAGATCGTGGGTCAGCACTGCAAGAGAGTGAGGAAGGATCGCACTGGTGTAGCTAAAGAAATGCAAATTCTTCATGTGACTGCACTTCATGCCAGGACTTACACTTTGCATGCTGAGCGTGACTCCTCGTGCTGCTGCCCTGAGCACTGCAGAAGCCTTGGGGACCCTGTAAGGGCATTGAGACCCTGCAGCACTGACAGCTCCTTCCCTGAGCTGGTGCATGCATTACACCAGGACAAAGGAGCTAATCCTTACTGGGTGTGTGTTGAATCCCAGCGAGCACATCTTGTCCAAAACCTTCCTGGAACAGCAACCTCCACCTCCCTGGAGTTCAAACCCATGCAACAGGCTCTCCTGAAATCATGAGTTTTCCTTAAACATTTTTGAAAGAATGGACATTTCTTTAAGCATTTTTGCCCACCTGTTATAGATAGGAAACCTGCAGCCTTCAGCATGAGCGTGGCACGTCGAAGGAATCAGCAAGCACTACTTGTTTGACAAGAAGGTTGGGAAAAGAAGGAGCAGTTGGTTCATGCATCTGCCTCTAATGCACCTTTCTATGCTGCATCTAGCTGGTACGGGAGGGGAGAAAGTTCAGCTCTTACCCTGCTAGCTACCAAAACACGCAGTCTGTGTTTTGCTGCTATATTTATGCTGACTCCACCTGACCACCCCAGCAGCCAGCAATAGGAGAGGGTGCTAACAGTGTAGGCAGCAGGAGAGGCAGACCCAGCAGTGCCCCGAGCAGCGAGGGCTCAGAGCAGCCAGCGGCTCCCGCGGGGGTGGATTTCTGCAGGGACAGCGAGCAGATCCAGGCTGTGACGGCCAGGCGCTGTCCCTACATCCAGCCCTGCAATTATCATTATAAGCTTTTCAAGAGACCATTAGTTTTTGAAATGGGAATTTGAATTTCTAAATGGAGTCCTTCTGGACAAGGTCAGGGCTCCATCAGCCTTCATTTCAGAGCTGTATTCGAAGGGCTTTGCAGACTGATGAAAAGTCGGACAGTTCAGCCGAGGGGTCAAAACCGCGCTGCGATGTTGCACGGCCGTCCTCAGCCTTTGTAGTGCATTTTATTCCAGTTAGATCAGCGTTTTCTAGCTGAGTCACAGTTGCGCAGCTTCAATGTCTGCCCCGGAGGCCACACACAGCAGCGGGAAAGGAGCTGCCCGGCCTGACAAATATGGGCACTGAGTCCCCGTTCGGATACTCCCAGCCCCTTTCCAGCAATGCTTCCCCGTCCCATTACACAAGAATCCAGCCCCAAAGGCTTAGGGCTCCAGATAAAGAAGGCATGTGTTAAGATTACAGTAAATGTGTTTGGACTTCAGGTCAGATGAAAAGCATCATTTCCAAATGGGGATGATCCAGGGAGATATGAAACATGGGGATTCGTGGGGATTTGAGGATGTTTCCTGCCTGATTTTTTAATCCCTTCCCAAATCTTTAAGTGCGCTTGCTTATGCTCTGCATTTTCATTTCCCCTCTCTCCCTGCCTTGTGTTTTACATAGACTTTGAGCTTGCTTTCTATTTCAGACAACTTGTAGCTAATGATCTGGAGCTCTGCAGCTTCAGGTATGACCTTAAGAAAGTCAATCAGTCTCTCTGGGATAGATTTTCCTTTGGTGCAAGCTGCCTTACACTGACCGCAGAGTCCAATGAGAATCATGTTTGTGTTCCCATCTGGCAAATAATGATAGTATCACCTTTCCTCCTGCCTTTTGTCCAGGGAGGGAACGACCTGTCTCTTCCTAAAGTGCTTCAGACAATGGCTGTGCTCAGAGACAGGCATAAACACAGCTCCGTAATAACGTCCTGACCCCTCTCCCACTTCATTCACATACATGCTGCATACACCAGTTCATTCTCAATTTTTTTTATTTATTTAGAAATAATAAAATAAGACATAATATATAAAAATCTGTACAATCCACAATTTGTGCAGTACATTAGGAAGACTTTGATACAAAAAGGCTGCAAACAGGAAAATAGTAATGGACAACTGTCAGATGCCTAGATTGTTCACCTTACAATAGCTGCAGGCCAAAAGTCATTACAAAATCAGTTTCTCGTTGGCTGTGGGATGGCAACTACGCAGCACCCTTCTACTTTACAATGGTCATGAGCAGCCATAATTTAAAGACATTACAGTACTTCTCAGTTTTACCTTGTAATCCATTATGAAAAAAAAAAGAAGACCTAAGGAGAACAAATCAAACATCTGGACCCTTTGTCTTTCCCAAGAAGAGCAAGTGCTAAACTAACAACACAGAAGATTGTCATGTCTGGGAGAGGGTATTGTTAAACACAGCCAATAATTAAGGAGTTCTACCCTTGCTACCTAAGAACAGACAGCTCGCACGGAAGAGACAGAGGAAAGAAGAGATCCCAACCTGCCTCGGAAATGTTTTTCTTCACTGTATGCAGTATGTTTCAGACAACAAGTGTCTCATTCAAGTATTTTCAGGGAAGGGCAGAAATAACATATTCCCCCCAGACCCCTAGGCAAAATACAGTATAAACCTTCTGTGCGAGCCAGGTGAGCCGACTTTATCCTTGATAAAGAGGCTCACCCAAAGCCTGCAGGAGCCGGTGGGTAGAGCTCAGTCAGTTTAAAGGGTTCCTAATTAAGCATCAGCGTGGCCCCAGATCATCAGGAACAGACCAAACGCCGTCAGTCACTCTGTACTCCTTAAAAAATAACATTTGAAAAAATTACCAACCCAATTTGCTGCTGGACAAGTGTGCTACAACTGCCTGTCCTGTACTGGGCTTACCAAGGCATGTTCGGAAATATAGAAATGATGGACGAGGGGAAGGGTACCATGGCGTGCACATTGCAGGTCTCTTTCTAGCAGCTTCCCAGAGCCAGAGGCTGAGTGCAATTCTGCAATGTCAGAGTCCATCGGCAAAGACAAAGGGTTATTAAAAAAAAAAAAAAGAAAAAGAAAAAAAAGAATGCGGCAGAGAGTGTAATGGATTACCTCGATGCGCACCCTCGACAAGACTAGCACTCGGAAAGCTGGTAAGTTTTAAAAATGCCAGTAACTAGAACATGTTTTCAAATTAAAAGTCCATGCGTAAAAAATAAATAAAGAGAAGTTCATAGCATTAGGAATCCTATAAGGCTTGCAAGTATTTGCTAAAAATCATGCTAACCGGTAGCATCTAGGTACTAGCTAGCCGAGACTGCCGAGCGGAATTTATACTTTTTGTGGCCTTTTCTGTTTCTTCTTCTCCTTGTCCTCCTTTACAGACTTCTATTTACATTTGGCTTTAAATATGAAAATACTTGATAAACTTTATAAAATGTACATTTTAAAAATATTTCTGAAAAACTGACTTGAAAAACAAAACAAAACAAAAACAAAAACAAAAACAAAAAAAAAAAAAAAAAAAAAAAACCCCAAACCTCTGCACCAGAAATATTAAGGGGAGGGGATCTTTCTTTTTTTCTTATTTTTTTAATTTTCTCTGAATTCCTTTTACTTTAAAGAAAAAAGCTGAAGTCCTGCATTCCCCTTTCCCCCATCTCTTATCCCTCCCTCAAACATCTCAAGTATCATCACCCAGTGGGAGCTCTGTGCACCTGGGGCACACCAACCTGGAGAAGGGGTCCCCTTTCTCCCAGCCGGCGTCCCATTTCCATCCCTTCCCCTTTGCATTTTCATGCGCTTTCCGTTTCACTGAATACTCTTTGGTTTAGGTATTTTCCTTGTACAAGTATATCACAATAGCAGCACTAGCAGCACTCAGTTGTCTTCACTACTGTTGACCCAGAAACTGCAATCGAGTCGCTTTGCGTGTTCAGCTTTCCTCTCATTTACTTCCCCCCACCCCAGTAATAGCCTTGTACTTGCACTTAATCGTCTGCCCTCTCTAGTAGCCAAATCTACATTTACAATGTCAAATTTCCACAGTTTCGAACCCACCCACTGCAGATACCATCTTATCAGACACCATTTCATTGCAGGCATTTCTTTCAGGCAGGGCTGGAAGGGGCCAGCGGCCTTCACAGATATCTGTTTGCAGAAGACATTAGACCTAGAACAAGCTGTTTTTTAATGGCATACAGTGATCCAATACTGTAAGAGTGGACTAGGGTTGCTGTCCCCACCGCCTCCCCTCTCCACCTGCTCCTCGGGGGAGCCACCAGTGAGCAGGCGTGACGTGCAGTTTGGTTGCATCCTTGATCTTAGAGGCACAGAGAATTTAAAGTCTTCTGGGCGAAGGAGCCAGGGCCAGAGCATCGCAGGAGGTCACAAAACCTGCTCAGAGCTCAGCCATGTCTCTCATCCACTGATCACTGATGTTGATGTTTGCGGGGAAAAGGAGGCAGGAGATGGAGCTTGCCTTGCAGCCTCATCCTCCCAAATAAACTCTCTCCAAATGAGCTGGAAAATACACTTTTTCTGACACCCTTGCCCTGCTGAAGAGAAGCATTTTCACAAAATGCCACCATTCCTGTGCCATTCCCAAGAGCTGTGTTACAAAAGCCTTTTTTTTCCTCTCCATTACCCTCTCCCAAACCTCTTCCTGGGGATTTATATGTCTCGGCTCATCTGTGCCCAAACACCCGCGCCAGAAGCGCTTTGCCCTGGCACAGCTCACCAGCTTCCCTGTCCCTGGCAGATTTTGCCTGGTAACGTGGGGGTCCCACGCCTGCAGCACGGCGGATGGCTCAGTTTTCAGGGCGCTGAGGTCTAGCGCCAGTTTGGGAATGTGTGCACTAACACTCGACCTTCTGCTGCAGCCCGGCTCGGCGAGCAACCGGGGAGGACAGATGTTTGCTCCTTTGCCTTCCCCCAGCTGTGCTTCTCCTTACCAGCAAGGAAGGGAATTTATTCCCCCACAGAAGGGAAGAGGGGCAGGGTAGATCCCTACCTCACTTTAGATCCGAGTCTTAAGCTTTTAGAATAAGGTGCAAAATAAAGGTCGTAAAAAGAAAAACAAAAAAAATCAAAAGAAAAAAAAAAGTGTCTGAGGTTTGAATTTTTTGTTTGTTTAAAGCAGCCTGTTTCTTTTTTTTTCTTTTTTTTTTTTTTTTTTTCTTAAATAAACTCCACTGTGCAAAACTGTGCATTTTCTTTGGTATCCACTTAGGTAGTTTTAACTTAGTACTTTTTTCTATGTATATATATATATTTCATTTTTCCTTTAGTCAGAGAATTAAATTCTCCCCCCAAAAATCTTAATTTTGCTGGAGGCTACTGATTGGCCTGATATTACATAATGCCCCTTATGTAATTAGAAAGAGAGAAATTGATTCTAGCTATCAAACTACTGGCCTCAAAAGGAGTTTAGACTTCCTGGCAACGTTGGCCTCTCTGTAGTGATCACGAGCTTTTCAACCCCAAAAGTTCAACACTGACTTTTTTTTTTCTTTTTAAATTACACAAGAGAAAATAAAAACTACACTGCAACAAAAATAACCATTTGTGTTCATGTAGTTAGCAGCAGCTTTTTTAAAAAATAATTATAATAATAATAATAAGGCAGATTCTTGCCTTTGTTATGCCATTAAAAACATTCTTGTTCCCTAGAGAGAAGCATTCTGGAAAAAGTTGAAAAAAAAATAATAATAACCCAACCAAAGCTTGCCTGCAAGTTCAAGTTTTGTAAAAAAATATATACATAATTTATTCTACAACATATGTGCCTTCTGTTCATACTTAGACATGTTTAGTGCTTTGTGTTTAGAGTTCATTTTCTGTTGTCCCTCCTACGAGGACAGCCCTAAAACCAGCCGGGGTTTCTCAGGTCTGCTTGCCTTCACACCACTCTTCAACAGTACCGTTGTCTGAAGACTGTTCTGGGCCAACTTCTCAGGTCAACGTGCCTTTGACCGATAGATTTTTTTTATTTTTCCTTTCAACCAAAAGAGAGAGGAAGAGTTTGTCAGTCATATTTCCGACTCCCGCCGTAGCGGCCGTGGCTCTAGAGGCACCCCTGCTTGGTTGTGGTGGTCCATGTCGGGGTGGGTGTCTGTGCTCATGCTCTCAGGCACCCCAGTGTCAATCTCCTCCTCCTCTTTGCTGGTGAGGGCCACTTCGTTCTCATAGCAAAAGGAGTTTGCGTTCGAGAGAATGTATTTCTTTTCTGCTAAGTCTCTGGCACTGCAGATGGGTGTGTTGGGCACTTCGTATGTTTTGTGGAACCTCGAGTAATCCACTTTGTAGTAGTTTTTCTCTTCAAAGAGTACGGGCTCATAGCGGTGGCCCCAGAGGATTTCGTTTGCCAGATATGAGCTACGGCACTGGGTTGTCATGGCAGTAGCTTCCACCATGCCCTCTAAAATTACTACAATTTCAAAGTCAGCATTGTCCATGTCTTGTTTGCTCAAGTCATACAAAGGACTGTCTTCATCTATTTCGTGTACTATTGTAATTGGGGAGACCAGGAATATGCGGTCTATCCCGCTGTCAAACCCTACGTTGATGTCTATTTGATCCAAAGGGATGTACTCCCCTTCCGACGTGATCCTGGATTTGAGGAGCTGTGCTCGCACATGTGCCTCCACCAAGTGGCTTTTCCTCAGGTTCCCGACACGCCACATCAGGCACAGTTTCCCGTCTCTCATGGCCACCACGGCGTTGTGGCTGAAGACTAGAGTTTCGTTTCTCTTTTTTGGCTTAGCCATCTTTGCCATGACAGCACCAATGATGAAGGCGTCAATGATGCAGCCTACTATAGACTGGAAAACCACCATGAAAACTGCAATGGGGCACTCGTCTGTGACGCACCTGAAGCCATAGCCGATCGTGGTCTGGGTCTCAATGGAGAACAGAAAGGCTGCAGTGAAGCTGCTCACTTGAGAGACACAAGGTTTGTTATTCTCTTGATTCTCCAGATCCCCATGCAACAGCGCGATCAACCAAAACACACAGCCAAAAAAAAGCCAGGAGAGGATGAAAGTCAGGCAGAAGATAACTAGCATCCACCTCCAGCGGATGTCCACACAGGTGGTGAAGATGTCTGCCAGGTATCGCTGTCCCTTCTCGCCCACGTTAATAAACTGGACGTTGCAGTGGCCATCTTTTTTGACAAAGCGGCTCCTGCATTGCTGTCTGGTGTGTACCTTACTTTTTCCATTCCCAAAGCCGTTGGCAACGGCCATGGTTGCCAGCTTCATGCCGTCCTCCTCCGAAGACACGATGCTGTAGCGGTTGGTTCGCACGCTGCCCATCACTACTGCTGTGGACTGAGGTGCTTCTGCTTTAGAAAACAGTCTAAGTTTCTGCAAAACCCTTTGGAGAAACAGTTTTGAAAGTTCTAGAGGAACACACACACACAGAAAAACTGGGGAGAGGCCGGAGTCCCCAAAAGCCCTTGGATCAACCAAGGACAGTCTTCTGGCATGCAGAGTTAGCTTAACAAGTAACCGTCATAGAGAGGGCATGGTCTGCAAGAGAAAGAGAAATGTCATATTAGATCTTGGGGAAAAAGGACAATGAATCAAGCCTGCAAGAATCAAGTAAAACGACTCCTCTGGGTCTGCAGGAAGTTTCCTTATTCTTAACAACAACATTTTCTGGAATGTATAGTTCTCTGAATGCAGTTATATACTGACAGAGGTGACATCGTTACTACAGAGAAGCCACCGCTCTTCTTGGTGAAAGCGCTGTGATCATGTCGCAGAAGTCTCTAAGCAATATTCACTTTAAAGTCAAGCATGCAAAGAATCTATCTGCTGCTTACAACCGTGCTTTCTGTTTGTTTTGAAACAAAGAATTAGCTTTAGCCTCCATCTGTTCAAATAAAAATACTGAAGCAGCTTTTAACGATGTACAAGGTCTGTCTCCTGGACTGCTTTACCTATGGCAAACAAGGGAGTGTGCAAAAGGGAGGACAACATGTGCTGAGAAAAATAATAGAGTTGGGAAATGCAGGCATAAGTATCAGTGATTTCCTTTAAATTATCATGAAACGGTTTGGGGAAGAGACCTTTAAAGCTCATCCAGTGCCACCCCCTGCCATTGGTAGGGACCCCCGCAGCCAGCCCAAACTGCCCAAAGCCCCCCCAGCCTGGCCCTGGGCACCTTCAGGGACAGGATACCCACAGCTTCAGCCTGGGCCAGGGCCTCATCACCCTTAGTGAAAAACAGCTTCCTTATATCCCATTTAAATCTGCACTCTTGCAGTTTAAAACCATCTCCCCTTGTCCTGCCACTACAGACTCTCTTTCTTATAAGCCCCCTTTGTGTATTGAAGTTACATTGCATAGAACTTATGTTGGTTTTTTCTGTTCATTTACTTGTTTGTTTTTATTAAGTGGGAGTTAAAAAGGCATTGTGTGCTCTCTGCAAATCAGAGGAATAAAGGCTGCATCAGTACCCGTAACGCCATCAACTTGTTGGGTTCTGGATGGCTTTTACATTTATATCAGGTTTAAGCCATATGAAGCAAACTAAACTTGGTAACAGCCAACATCTGCCCCTGTGAATGAAACCAGCAGAAGGCTACGGTGGAGTAGGGCTGGCTGAGAGCCTTCGTAACACCATAGGTGGAGAGTACCAGCACCTTCCCCTCGGGAGCAGGAGGCAACCACTTCCAGCTCCAAAGGGCAGCGGTTCTGAGTGTCCTCTGGGTCTTAGATGCCAGCAATTAAGACTCAGCAGAGAGGCTACAAAACCTTCTTCCGGAGGGTAGAAGCTACCAGACTTGTTTCAGGGAGGTCTGGCTTAGACCCAGGCTTAGCTTTTAACAAGTGCGTCATCCATTAAGTCATGCACTGTACATCAGGAAATGTAATTGAAATGCTGCAAAGGAGGAGAGATGCATTATTGCAACTGCTCCATCCATACATGCACCCCACGGAGGAAATAAAACCAAAACCAAGCGAGGAGGAACGTCTGCTATCTGTTGTCATGGGAGAGGAGACTTAAACACCGTTTACGTTAGTGGGAGATTAAATCATGATACTCTCCATAAGGGTCTATCTCCTTTCCCAACAGCAGCGCCCAAAGCACGGACGAGGTGTTCCAACAACTTGAGGGATTTCAAACAGTTTCTGGGCCCTCCCACATCCTTCCACTACATCACGAGGGCTTTAGGTCAGCAAACACTTGTTGGGAAAAGGAGCAGGTGACAAACAGAGAACAACAGCATGCTTGCAGTTGCGTGCAGGATGTTTTTCCCTGGAGGACGTCTTCAGGGTTTTCTTTTACCTTCTCTTTTTTCTCACTTCTGTTTGTTGTGCAAGAATGGGTCCAACCCCTACTTGCCGACATTAGTCATCTGTGACTTCAGCAGCAAACAAGACATTTTGGCAACTTTTGATGGGTTCATTAGTGTCCCATTTGAGTGAAATGTAGATTTACGGGATGGTATAACTGCCCTTATAATAATCTGACTATCTAGCCTATACTATTTCGGGAGTCACTTTTTCCCTTGCACCTTTTTAATCATGGGGTTTCTCAAAAACCACAAAGGAATTCTTTTAATGTTCATTTAAAAAAAACCAAAATCTTAAAAATACTTTTAGAAACCTGAGTAGAGGGGGAAAGTGAAATTGTTTATGCATTCCACACACAGAACTCCCTGAAAAAGCATTGCATTGGTTCACAGATTGATCACTTTTCTAAACCACATCCTATAATCATAGTCGCGTTCAACTTCCACATTCAGAGTCTGCTTTGTTCCAGGCTGATGGAAATACATAACCTAGGGAACAGATTATTTTGAAGTCCTGTTTTCCCCCCCCCCCCCCTCTGCATCGTCTCTTGGATTTTAGAGGAAAACTTGCGGTGGAGGGAAAGATAAGCTGTAAAGTCTCAAGTGTCAGAATACGCAGCTCCCCCCACAAAAGGCTTGACCCCAGGACATTTGTTTGAATTCCACAAATCACTGAAATCCTAACGGCAACTTCCTGCGGTGAGCTGGCTGAATTTAGAAGTTTGGGACCCGAATGAGGTATCACACACCGCCATATCCCCGCTTGGACCGTCTGAGCACGTTCTGCCTCCTGTACATCTGCACAGCATTTCTGTGTCCTGCAGAAAAGCTTTATAGCTGCACGCTGTCGGCGCTCTGCCCCGGGAGCAGACCTGCACCTCCTGGTCTCCGAGGATCCTAAAACTCGGAGGTGCGCCCGAGGGCACGCTTTGCTAAGTTTACAGCCTGCTCCTTGAAGTTTATACAACAAAGCTCTGGCATGCTCCGCCGCTGCTGGCAGGGTGGCTGTCTTCTTTCTGCTACACAAATCGCCTCTCTTCCTCGCGAGTGCTCGGCGTGGGGAGGATACGGGGAAAGGAACACGGCCAGCACTGTGCTTGGGCCCCACAAGGTCTATGTTCACCCCGACCTGCACAGCAAGTTTCAGCAGAGTTCACCCAAAAGAAATCCCACGAACAATCAAGTGAGCATGAGAATTTAATGGTACTTCTTATTTTGCTAATCCACCTGCTGCTGAAAGGCAAAATGAGCCTGCTGCCCCCACACACCCCGACAGCAACGCGTTGGAGGCTGGAGGTGCTCAGCTAGCGCGGGACCAGCCCCACAAACCTCACCAGACAAACCCAGAACCCGCAAACCAACCCAACCCTGTATGTAATTGGGCTCAACACACACAGAGCTGTAAAGTCAATCATCACTAGGTGTGTTATTATTATTATTAATTGACACTACTGCTCCTGCTGGAAGAGGATCGGAGACCAGAGCAACGCAGCTTGTAATTACCAGCACTGGCACCGACGCAGCGTTACTGGGATGGGATGGGATGAGGTAGGATAGGATGGGATGGGAGAGCCACAGACTTACTCTGCTTCAAGGGGATGCTTGGAGGAGCAGAGGGAAGCAGGGCTGTGCTGCTTCTGCAGCATTTCCGAGCCAACATTGGTGCGAATCCCACAACCAGAAACCCAAACCCCCACTTTCCCCTTAGCAAGCATCCCCCTCAAGATTTCCCCAGAGGAGAGACATTTACATCACATATCTAAGCACCGCGACCAACACCTCGAAGGGAATTTGTGCAGAAGGTTTAATACCGAGCAAAAACTGTGAAGTGCAAGAAGAGCGGGGGAGAGAGAGGAGCACTAATGAGCACTTGGAGCAGTTATTCCCAGGCTGACGCCACGCAGCCCCGCAGCGTGAGCAGGGCACATGTTGCTAAGAGAGCACCGGCGCTACCTTAGCGAAGCGCCTTCCCCTGCTGTCCTCAGTAAACAGAACAAAGGAGCTGCTCGCATGAGTGAAGCCCGTTCCCACAGTCCCTGCTCGCTCGCTTCTGTGTCCAGCCACCCCGAGCACCTTCCCCCAAAGCCCTGCAGCACTTGGACGTCGCTGCCCAGCACCACTCCACTTGGCAGGGCTCACTTTACACGGGGTACGAAGCAGTGAGGTGCCTTCAGGTGGATCTGTCCTTAGCCATCAGGCAGTGGGGGGAAAAAAAATGAAATAAAATAAAATATAATGAACAGATGATGCAAGGAAATGGGTATGAAGAAACAGGAGAAAGGAAAGCACAAGTGGCGTTTGCATCTGCTATCCCGCAAAGGAGCCGGGTTCGGGATATTTCTAGCTGATGACAAAATAGCTACAAGTGAAATAGTCATCACCAGGGGGTGTACTTGATGCACCGGCTGTGAGGATGGAAAAGCAAACAAGTGTAAAGGTAAGGCTGAAGCACCGAACAAGTGCCGCTGCCTGCGGGCCGGACAGGGCTGCGTGGCCCCAGCACCGGACACCGGAGCCAGCGCGCACCTGCGGCAGCCCCGGCCCGGGAAGATGACAAAGCAGTCGCTCAAACCCATAAATAAATCTGCCATTTCTTATCAGTATTTTTTCCTCTAGCTGTCATGAACTACGTTGAAACAATGCAGCCTCTTCACCGGCTCCCCAGCTGCAATGTTGTTTTTTTTTTTTTCCTTTCTTCCTATTTCTGGCAGGATGATTGAAAATAAAGAAAATCCCCCGTTTCCATAAGGGCAATGAATGAAGTTACGGGTTGGTTTCACGCCCCTCTGAAACATTTCGGACACTCCTTTCAAAACCACGCATCTGATCACTAAAGCTTGATACTTTTGACCTTTCTCTCGTACAGGAAACAACAGGCGAGAAGAATGGGAAGGGATGGAGCAGTGCTGCTCCTGCAAGACGGAGTTGTCATGCAAACTTCCAGCCCTTCCCCCGAATAAAATATCTCAGGGGGAGCAGCTGGTGCATGGAAAGTTATGAACATAAACAGATGCTGCAAGCAGATGCTCGAGTGTTCCCAGCATACCTATCTAATTATTTTAGGCACTGAGAATAGCTCGGGTCTGGTACATGACAAACGCAGGAGTTCCCCCTCCAAGGGGTTATGCCGAACAGTGCAACAAACTCCCCAAGCAAGGAAAGCTTCGGCTCGGGAATTTCGGGGCACCCTGCATGCCCCTGGCCAGCTCCCGGTGCCTCGCCCCTGCCCCCAGAAAGCAGGCTGGCATCTCGGGGGGGACCGTTTGCAAGAGATGCAATAAGAAGGCTCTCCTTACCTGCCGGTGGCCTTAACAGAGGTGCTTAGAGAGTTAAAAGGGCGTAAGATCCAGCAGCTGGGGGGACGCAGCAAGCCAATCCCAAGGTGCCCGCCGGCCGCCGCCGCACCGCTTTGCAACTGAGCCACTCAATGAGCCGCTGCCCCTTTTTGCGGGCTGCCATGGGATGTTTAATAGCGGCCCGGCCGTCCCCGCCCTCGGCGCTATCCCGGACCAATGGGAGGCAGGAGGCCGGGCCGTGCCGTGCCGAGCCGAGCCGTGCCGAGCCGCGCGGGGCTGCGGGGAGAGCGGCGGAGCGGCCCCGGCCGGGGGGAGCCGCGGGGCTGGGAGCGGAGCGGGGCTGGGCGCGGGGCTGCCCCGCCGGGGGGCGCCGCGGGGCACGGAGAGCACGGGGGCGGCTCGGGGGGGAGGCGGAGGTGGGAGCGAAGAAGCTCCCGAGCGCCCATCACCGGAGCGCCCGTCCCCGGAGCGCACAAGCCCCGGGGCGCCCATCCCCGGAGCACCCATCCCCGGAGCGCCCAGCCCTGGAGCGCACAAGCCCCGGGGCATCCAAACCCCGGAACGCCCCGGAGCACCCATCCCCGGAGCGCCCATCCCCGGAGCGCCCATCCCTGGTGCGCCCATCCCTGGTGCGCCCATCCCCGGAGCACCCATCCCCGAAGTGCCCATCCCCAGTACACCCAAGCCCCAGAGCGCCCAGCTCAGCCTTCCCCGAGCCCCAGGGCACCCACTCTGCCCCGCATCCACCAGTTGAGCCCACGGCCACCAAGCACCTGCCCACGGGTGTTTCCCCCCCGTGCTGAGAAGGGCTTTACTGGGAGCTTGTGAAGGATCTGCATGCCTGCTCGCTCCAGTTTTCTCGTCTCGGGCTTGTGTCCGAGGACCGGTGTAGGAAGAAACAATAGCAGGGAGAAAACAGTTTTGTTCCTTTCTGTAGTCACATTCCATCTTTATTTTGGGGAAGAGAAATGCTAAAATGCAGAGTATCTAATCGCAAACATCCAACCCTCGTGTGCATGAGACACAAGTCAGGCATACCGCACTACCGCTATTTTAAATTAACATCCTTCTCTTTGAAATCTAACGTCCCTTCCAAAATAAGAGCTTTGATCCCTGAACTAAGGTATTTTAGAGCAAAGCTGGAAGCAAGAAAAGTGCCTGCAGTACGTGGGACCCATCTCTTCGCTTCAGAGATCACCTGTGGCAGTGCGATCAGCAGGCCGTCTGGCCACTGTTGAAATGTGCAGAAATCAAAATGATATTTAATAGCTTGTCCTCCCCACAGTGGATGTGGCCTAAGACATCTGACAAAGAAAACAAGGATGAAATGTCTGGCCGGGAGCCTTGCAGGAACAAAAACAGCCTTGTAAGCATGCTCTGAAGTTTGCCAAACTCCAGCTCTGATGGACAGTGCAGGGGTGTTAGTTTCCGAGGCAGGTGTCCTCTGCTGCAGCGCTCTCCTGCTGCCCGCAGAAAGCCGAGTTCCTGAATGCTAACAGCTGAACTGCATCAGAGAGCCCTGTGTGCTGTGCTGGAAAAATAAGAGCGAAGGTGACTGCTGAATGCAAGGCTCGCAGACCACACAAGGCGTTAGAAGTTGGCGCGAGCACCTTAAACTGCACCCAGGACTGCAATGGTAGCTGCTGCAATGCCCAGCAAGCAGGCACTGGGTGGCTTCAGGGACAAGGTGGCGTGAAGCAGCAGTCAGACGTTCTCCCCAGGGGACAGCCTGGTCCCCTCTGCCAGGGAGCTTCTTACCATGCCCACAAGAGGCTCTAAAGATGATGCCCTGCTTCCCACAGCAATGCCAGTGCCTGCAGTCACCAGCAGGTCGCTGAAGCTCTCCTCCTCCTCACTGGTTTTGGGAGATTATAACTGACATTAGCAGTCTCTAAATACTTAATAAAAATGCTGTGCCTAAATGCTTTCTCGTGGAGTAAAGGCTTGAAAAAAACAAACACTCTCAGGTTGTTGCTGAACAATTGCTGCTGTCACTGCTGTCATTTACAGTATTTGTCGAGTTCCCTATATTCTGAATGAGGAAGCACAGCGCTGGTACAGCAACAAACACAATGACCAAATGCAGCTGCTTTTATAAGTCCCCAGTGTTGTGTGTGCAGGATATGCAAAGTTTGCACGGTGGCAAGAGGGGAAGAAAAGACATTTCTTTTGTATATTGAGCAATTTGCCATGTTGGGCAATCATATTGTTTATGAATTATTCTTGTGTGGTTCTGTTCATTTTTAATTGAAAAAAATAAAAAGTCTTATAGCTCAGGTAAGTTTTTCCTGATTGATTAAACTGGAAAAAAAAAATCTGCAAGAGGGAAAGACATTTTTTATGTTCAGTAAGACCAAGGTCACCCATCCACAGGATTTGAAAGTCATAGGGACAAATACTACACAGTCCATGTAACCACACCAGAGGAAAAAAAAATCCCTAATTTCTCTCAACGTATGTGTGCATCCTCTGAACAGCTAAAATAGCAACGACTTGACCCACCTTGAGGTGTGTGCTCATCTGAGCGTAACTGAAATCAAGGTGCTGTGATACACTATAGCTACGAAATGCTCTGCTGACAATACATGCAGCGTGCTGGAGGGTGGGTTCAACAAATCTCTGCACAATACCCGCAAGATGTTACCGATTAAAGCCTGACCTTACAGACTCTTACTCAGCCTTTACTCATGTAAACTGACTGATAAAGGCTACTGACCTACGAGACCCAGAGAGCCCGGATCTGCCGATATGAGTAAGTCTTATTCACGGCAGAACGGACTTGCAGGCCAAGCCATTTAGCATTCACGGTGAAGAAGGCTAGAATATAAACATCATGGCTATTTTATAGCTTTCTTAAAGTTGAAGCAACTCTGCCCAGAAAGCTCTTCTTAGAATGAAATATTGATTCTAATCTATTACACAGATTATAAGAAGTGTAACAAAGCTGTCTCTCGTCTGCGTGAGCTTCAGCAAGAGAAGTACTCCCAAACTCCCCAAACAGGGAAGTTGAAGTTACAAGAAAGGTTTCTAAAAAACCCTTTCCTGTTGCAACAAGCCAGGACAAAGAGGGTGAGAGACAGCTGAAAACTTAACCCTCAAGAGTGAGTGAGGGTTTGTTTTTCTTTTCTCAGTGTTTTCCCATTTGATGTAGTCTAGCTAGAGAAGTACCTTTCTGCCACCACACAGAGCCTCCTTACTGAAATATTAGAAGAGCTACAGGAGATCGTCATGGTCTGAGAGTTTTCAAGGCAAGATCCACTATCTGCAGAAGAAACGGCATCAAGGGATTGAAAGGGCTCTGGCAAAGCAGAATATTTATGTTTCAAACTAGTGTAGGAAGTGTAAGAAAAGGAGCCAGTAGCATAGTGGGATGCTTTTTCTCATACATCTTTCAGCCTCTCACATTAGTGAAAGGAAAGGCTTTTCTCTTCATACATTTATTTTCTGTTTTCCAGCGTCATTCTCACCTTTGCCATCACGGCCACCCTCTCCCTCAGTCTTGCAGAGATCTGCAGATGACCTGCAGAAGCAAATTGGAGAGTGGTATTGCAGGCACAGATCTTGCCAGCTGGGACCCAGAGGCTCTCGCCCCTGTCTTACTGCATGTTATTAAATTGGTTTTTCCGTCTTGGCGGTGAAATGACCTAATTATCAGATTGCATTAGTCTCCATCTCTTAAAGTGGCCAAATCTGCTTTGGTTCTCAAGGATTTTATTGCCAGCTGAAAATAGCTTGATTGTATTGTATTTGCAAGGAAAACATGGTCTGGTAGAATCAAAGCAGTCGGTTTCCACAAGATGAGAAGAAATGCTGTAAATAACGTGTTGTGCTTTTTGTTGGTCTCACCATTTCCATGCATGTAAACTGGCATAAATTAGCCTTTCTTCTCTAACCATTAAGTCAACTGGAAAAAAATCACCAGGAAAAGGTGGTTTCCCCATTCACATCAACCCCATGGGGTTTAGACATTAACTGGATCTTTATAGATCTAATGCTGGGATCTCCAAGGAAAAATGAAGCCACATTTGCAATAAAAGGAATGGGTGAATCCAATGGAAATTCCAGAGGTAGTCAGTTCCATGTTCGATAAGACTTGAGAGAGCAAATAAATATATTTTGTACCTTGCAAGCAAATAGGATATACAGATGTGCAGCCAGTGACATGGTTATACTGGATAATACTGTGCTTGTTCATAGAAGGAGTGAAATATGGCATAGGAAATTGAATTGTTTTATATCACCGAGAATAGCAGAATTCACACACCATTCACATTTTCTCTGTTTCTTTCCCAGATACTGTGTGTCCAAAATCTTTGCTGAAGATTTCAGTCTGTCTTATTCAGTCTGATTGTAAAGTCAAACCACCAACTGGTGGCTATATTTTGAAATATTAAAGTAAATGCTTTCAGTCATTGCTACTGCAGATGGTGGATGTGGGAAGCAAGGTGAAGAAATCTCAAAATAATGAATTACAAACAGTAATCCATAGCTAACAGTAACTGTATATAACCAGAAATCCAAAAGCAACCCAAGAAGTTCTGCCAAGGAAAACTTATTTCCAGCACCATATTCCATGTGGTTTGATTCACACTGAATTAAGATGCCTACTTTAAAGGATCTTTAATTTCCAGCTAAACTCCTAGACACAATAAGATATGGCTAAAAAAGGGGGGAGTGAGGGGACACAGATGACACAAGGTGTGGGGAGATCTCCCAGGTCTCAAAAGACACTTACCACTACAGGGTCAAAAACCCTAAAAATGATTAGGGAATGTAAATCTGCCATTTAATGTATACCTTTCACGTTCTTCACTTTCTGGAAGACTTGCTTTAGAAAGACATTTGTATAACCATTTAGTCATCTATTTTCACAGTTTAGGACTATGGATTTTTTTTTATTTTTTATTTTTGGAAATGCAGTAAAGTTGAGGGACATCTAGTATCATTTGTGACATGGCAATGTTGTTTGTTGTTTATTGTAATTCCTCCAGCCCTCAGTCAGCTATGGCAATTTGTCCTCAAAGGCAATGGGGAACATACGTTCAGATTAATGAGAATGACCTTAGAATAAGTGGTAAAACTGCCCAAAGACTTGTATATTAATAAAGCTAATATTTTCCTATTAATCTCTGTAATCATTTTCCATAGTTCCCATTCTTTGGATATCTCAAGGGAAAGGGAGTTAATGGTTAATAAAACTAGCCAGAGTGGTGAGAACATGCCCATGGAGCTGACATAGGGAACCTGACAATTCCTGGAAGGAAAAGGGTTAAGAGCCAGCAACTTACACATACAACACTGTGTGACTACACTTTCATTCTCTTCCTTACAGCTTCAGTTGTTTAGTGTTACTGGCCTGCCAGATTTTCTAAAATCAGGATAGGCTCACGCTCAGCTGAACAGAACAGGGTAAGAATATCTTTGTATTTCTCTGGCTTGCAAATTTTTAGTTATGTGAATACTGTATGGACGCAGGAGGGCTATCAAGGGAGCAGGTATTCACAGGGTTTTCAATGCGTACCCTGCTGTGGGATAGAACCAGTCAAGCCACCTACTCGCTCGGGAGCCCATGTCGTGCTTGGCCACCTTTCAAATGTTCACCTGCAGAGCCCTCTGAGCTCAGAGACGCAGGAACAAAACTTAAACCTCTTTCCCTGGAAGTTCTGAGTCTGATGAGTTGATCCTTGCAAATGGCTGTTAGCCAAGGTGTGAGGGTGGGGAGAGAGCTGCATGTGAAGATGTGTTTCTGGTCCGCTTCTCTGCTCCTGCAGCATCTTGCCCACCGACCCTTCTGGCACAGCAGCGGAGCGCTAAGCAAGCACAGAGGGAGCTTACTTTTAGGTGTTCTGTGCAAGACAAGCAAGGGGCAATGCTACCGGCCCGTGTTTTTCCTAATTCCAGCACTGCTGTAAGAGAAGGGATGAAGTAGAGATCTGATTTGGCCTTTGTCACTGTGTGTGTGCCACTGTAGGTGGAAATGGGGGAAATTTCCAATGGGAAGAGATGGAAATTTTTCATCTTTTCTAAGCAAAATTAACACAAAGTATTTCTGCAACTGTCCTGCCAACCTATTTGTATTACACAAGTTGGTTTACCTAAGTGATTCAGCCTTCACTTTCTCAGGTGATGCTTCGCAGTTCCTGAAGGAAAGATGATGTGAAATAAGTGGGATTCAAGATCTAGAAGTGACAGAGATTACCTCTGTTAAAATCCTACATGGCTTCCCTGCATTGCAATATGCATATTGTATTTCTGTTGATGGTCTTTTTTATTATCTATCACTGTATTTTACTGCCAATCACTGTAGCCACTGTAGTGAAAACTGTGCGTTGATAAACTCAGAGGCACCTGGTTTGTGTTAATTAAACACAAACCCTGTGAATTAATTACTGCTCTCCTAACTTTCTTAGATTTTTTAGTCTATTATATTAGCTTAGATAAAAATGTCCTCAGTTTTTTCCACTGGTTTGTACCAGACCGTCAGAATTGGCCTGGACTGCGTGGCCACACGGTAAATGACAACATCAGAGTTTATTTTCTCTGCCGGAAAGCAAATAAACTTTGCTGAAAACAGAGAGTTAGATCATTGGCCATTGTGGAAGGAAAAATACAGAATACAGTAGAAAACAAGCTTGAATTTCCTGAGGAGCCAGCACTGTGCCTATTTACATCACATGCGGAACTCCATCTTGATGGCCGTGGTGCATACTACTCCCTGATAGGAGACCGGGTGACTGGGCCGGCTGTTCCAAAGCATGTCACCTCCAACCGGGCACAGCAATTCCCTCTTCGGCTCCACAGCGGCACCCACAAAGGCCCCAGGACCTCTCACAGCCATGGTCTCGGCATCTTTTCTTCCTTGCTGGAGAGCCTGGCTGGGAGCTGCACAGCCAGGGCAATCAGGGGAGTGGATCGCTGGCACAAAATGGCTGCCCAGCCCCACTCAGAACTCCCGCATGGCTGGGAAGGAGGTAGACGAATTAAATCAGCTGGCACCTTCCTAAATTTCCCTCAGAACTAAAATTGAACAGATGAGTAAAGCCATACCAAGCTCAGATTGTTGGTTAAGCTTCCTGATATTGTTTTTGACTGATTATTTGGACCGGGCCTTCAAGGCCCACCCACTAAAACACCTCTGTCATTTGAAAAATCTGTCGTCAGAGAGGAAATAATCTTCGGCAAGAAAATGCCACTGCTTCCTTTCTTTTCCTATCGTAATCTTGCGCTGCTTATTTGCTTTTCTGATGTCATTTTGTGCCTCCAGGCTAAATTTTGCCTTTCGCTTGTGCAGACGCAGAGGGAGGGAGGATTCCCCACCCACTTCTGGGCATCCTGAATTAAATTTTGGGCCGAACTGCATGTCCTGTGCTGCTTTGGCCCTTGGAAAGGATGGCCCCAGAAGGAGGCTCCCCCCAGTTTTGTGCTAGTAGATGTTGTGCCTGAGAAGGAATGAGCCATGCACTTCTTTGTAATCTCCCTAATACTTCAAAAGTTGGCTTTGATCCTCTAATATTATTTGAGCTAATGCCCAAACCTTATTAAGCAACCTTGTGACAGAGACTGGAGGGAAAAGGATTGTGCCATTTCTCATCAAGTATTAAAAAATCAGTACAGAAATTCATGAAATGTCGAAGTTGCTGCAGCCCACGGTGACACCATGGCCTGCTGCTGGCATTGCAGGCCCTGGGACTCCAGAGGTTTCCTGGGCCTGTGCTTGCTCTTCCCACGGGAATGGGTTCTGCAGAGAGTAAGGGGCATAGGGGGGCCAGGCTGGCACAAGTCAGCTTGTTGGAGGCATACAGCAATCCACAGAAACACACTGTCAGACCTCGGCTCACAAAAAGATGGTCTGATTACAGGAAGGCCATGTTCTTTTGCTGAGTCCTGAGACAGAAACCGCCTTTATTCAGAGTAGCACTTAGATCCGTATTTCGCTTTGACCTAATCACACGCTTAACTTCAGAGCTGACTGCCTACCGAGGCCACCGGTAAGGGCTCGGGCAGAGGGAATGCCCTGCACTCAAGTTCTGACTATCTTGGTTTGAAAAAGGCCAGAGATCACATGTCGAGGCAATCAGTTGCAAAGAGTAAAGAGTGAGAGAGGCAGCCAGAGAGACAAAGAGATAAAGAGAATGAACAGAGGCTCGTCATGTCGCTTGTTACAGTACTGGAAGGTGCTTGTGCTCTCTGACAGAAAAGGTGACATAAAAACCTTTGCAAAATAGAGCAGAGCCGGGCACAACGGGATGGCTTTGTTCATCCTTGCTAATGGGATGGCTCCGGTGCTTAGGATCGAGTGCCAACAGCGCCAATCATTCCTGTGTGCTATGTTAAAAAAAAAAAAAAAAATCCTCCAAATTTTCAGAAGTTAGAAATCACCCACCAGCTCAGCTCTCATTATTCACCACCCCTGGTTCTGGCCACCAGCACTGCCAGGTAAAGCCAGGGTGGGTGCACAATAAAGGTGAGCAGGTCTGAAAACATAAGTGAACACTGCAGAGAGCTGTTTGCTTTGCATTATTCACACTCTTCAAGCTCTGGCAAATTGCTTTTCCTCTGACCATACTGTAATTTTTTCAAGCTGAACTGGTTTGGATAGAGTAAATATCTGTTCTGAGTCCTCATTAGAAATTTCAATTGACTTTGAATCTTTTTGGAAGGTCCAGAGAGAAATAGAAGACTTTCAAGCATCTTTGTGCTTTTGGTGTCTGGAAGTGGCTTCTCTCACAGGAGAGAAAAGAAAAGAAGCAGATCTATTTGAGTAATTTAATCCGTATAAGGTAATTTACTACAAGGCAACACTTCAGCGCTCAGTGCTTTTTATTTTCCAGCACACAAGTATCCCTGACCTTGCTCTTTTCTAACCTCAGTTGGGTTTCAGCTAGCTCTGTAAGAAGAAGCCTCCCTAAGGAACAAATCTACAAGTCAAAGTCATGACTTCCTTTGCTCAAAAAAGGATCCAGAATACTGGATCAGCTGTATGTATCTCCTCCCTTTATATGGTTAGGCTGTTCCAGCGCTTTCATCATCTCTGGTAAAATTAGCACTATAGTAATTACCCTGGGCCAAATACACAGCTGGTGAAAGTGCACATATTTCAGAGGGACGAAACTTGAGATGGAATTGGCAGGCGCTGTCCCACTTATTAAGGCAAATGTAAGGAAAGTGATGGGAGTTGTTTCAGTCCCGCATCCACATGTGTAGACATATGCACTCAACATGCAATTCTGCTTTTACCTGCTAGAGCTTTGCACCTAACTTCCTGAGCATTGCCAATGCCAGCATTTCCAAAATCATCCCTCTGCATCTTTGGTACGGACCATACCAAGGGAAGTCTGTGGGGCTTGGTCTTTGTACCAACAGCCATAGATTTGCTGGAGGGTGTTGGGAGACAGCTTCTGGTGTGTAAAGCTGTGCAGGGCTTATGCCTCATGGGGGATTCAGCTAAAATGGGATGGCGAAGGACTATATTTGATGTTTTCACCTGGTACTTCTCCAAAAAGAAGGATAAAATGGGAGGAAAGGGAAAGAGGACCCAGTAAGGCATGGGTATTTGGCCCTCCAAAAGGAGTGGCTGCCACTTCAGGAATGACGCTGTGCCATACCTTCATAAATGAAAGAAATGACAAGGGAAAGGTGAATTTTTTGTCTGTGGAAAATGAGATCACTGAATAGAAGAGGTTTTAATCAGTAGATGCAATGACTAATGCAACAACTGCAATAAGGTTACCAGATTTTTTTTCTCTACTCACATCCCACCACAGGTCCCTCTGGAAAGTGTGCTATTGAAATTGGTGGGGTCAGCTTTACTCAACATGAGTAAGGCCCTTGACCTGGGTGGGCAAGGAAGCTTCTCCCTAGAGTACATTCACTAGGGTCTTTTCTGATTTCTATTTGACGATCTGAAATGGGACCTACCCATTTATCCATAAGCCTTATTTTTCACACCCCACTTAGGGCATGCCTATCACAATGAAACACTTATCGGTCAAAATTTGAAAAATTAACAACACACCCAAAAGGCAACTCCACCCAGACAGTGTGCTGGACACCCAGTACGGACATTGCCCTGAGGCACAGCACGCAGCGGCGGTACCGGGGAGGCTTTGGGGCTGTCTCCTCTCTACTGCTGTTTTGTGCGATGGTCACATACGGGCTGTCAGCTCATTTTGGCACCTGGGCTAAGCAGGAATCGTGCCGAATGAACATCAGACCAAAAATAGTTCCTGCCCTGTCAGGCAAGTCTGAGAGACACCCTGTGATCAAAGATGGGGAAACACAAGGAACAAATACAATGCCCAGTAGTCGCAGCGGACCAGCTGCCTGACAGTTGTGGAGCTTCCTACACACGCTGCTGCGAAGGAGGGTTTGAAGAAAGGATGTGAAGGAGAATGATGATATAGATGGTTCAGCAGATGTTTAATTGGAGCTACTCCCATGCGTGAGAGAACGCACGAAGCTGTTCAATGGAAAATGTGCGTTCAGAAGTGGACATGGCACTGAATATGAGATAATTATTAAGGCATTTCTATTTTGGAGTCCTTCTGTGTGTAGCTTTGCATAATAAACGTAGCGTTGCCTTTCTACACGCACACACGTTCCCTGGTCCAAACAAACAAGCAGCTCTTTGCTTCTTGTCACTGATACCTCTTGAAGTAAGTATCTTTGGCCACAAATAGATCATTGCCCTATTTGAAAAGTTCCTAGTGGAGCATGGCCAGTTTTGACTGGCTATATATACCTAAGCTGGCAAATCAAGCAACCTCTCAGCTTTTGCTTCTATATATAAAGAGGAATGATATAGAATAAATCAGCCGGACGGAGCACATGTCGTATCAGTTTTTGTACCAAAACCGTTTACTTTCTGAGTTGGATTTACTCTACTGAGCCTCACAGGGCAGCTTCGGGAAGCTCTAAAGTCCTGTTCCAGGCTTCCCTAGGATGGTCGGGCAGTACCAGGGGCTGGCTGACAACAGGGTAACGCCACCTTTCCTCACACCCTTTAAGAACAGCCGGGACCCCACTGGGGACAGCACACCCGAACCGTTTCCACTCCAGCTGCCTCGGCAGCACCGAAAAGCGGCCCCCTGAGGCAGATCCCCAGGGTCAGGCTGCGGCTGAACGCCTGGACCCCGCCGAGCTCCTGCCCCCCGGCTCCAGCCGCTGAGGCGAGGCCCCGGAGGGGGCCGGGAAGGGACCGGGGGGGCCCCGGCGGCGGCGGCTCCGCGGGCCCCCAGCAGGTGGCGCCCGAGGGCCCCGGCCGGAGCCGCGGCGGGAGCGGGGCCGGGCGGCTCCGGGCGCAGGTGGGCGCCGGGCCCTGGGCCCTGGGTGCTGGGCCGGGGGCTACGAGCCCGGAGCCGGCCGAGTAGGGGCGCAGAACCCCCCAGAACTTCGTCCCAGAGCCTGGGCCCTGCAGCTCCTGGGCCCTTCTGGCACCCCGTTTGTGTACCGAGGGAAGCAGAGCGTGAAGCCTGTGCTGGCTGATGGGAGGCGATATGACGGCTGCCAACAAAGCCTAGCTTTCTAGGGAGCAACAGGAGGTCAAGAAGGAGTTATCCAGTTTTCGTTTCCCCCTCCCGTGATGTCTGTCTGATTTCCCCTTAGTTGTCCCCTCAGCCCTTTGGACTGACCCCAATAAACGGTTTAAATTCACAAAGTTGCCCCGGTGTTGTGATTTTAGGCCCCACGAAAACGTGGACACAAATTTTTCAGCCCAGCCTAACCCCTGAATGTTCGTTTTTTTCATTTATATTTGCTTCTGCCATGCTCCCTCTGGAACCTGGAACCAAAGGTGCTGTCAGTCGCCTCCCCACACAGGCCTCTGAGGCTGGCTGCAGACACCAACTCTTCCTGTTTGCAGGTTCCCAGTTCAAAACCAGCAAAGATTTAAGAGCTAAAAAAAGCTTACAAACAAATTTTTCTTCCCACACAAGCACTGGTACCTGTTATTTCCTGAACTGCGAGTAACCGTGTAAATGTGACACTTCTTCTTAGATGGGCAGCTGGAGTCAGACCTCCTGCACAGTGTTTGAGAAACAAGGGATAAACAAAGGGATATGTATTATGTCCCACATCTGAAAATCAGCCTCACATAAAATATGCACTAAATGATACATGATAATGATACATGATAATGGGGAAGGAAATGCCAGCTGCCTTAATGAATGGTGGTAGGCAAATCTGGAAAAATAAATTATATAATAATCTCTTATTATATTCCCTTTGACATAAACTAATCTTGACCCAGAACAATACTCTTACTCTCCAAAAGAAAATAACTGAGATGCAGCTATAATCACGATACAGGAGTCCAATGCAAACTGGTTTGCGTTTTCTCTTTGTTGTTACAATTTTGCTTCATCTGGTAAATTTTGTGGAGAAGACAAGAACAGAGTGAACTACTTCCAGCTACGGAAAGAAAAGCCAATTGCTGCCCTGGGTGGCTGGGAAGCAGCCACTGAGCTTCCACACAACGCATTGCCTTGCTGCTGAAGATGCATGGAGTATATGCAGAGCCCTGGGCACGCAGGAGGGTGCTCGTACCTCACCTCAGCACCCAGCTCACCCAGCACCTTGCCTTGGGGTGGGTCAGGGGTTAGGTTGTTTTGCTGCTGTGATGATACGTGTGTTACTACTTTTGATGGGTTTCTGAGAGGCTTGCATGCCTTTTTTTTTTTTTTTTTTTTGCCTTTTGACCTTGCTCAGCTCTGCAATGGGGATGAATAAAAAGAAAACCAAACAAAAAATCCTTGGAATACATCCTCACCTAGAAATAGCAGATGGATGAGGAAGGTTCTTCCTCCTACTTGCTCAAAACTGCTGTTCACCAGCATACATTAAGTGTCCCTTCTAGGCCCGCTCCTGGGCAAGGTGGGCTGGCCCTGCCCAAGTGCCAGATACAGGGGCTTTGTGTGGTGGGCTCTGCCTTGCACACCTCATTCCCATCTCACCCAGCTGGTGCTGTCAAAGATCCATCATCAGGTGAGGAAATTGCCGGTTAGCTTGCAAGCTAGGAACCCGGCTGCCATGGGTGTGTGTACATCTGCGAGAGGGGCTTTGTGAGCTCACACCTAACAGCAAGCTGTGATGTCTTGAGCCCCCATTCATCAGAGCTCATATTAAGAAGCTGCAACAGAATGTACTTACAACTTTGTGAGTTTGCTCATGATTTGGCATCTTTTAAAGTTAAAAGACTACTCTGTGCCTTATAATTTTTTCCATTGCCTCTTAGTGCATAAGATACAGAAACTTAAAACAGTGACTGAATGGAAGAGAAGTAAAATGTGCTCTCACAAGGTGTGTGGCAGAGGCATGTTCTTTATTTCTGTGTCTTTATTCATAAAAATGCAATGCATGCTTTACTATATATTATAACACATAGTTTTTATACTCTGATAAATGAAATTAAAATATCAAACAGAGAAACCCAGAAAAAGCCAGACGGGTTGAGACCAGTGGTTCAAATAGTATCCTGTCTCCAGCACGGGCTGGTATCAGATGCTGCAGATAAAAGTAGAAGAAACTGTATCGTAGCCTGTTATGAATTAACATGCCCAGGAGAAAAGTTTCTTCCTGACCCTCATCAGTTAGTGGTTGACTTATATGCCAAAGCATACATTACTATACATACGCACGTATTTCTATCTATCTATACCAAGAAGCATGTGACCAAATGCTAAATCAGACTCCTGGTACTTTCACTTACAGGAAAGTCATTCCAAGGAAAGAATTTTCTTCACCGCAAGAGGCTCACACGGTACATAACTGGGAGAGAGAAAGGCAGCTGATATTCACAGCTTAATAAGGGAAACTACCTTTATGAGCAGCACCTGAAATGTGTACCTTTTGAAGATACTTTGGGAATTCTGGTTACATATCTCAGTAATATCTCAGATCTCTGAGTAGCTTTACCTATGTAATTAAGCAAATACTCACACATGTGTAAGTACTTGTAAAGTGACCTAGTTATGCAGACTTCATATTAAACATTCCCTTTTTCTGAAAATCATAGGGTCGTACAAAAACAGGGTTTGAAAGTTCAAGGCAAACCTGACCATTCTGTATCACTCCTGACAGCCACCTAACAAACTCCTGAGAGGCACCAGCACCAAAATTATACACCCCACAGATCTGTCCTGTGCTTTGCCTTCTTTAAGATAGTTTCTACTAATGTCTAACTTCAAACTCTTTGGCTTTAGTTTAAGCCCATGTCCTCCTGTCCTACCCACCAGATAAAGAGAACAGATCATCCCTCTCTCTTGATTTGCAATGTTTGAGAACTCTTTTTCCTAATTCCCTTCTGTCTTCTTTGGACTGAAAGCCCTTCGATTATTTCCCTACTTCCTTACTGATATATTTTCAGTATCTCTGGATTCATTTTTTCCATGTCTTTCCCAAAGTGCGGTGCCCAACATTGAATCAAGTACCCAGCCAAGAGCTTTCAAAGACAGAGTGTGGAAGGATGACTTCACATGTCTCAATGGCTATATTCTATTTTATACAACCTGGATGGTATTTTTGCAATACCATATAAATACTGAGAACCTTACACATTTTCCCACTGAATTTCTTCCCATTTTTAGACTATTTCCCCAATGCTTGCTGGTGCTCAAATCTAGGATACAATGAGATGTTTTCTACTGCAGTTATGGACTGATGGTGGTGATGATTCAGCATATAAAATAGGCTAATTAATGAGCTTAGGAATAGCTACCTCCCCTCAGGCTTGTTAATATATTTGGTTTTATCTAAAGGGATCACATAGGATCCAGAACACAAGTGCTAGCAAAAAAAAGAGAAATGCAAGATACATTAAAATAATGCAGTGATATTACTATATGCAGTAAGTTTCACAAAAGAAAAATAAAACAATCAGCATGCTGGTTTTCTTTTCATTAAATGTGATTAGCTCATAAAAACTTTGAATTAGTCAGCATGATGTGAATGACTCGTCAGACCTAATTTTAGCAGCTTAATGTTAGCCAGCATTTCAGAAACAGTCATCTCCTTCAACAATAAGCAGAGAGGGATGAGCAGTTCCAGGATAAGACCATCCTATTGCCTTCAGCTCCCTAAACACGCAGATTAGGATGGGATGAACTCCCCTGTGAAGACAGAGAAAAAGTTACAGCAGTCACTGAGAGCCTTGACCAGCCTTGACACTTCTTGCTGGCTGAGGTCAGGTGAGATAAATTCCATTTAAGGCAACCACAAATTCAGAGATAAATATTTTTAGGTTAGCGTGATAATTAAACATGATGCAAATTAACTGTAATCATTGGGGGGGGGGGGGGGGGAACATGATGAGATAATGACAGCGATGTGCAGAGCATGGAAATTCCATGTCACAGGCAACTTCAAAACATTGACATTTTCCCTGTTTTTCCAAATTGAGCTGACAGCTGAGTATGTAGAATTTCTCTGTAAAGGATCATTTTTACAGTCATTTCAGAAGAATAAAAATATTTCATTTTGACAAAATTATGCTGTTTGGTCTCCAGATTGATCCTTTTCCTTTTAAAGAAGCATAATAGACTAAAACGAAAAGCAAAGCTGACATTCTGAAATGAAAAGACATTTAGATTAAAAATAAAAATTGCTAAGCTCACTCTAAAAACAGGGTGATCTTTTCTCCAAGGCTTAATATGATTTTGGTGATTTTGGTTTCAAACTTGAGGTCCTATTTTGGTTTCTGAATGGTGCAGATGAGCCAGTTTGGCCAACCCTCCTAGCCATCAGAGCCACATAACAAAATCTCCACGCAGCACCAAGCCAGCTGACGCACTGCATACCTCAAACTGCTGAGGGAGTGGCATTTCTGGGAATGGCTCACGACAAGGAAATGAGAAATCCCACTCACAGCCCTGGGCAGGGTGTCAGCAGGTTTCCGAAGCTACCCAGTAGCACTGGGTTCAGTTATTCTTGCCAGTTTGCTCCCTCCTGCAAAGAACAGCCCCTCAGACTCACCAATGTAACCTCAAGACCGGGGTTTCATTTGAACCGCTAGAGAGGTGCAGCTGGCACACAAGCAATCATTTGCTGTGATGGTGGGGGCATTTCAGAGCCTTCTGGAGGTATTGGGAACTGGCCTTCCAAATAAATCAGGCAGTATTAAAAAACCTGACCCAGAGGGCAAGCTTCCTTGTTCTTGTTCTCTGCCTGGATCATTTTCTATCTCTGGGCATCTCCAACATTGGTCCCTGCAGGGTAATAAAGTTTAGACTAAGTTTGCTCAAGTACAGTAGCTGTCTAGTCAACCCAAATGTAAGCTGCTTTCTTGTGCCAGTACTAATCTGTTACTGATACCCCCGCTAACCATTGTGAAGCTCAGCACTGTGTTGTAATGTAGGCATGCTGTCAGAACGAGGTTTATAATGTAAATAGTTATGCATATGAGTTCATTGTTTATATTCTAAAAGCTGTGCTGGTAGAAGTTGTTGGAAGTGTTTTTAATTGCAGTGGAAATCTAGATTTGTGATTCCAGTGACAGTCTACTTAAGGTCACAGCTGCTTTCTGATAAGAAACCTCTCCAGAAGGCTGACAGACAGTTGTCACTGGGTCTTCTGGATCTTCACAGCTGGTGATGAGGGCAACTGCATTAAATGACTTCTGGTTTGTACTAAGTGACTTGATCTCCAGTGCTGATGTCTCTGCTGCTTTTTCCAATGTCTTCTCTGTTCGGTTCCATTCTTGCTCTTTCCGATCCAGTTGCATGGCACTGCAGTGAGGAGCATAAACTTCTGTGGTTTCTTCAAACTGTAGGCAATCCACTTTATAGTATTTTTTCTTTACGTGTAAGACATCATTAAACCTATAGCCCCAAAGAATCTCTCTGGGCACGTATGAGCTTCGGGACTGATGGGAAGTTCCCGTTGAATCACCTGTGTAGACGAATGTGACCAAGATTTCAAAGTTGTCCTTGGCCAAAGCTTTCCGGTCCAGACCATACAAGGGGCTGTCACTATTGATTTCATGTACTACTGTCACTGGTGTAACGAGTATGATCTGGTCATTCAGCAGCTTCAAGTCCTTGTACTCCATCGTCATTCTCCCTTCCTTGTCTTCCTTGTAGCGCAGCAGCTGAGCTCGTACTGAGCCCTCAACCATGTGGTTTGGTCGGAAATCACCAATGCGCCACATCAGGCAAAATTTGTCATCCCGTAAGCCCACGACAGCATAGTAGCTGAAACGAATGGTCTGAGCTCTTTTTCGCGCTGTGGCCATTTTAGCCAAGGCTGCTCCAATTATGAAGGTGTCGATAATGCAGCTCAGTACAGACTGCAGGATAACCATAAGGATCGCGACAGAGCACTCCTCCGTAACACAGCGGTAACCATACCCAATGGTCGTCTGGGTTTCCAGGGAGAACAGGAATGCTCCTGTGAAGCTACGGACGTTTGCGACACAGGGCGTTACTTCTTCGTCATTGAATAAATCTCCGTGTTGGATTGCTATCAGCCAGAAAACCAGTCCAAAGAACAGCCACGAAAGAACATAGGACAGCGAGAATATCACAAACATATGGCGCCACTTGATGTCCACCAATGTAGTAAATATGTCCACTACGTAGCTCTCCCATTCCCCAAAGATGTGTTTGAAGTACACATTGCAGCTGCCATCTTTGTGAAGAAATCGCTTCTGCAGTCTTTTCGTCCCCGTTTCAGGGCTGTCTTTACAAGACCCTTTGTAACTGATCTTATTTCCCTGTATGTTTACAGGCCTATAGCAACCACTCTGTTCAGTCATCTTTCTCATGTCTGCCTCGTAGCATCAGTTTACAGAACACACTTGTGGTCCCAGGGGCTATTTGTTTTCTTTGTTCATTGGGAATCTATGAAATAAAAGAAAAAGTTTATTTTTGTTTTTAATTTTGTATGCCAGAGCTCTGTAAAACCAAAACGAAATATACACACTCTGTGGCCATCATGAGCAATTTTCTGAAGAGTACAGACCGTGACATTCATTACACAACATAGCCCAAAAACTTAGAAATTCAGCTAGAAAATCAACAAGCTAGAAACGTCCATATCAATCTTAAAATTTGTTACCTAGATAAAAACAGAAACCAAAAACCTTTGTGGGGACCCCGCTGTGAGTATCTCTTCTAATACTCTGGTGAAGAAGGATTCAAATTGGTATGGGCTTTCACAAACACTCACAAGAATGGCATGAGCTCTCTTAAAGTTAGCCAAATGTTTGAGGTAGTCAATTGTTCCTGTTTGTTGCATGTCTGTTTGTTTTCCTCCATTTGAAGATGTGCCTAGGAAAACACCCTCATTTATCCATGAGACTTCAGTGGCATGGAGAGACGAATTCAGTGCTAATGTGTTTTCACCAGAAAATGTATTGATCACACAGTCATTCATCATTACTTGCATTTGAGTATTGCCCAGAAAAACCTGGTCATGGAATTGAATTTTACTGAGCTAGTGCTTCAGAGACATATTTGTTCAATTTGTAGAAAAGTATTTACATTTCAAATGAAAAAGAAACCTCTCTGAGGTCCTGGAAATCCTCACAAATAATTCCTTAAAACAAAACAAAACAAAAAAAATCAATCTGGCAGAAAGTATTTACATTTTTATTAATGAATTTGAAACAAACATGCAGTATGCTAATAAAATTTGTGGATAACACAAGTTTAGGAAGTGATGTGAATTAGGAGATTCCTCTGTCAGATCAGAGAAAATAATGGGTGTATTTGCAGATTGCAACCATATGAACTTCAGCAGTATGAAGTGCTTGGCTGTATGTTTAGTGACTAATAATAAGAACTTATGTTAGAAACTGAGACCTCATCAATTGAAATCCAATACAAAAGCAAAGACTTAGCTGAAGTAACCAGATACAGGATGCTTACGAATTATTTGTAGGATACAGCACAGAGAAAAGTAAATGCCTTTTCCTACAGGTCTCCAACTCATTCTACTATATCCCAACCCCTAACACAGAAAACACTGAAAAATCAGAAGTGATAGAGTATATAGCTAGAGCAATTCAAAATTTTTGCCAAAAGTCTAGTTTTTAACTAATATTTTTGAAAAAAAAAAAAAAAAGGCTTTTTTTTTTTTTAGGGAAAAGCTGTCATTATTCTCCAAAATTGTAAGCTTTCAATGGAAAAATGGCAAGTACTTTTCCCATTTTTAAGCTGTTTTTTTTCTGACAAAAGTTCAGATGTAGGTTTACAATGAAGCCAACATATTCATGGAAAATGAATTTACAAAAATGTTTCCCAGTGGTAGTCTTTTTTCTCAGCTCTTCATTCATTTTGCTTCGGTATAAATGACTGCACACAGTTTAAGGCAGAAGAGAGTCAGGCCCACGGAGTGTAATATATATTGGATGGACTAGATTAACAGACCTAGAACTCTTCTCCCATCCAAGGAACAATGACAAGCATGCAAAGACACTATTCCAGAAACACTTAAAAGCCAAACATAGTTTCCATTTCTTTTTTCTTTTCTTCTTTCTTTCTTTCTTTCTTTCTTTCTTTCTTTCTTTCTTTCTTTCTTTCTTTCTTTCTTTCTTTCTTTCTTTCTTTCTTTCTTTCTTTCTTTCTTTCTTTCTTTCTTTTTTTTTTTTCAGCACAGAAATGAATGTGACATATGGTGTCGTAGCCTCAGAATGTGGCCTTCATTAAAAAACACAACATTAATGTTTCCAAAAATACTTCTTGGAATACAGTCTTTGGAAACATTCATATGACTTGCTTTACTCATAGCTTTAAACAAACACTGTAGCCTAGTCCATTGACGACTCTTGACCTAACATTTTATAAGTCATATTTAACAACAAACAAAAACTGGAAACTGTTGATTTATTTTTTTAAGAACCTCATAATGTGAGGTGTGAAAATGAAGTAAATTGTAATCAGGAGCCAATATAATCTTAAACAAAAAACATACTTAGGGTTATACTGTTTTTCTTATTAACTGATTCAAAATAGAGTTCCTTGAAAATACTCACAAACACCTTGGGACTCTAAAACAGACTAACCAGTTCACAAAAAAAAAAAAAAAAGGCTACTGAGTTGATTCCACCATCTGCTGTTGCCATCAGCAAATAATCATATTTTAAAAGTGGTATTTTGCTGGCACCATCTTCAAATTTTGCTGGTGCTGGCAACAATGAGAGACTGTCACACATACAGCTATGTGGAAAAGTCCATCCTGATTTTTATGGCAGTCTGTGACACATTGGAGAGCACTTTTGCATCGGGAACTCTGACCCCACTTAGGGTGTCTCCTAAGTACAGGTTGCAGTAACATATAATCTGGTGAGTGTCTGTGATGGGGACTTGACTAGTGCAAATGAAGCTGTGCAGTTAGATGCTGGACTGGATTTTGTAAAACAGTTAAGAGTATATCTATAATAACCCAGGGATGTGATGCTAAGCCTTTTAAAACAGGACCAAATAAGCTAGCCCTGGAGCTGGATGGAGTGGAACAGAATCGGTGCAGAGGAAAACTACCACATATATTGCTCTCAGGATCTGAGTTAATCTTTCTCCGTCGTGTCGAAAATTGGCTTGCTCAGAGCCATTTGGCATTACACAGTGGAGACGTGCCCCAAATGACCTAAAATCCCAAATGTGCTTGAAAGTCTTAGGAAATAGCCTCCTCAGTCACTCAAAAACATCTACAAATGTTGCCCAGTATTTTGGGTGTGCTTAAAGGTGAGCCAAATCTTAACTTTTCCAGGCTACCTCTTAAAGTCTCCTGAGTGCAATAATAATCATGCATCATAATTAATAACTCTTTTATATTGTCTAATGTTGCTCAGAACATTAAGTTTAAAAAAACATCCTTCAATGTTTCTGAATTATGTAAGCTTGTATTACGATCAGTACTTCATTCATGGGGACACTTTTAAAAAGGCACGTGATTTTCCTACTTCAAATGAGAAGCAGTGAGGCTGTGGAGCCAGATGTTCATTGCTCACTCTACTGAGACATGCTGCCTTTCACAGAGCCGTCTGAAGACTATTATTATTACCAAATTTTAAAGGGGAGAAGACCACAGACTTGTAACCAGACTTATGAACCTAAATCTTGGAGCCGTTTCAAAACTCTTAGTTTTTCAAAATGGACAAAATATTTTACACATCCCAAGAAACCCGTATGAATCATATTAAAGGTCCTACTACCTGGTAAAGATTAACAAAGGGTATGGGGGAGGATTTAAAAACATTCTCTGCTCACTAACGCTCATGGATCAGTTGCTGCAAATGATTCTCAGATGTTGCCAGGAAGTGTTTTCACCTTCCTCTTACAATCACAAACCCTTGCCCTTTTTTTTTGTCTTGCTTTTACTTTCTGTTCTTTTTTTTTTTTTTTTTTGGAGTGTGTGTGTGGTTTGGTTTTTTTCTTTCTTTTGTTTCTGGGCATGTTTATACACATCTTAAGCCTCCTCTTGCATACTATTCTGTTGTTCAGAGGAGGAAGCATGTTGAAATTTAAAGCAGTTTTGGTAACCATCTTTATAAGCATATTTTCCCCAAAATACAAACTTATCAGAGGTAAAAACAGAGCAGTGAAACTGTACAGGATAAAATGAAGACAGAAATAGAGAAATCTCAAAAATTTCATTAGAGTAAATGCTAGAGAAGGTTCAGAAGTTTTTCTATACTTATTGGTCTCAGAGTTCAGAAAATCAGCATGTATTCTTGATTATCTGAGCCAAGGGTAGGACCGACTGTGCTGGATACTAAAATACACAACTGCTTTACAGCTCTGTGTTTGTACATACGGATCCCCCAAACTGGTATTATCACAAATATCTCACCCCAGTGAGATATGGGAGAAAAGTAAATGAATTGCTAAATTTAAAAGGCCACAAAGTAGTACAGTGGCAGAACTAGGGACAAACTCAATACCTGATTACACCCCATGAGGAGCTACAACAAAGCAAACACCAGCAGAAGCAAGCCTTTATCATATTTATCGTCTTAGTCTAGTTCCTCTTGAATAAAGCAGCTGTACCTAAAGAACTTGAACCCGATTTTCATCAACTCAAAACAGCAGTAACTTAAAAGCTTTAAGCATCCAGTTTAGACTTAGAGATTTTTAAAGCTTTTCAGTAAATGTAATTCTCAATTTTGTCGTGAGTTCAGGGTGTAGTGTTTTATGAGGATAATCCCTATATTGCACCTTAACCCTAATACCTAACGAGTTGTTGTTAAACCTGGTTTATGACTGTATTTTCCCATTATGTAAACAAGTAGGGGCAAATTTTTGTTCGGTGACAACTTCAGTCAACAGCTTGTTTGTAAAACATTAAGCAAAACAATGTGAAGATCTTGGTTCCAGAATAATTCTGTTCTGAGAATGAGATTAAATCAAAAAGAAAACAACTTGAAACCTCCAAATGAAACCGGGTACTCTCACTCTAACTCCACACACATGGACGTGGATGTCTCTCTAGCATTGGTTTAGCAATCACCTCAGTTTCCTGCTGCCTTTTGGAAATGGCCTGAAAGGTTTCCAGTTTTAGTCATTGTTGTGTAACCCTGGAAGGCTTTCAGCTCAGAGACTAGAAATGTGACAAGTAGAAACCTTTGGAGCTGCCTTGGAACTGGCTCAAGTACTTGTTCCTTTAAAACAAACAAACAAACACAAACAAATCAAAAAACAATCAAAATCCACAAAATCTAAATAAGTCCATTGTAGGACAGCATGTAGGCCCTTCTTTCCTTCCTTAATTTCCATCCTCTTTCTCTCCCTCTCTCCCTTTCCTTCCCTCCTTCCTTTCTTCTTTCTCTCTTCTTCTTTGGAAAGGGACCTAATTTTTAATATATAAGCCAGTTTTTCTTCAGAAATGTAATCCTCAGAGCAGGCTTTGAACGCTGTGATTCACCAGGTGTGCATCTCACACCTACCACAGGCCTCCGCCACATCCCTGCAAGCCGTCTCCACCAGGCGTGCTTCAGGACGCACCACTCTGCTTGGAGATCTGCTGCCTGCATGGCTTGTGAGCCTGATTATCATTAGCCCATGAGATAGATTTATCTCTTGGGTGCAAGCTCTTTCACTCGCCTCCTCTGGCAGAGCAAAAAATCTCACTGAGCCCACAGTTTCAGAAAGTCCGGTACCCATGTTCTCTAACAGCTCAGGCCCAAAAGCCTGACAAGCACGACTTCGTTATAAGTCTCTTCTATATTTAATGTTCTCGAGTCAGATCCCCCAGATTACGGAAGGGTATCCCAGTGAGAGGAGGGGAAATGCAAAGTCCCCTGCATGAACATGGCACAGTCCCAGACCCAGAACCCTGGGGGGCAGAGCTGCAGGAGGAGGGCTCGCACCGCAGCTCCCACGGTGCCAGATCAGTTTGGGCTCCTGTGCTGGCTCAACAGGAGGGGAGCACACCCCAGCTGGGAGCTTCAGGCACAAAACTTCTTTATACCCACAGTGGTGTCTATGAAGTCATTGAAGCAATGCTTCTAAGTGGCTCAAATTTCCCTTTAAAATTAAAGTTTTCTTGTTCTGATCACTTCTGATCAGATGACTGCATGCAGCAGAGGTTGTAGGGCCGCAGTTCAACCAGCCATGGGACTCTGCCACATCTCCAATATGCAGTTTTGAGAGCATCATCATGTAAGTAACACCCTTCCTCTCCGTCATTTTGTGAATATACGTCTTTCAACAGCAAAGATTCCAAATACAGAAATAAAACCAAACTTTAAATAGGCTAGGCTCAAAGCTTGAGAAAAAGGGTATTTCTTGGACCTCGTATTCAAAACCTCAGTGCAGAGAGAAGACCTAAAGTATCAATACAACAGTGTTTATTAAACATCTTAAAAGAGAGACATAAATAGCACAAAGCAGCAGACACTTGCACACATTTTAAAGTCATGCAATAGTGCTGTAATCTACACTGGAACAACTCACAGTAACAGATATATTGACATTTAATTCATCTAAGTGAAACCAGATCTACTTTAAAAAAAAAAAAAAAAAAAAAAAAAAAAAATAAAGAAAGAAAAAGAAATTTGGCCCCTTAAGTTTGAGAAGACAGACTCTGACAGTTGCTTCTTGATGAAGGCTGGTTACCAGTTTCAGAGCCACAGGACAGGTTTAAAGTGAAGGAGCCCCCTGATTACCACTCAGAGCAGCTCCCAAAATCTGTAGAAAGCTGAAAACGTCTATTTTAATTTATTCGCACTGTATGCACTGCTTGGTTTTAGCCAAGAACAAGCAGTGGAAACACTGAAATACCAGGAGAAATGGAAAGTGCTGGCAACTTGAAACTCTTGATTTCAGGCCTCACTGCCATTCTTTGTCTCAGACAATTTGGCAGGGGCGAAACCTAAAACTGCTCCCTCTCAGGACTCTCTTCCTCTTTTTAACCCTGCGCTCCCAGCAGCTCCTGCACCAGGGCAGCTGCGCACAGAGCTCTTGCCATCAGGACACCCACAGCGGTCTCCACTATTGCAGCTGTGGGTAGGTGCCCACTGTATGCGGTGTCCCCGTGGGCACAGCGTGTGCCAGGGCTGCCTTAAGAAGCCAAGACCCCAACCACAGCAGGGAAACAGCAGCTCCCGAGGCCAACCCTCAAAGGTGACCCTGGTTTGTGTGCAGGGCAGCCCACACCTGCAGGAGGATCCACCTGGGCCCACTCTCATCTGCCTGAAAATGCCTCCAGCCAGCTATCCCAGCATGTACGAGCCACGTGTGCTTCAGCACTGGGCTGACAGGGAACAGCCTCTATCTGAGGTCAGGCTCCTGCAGCCTCAGTTCTAAAAAACAGGGCAGATGGGGCACATCCCAGACCTGAAAATCTATCAGGTATGCAGACATGGAACAGCTGAAAAGATGTATTTTAGGTCCAGTCTGTTTCCGGTGGAATTCAGTAGCCAACCTCTCCGTAACTTCACTGTGCAGATTCCCCTGGGCTTTCATACAAGTTAGCTGCAAGGCAATTGAGTACAAGTATTAGCACTAATTACGATTTCCTCCTCCCTCCTCCCCTGACACACTGAGCCGACACACAGTGAAGGTTAATTTCAAAAGTTCTGCAGCTGTCTGCAGTGGGATTTCTCCCCAGATGGAGCCTGATGGGTTTTGTTCAGCACAGAAAAAAACTTCAAGGAACTTTTCCACCGTATCTCCTTGGCAGGGAACAACAGAATGGTTTGTTGCAGCTCTTAATAGACGTGATGTAATGCGTTCAGCAATAGGTAAGTGGCAGGTCACGAACAATGACAGAATCAGATTAGATAATGCCGACCACTTTCAGCTAACAGGGCCAACACGCTCAGCTTTGATATTTGCCACAGCTCAGTGCTGCTATATCTCTTCTCAAAACACCACGGGCTATTAATTAAATATGAGTCTGGGGGCAGGCCAGAGCTGTGTTCTAAAGGGGTTCTCCCACCTGCAGGGGCTGCTGCACAGCACTGCTCTGAAACAGAAAGCTTGCTCCTTGATTTCTGCTTTCTGGGCACAGTTGTAAATCAGATACCCGGAGAAGGGTGTGACACAGGTTCAGTGTCTTTCCAGTTGTGCTCTTTACTCAAATATGTCTCTAGCAGAAAGGTGAGTAGGTACAGGGCTGTACCTCTTGTGGCACTACAGTTAGATCCTGCAGCCCTCTGTACTTCAGTGCTCCCTGCTCCTCTGTACACTTATCAAAAACAACTGAGAAAAGAAAAGGATATGTGGCTTTAACCAGAGAGTTACTCAAAGATCAGAGAATGCCTTATCTGTCCGTGCAAGTTTTAATCCTGCCAATTCAAAAGGTGGAAGCTTTGTCAATGGAAAGCCTTGTGCTGGTGTCAGTGAAGTCTAGATCAGATGCCTTGCTGTTTTATTTCATGTACAGGACAGAATAAAAGAGAATCCCAAGTTAGCATCATGAGTGAGCTCTGCGCAATAGATGAGAGATGTGAGTAGGAAGCATGAGGATCTCCAATTTTTTAAAAAGTCTTTTAAAGGCTAGTAGGAAGTTCCCAAAGACATCACTTGATGCTAGTTACTAATTTCTAATGGCTATCACGTATAGAGGGGAACACTTGCAGCTTTCTTCTGAAACCAGCTCTGGGCTACTGTCTTTGGCATGAATGTCATTATAATTCTCAGCAGCAGCCTCATCCCACCTAATAAAATATCTCAAATGCCAATGAAATCACCAAAGCCTGTAACTTTTTGAAACTAAAGTATGATCTAATAGTGACCATTTTACATTAATTCACTGAGCAAACTGTGAGTACAAGGTAAAAAAAATAAAAATAATGTATATGTATATATAAAAACTAAAAAAAAAAAAAAAAAAAAAAGCATGTAAATAAAATGAATCCTATCCACACTGACTTTTTAGGAAATATCATTGAAAAAATCCATTTTCTCTGTCTGTCCAATCTTTTCCCAAATCGAAGTGGTTGAAATATGTATTGGCTAAGGATCAAGTCAAACAATACACCAGATTCTTTTTAAGATAAGCATCAGAAAATTCTGTAACGGACATTAACACGTGTAGTCATATAAACCAGACAATCAAATACTGTGCCTCAACAAGTCAATTTATCAATCATTTCTAGGGCCAAGAATAACTATTTGCTTTTCTGAGCAGCTCTGTATGAATTTCCTTTCATGTGTGACTGTAGATACAGCTGAAGCACACCTCTGCTGTGTCTCAATATGATTTTTTCTCAAGTCTGGTAGAGGCTATCATGTCGCTCAGTTCATAGCCTGTGACTGAAGCTGCTCAGCCAAGGCCCGTAGTCCAACGTGGCATCCCACGTTTTAGGTACTTCATCCAAACCAAGACATGCTTCCACATTTTTCAGACTGCATTTGTCACCACTTCTTTAAAGCTTGTGAAATATACATGTAGTAAATGGTTTCAGAGATCAGAGGCCTGATCCAAACTCTACTGAAGTCAGCAGAGTGGTTCTCTTCGATGTCTCGTTTTGGATCGGATCTAGCTCTTGGGTTTCTCAGTATCACCACAGGCAGTATTCATCGTTGCTCTTCAGAATTGGCTCCATTTGCTGGAATTACAGCAATACTTTCTAAGGAACCAGGGCATTCTTTTGATCTTCATTTTCTTTGGTTCACAGTCTTTGGCAGAATGTTGACTTTCCATATTGCTACTTAATTCCACTGGGATCTACATGAAATTTGGGAATGGGAAGCTTCTTCCAGAGATGACTTTCAACACCTTGTAGAGCAGATGGATGAACCTTTGTATGTGCATCCTCATGAGCCCCAATCTCAGCATGGATGCAAGTGATCTGGAAAGGCAGGTTATTCTGAATTTCAATAGTCTTTTTTTTTTTTTCTTTAACTTAAACTCAGCATGGTGTTGGCCACTCTTTTTTTCAACTGGCTTTCTCTTCCCGAGTTCAGTGCCCTAATTTACAGTATGTTGGTGTTTTGAAAGGCAGATAATTAAAATAATGTGGAAGTGGAAAACCACGTATTTGTGTATGTGGGTGCATTTGGACCGTACATTTAAGAAGTTGATTTTTACCTCAGTGTGTGGGTTGCAAAATTTCCTCCTAGGTCTCTTAAGCTACCCCACAGCTTACTCCTGGCCACCTGATTGAGATTCTGAACACAGCAAGTAGTATTTTAAGAAATACAGAGAAAGGCAGAATCTCCTTTTAAATCTTGTTTCTTCTCCCCCACCTTTAAAACATTGTTAGATAAGTTACTTATTCCTCTGAAGATGTGAACATTCATCCTGAATCAGAGCTGTGCTTCATTTATGCCAGTGTCTACTCTTTAAAGGTGGCCCACATCAAATATTTAATATAATTTTATTCATCATTTATGATTCCATATACCAAGCTTCTTCTCTCCACCCCATCCAAAACCTTGTGTAGTAGATAGATTTAATTCCTAATTCTAAAGTTCCTTTTCAATATTTGCACTGTTTAGCTGTGACACCGAGGAGTGTCATATCATTCATATCAATAGCCAATTCTTTTGGATTAATCTATCGCTTCTGTATCAATGTTTCTTAGTCCTTGTCTTTTGCATGTCTTTTCACTGTCCTGCTTCCCGAAGCTGTCTTTTGGATATCCTGTTATGTGTTCATAAGTGGTCAAGCGAAGACAGCGTTCTTCTTTCTCAGCTCTTGGCCTTGACACTGTGCATGTACTATGTATTCCAACAGGCACTGAAAGTGGCTTCAAAATTTGCCTTGCACAGTTTAAAAAGATACTTTCCAGAATGGAGAAAACCTTAAATCTTCTTGGTTTGCCATAATTTAGCCAGCTTGACCTTATCTTATTATTTGATATATAAGGACTACCAAGAGTATTTTTTATGTTATTTCCTAAATATCTTCTTTCATTTTGTACATGTTTTAACCACGGTATGTCAAACCTTCACGTGACAGTCTACTTTGTCAGTAAATTCCCAGCAAATTTGTCCATTTTCTGTCCAAACAATCGTCCCTTAAATCATAGGCAGTTTCTTCAGCTCCTGAAGGACTTGAGAGGAATCCCAGGCCAGGCACGTGGGATAAGGACAATCTAAGAGCTATGGCACTGGGTTTAAACCTTAGAAAAGTGTTCACACCTATGCTTAACTACAAGCAATAAAAGGGATGGACTTCAGCCTGCTTCAACTCTTCGTGGGACTGGAGCCAGCAAGGTGAGCCACTCACTGAAGGCTTTATGATGAACAACTGTAGGAAAGCAACAAACTGATCTCTCAGTCCCATTATAATGAATTTATTCAATCAGCAAATCTCTCATCTGTGTCAGCAGAAGTTAATACATTATTTTCTGTTCAAAAATTCAAACTGTTTCCAAAGGTGTCAGTGCTTATTTAAATATATAGATACTACATATAGGCACACAAAAATGTTGCCTTTAACAATAAATGAATAAATGTGAGTTTAGGGTTGTTTTTTTTTCATCAGATTTTTGTCTTTCAGTGATTTGCATAGAGGCTGACTATGTCTCCCTCAGTGCTGAAGGTATGTGCCTCTGTGGTTGATCTTTGCATGGAAGGTTTTCACTCAGCAGTACTACTGACTGAATGAGCTACTTACAGAAGGTTCAGTTCATTTCAAGATGTTTGTAATGAACCTGTTCAGTCAGCCGTGTTTTTCCTGTTTTACTTCTCAACTGCAAACACTGTGAACAAGTGAGCAGATCTTATCAAGACGATGTTAACAAAAATACATCAAATAAAAATCTGTTACATTACAAATGTCAACACTCACACAAACGCACACACACAAAGATATCTAAACTGAAGTTGCATTGGTTTTATTGCCAAAGCAATCCCCAAGGATTGTTTTGAAAACAACTTTTCTGTTTTACCTCATAGGTGTTATACCCCCATGAAAATAATTCCTCTCTCATTTCCTACACATTAACTTTATAGGGCTGCAGTCACCAGAGGCACCAGCATGCCGCTGAACAATTCCTGTAAAAAACTCCCAATTAGTTGGGAATTAGATGAATAATTACTCAACAAAATCAGTTCAAAAGTGATACACCCAGCATAAGAGACAGATGTTTTGGCCTATATTTTCCCTGGGTCTTATTTTTTTTTCCTCCTGTTTTCACTGATTAAGAGCATCGCTTGCTCCTGCCACAAAGCCAGAGTCACTCAAAAGATCCAGAAATCCGTATGCTATTAACTAAACCTCAAAACACTATCAGGGCCTGACAAGCTGTGAATCATGTGAGCTTGGATTGGTGGCATTCTTCCTTAGGAGACATTTGTATAGTGCTAAAGCTGTATTCACTTCATACTGAAAGATCTTCGGGGAATTAGGTCTGTGAAAAACATAAAGTGGTGTTTCCCACAGAAAAAAGCAAGTCACACCACTTGGGTGTCTTAGTCTGGGAGCAACTGCAATGCTTATTATGCTCAGGAGAGAAAGTACAGATTAAGGAGACTAAAAAGTAACCTGAAAGGTCCTGGAAAGGAGCCAGCAGAACTGTAACAAAGGCAAAGCAACCTGAAAACAATAATGTCACAAAACATCCCGCAGGAAGAAATGAGGATGGATCTTCAGGCCATACGAATGCTAGATAGATGAAGTTATCTCCCAGCTAACTGCCAGCACAAACATCATTCACAAAGCTTGACAGCTGCAGAGCACTTAGGAGAGGAGGTTGTGTTTAAAGGCAGAAGCGGCAAGTGGGTTCCAGCAACGCTGTGACGCGTGTTGGTAATTATGACATTATGACATTGATTTGGGCTTCGACTGTTTTTCAAATCAGGACTTGAGATCTCTTTGTTCTCCTGTGTAAAACCCAGCTTTGAGGTCATTCTTCTCCTTACACACCCTTGGCTGTTTATGAACATCCTTACAAAACTCAAAGCCCATTTCCCATTGAGGAAGACAAGAAACAGGTTTTGTCATTGTCTGGCTCAATTGTTCTTTGTAACTACATAATAATTCCAAAAAGAGAAATACTTACTAGCCTTAGGTTTTATTGTTGTAAAAGCCTCATGTCAACAATGAAAGGATATGCATGGTACAGGCGTATGATTGAGGAGAATCTGCTTTTCATATTAAAGGAAAGTGAATGAGAATGACATTCATCTATTTGAAAGGGAAATTGGCAGAAGGTTCAGCGGGGTACCCATCTATAATGAATATTAAAGACCATTTCAGCTATTTGGCATCAAAATCTAGATAGCTCTAGATCTCTCTGTGTGACAGAGGTCCCATACCAACATCCTAAAGGATGCCAAGACAAGCTGTTTATGCTTTTGCTTCAGGGTTAGAAGGACAGACTTTGGCATCCTAATCTGATGTTTCCTTAAAGCTGCATCAATGTATTCTCCTTATGCATTGTTGCTCCTAGCAGTGGTTGCATTTGTTAGTTTAAGAAAGCACTCTGGGAGTCTTTCAGAATAAAAGGATCATTATTGCGGGAAGTTGGAAAAATGTCAGCAGAAGGGATGAAATATTGCCCCATGCCCTTGCCTTACAGAACAGGAATCTTTTCTTCTAGTGTTGGTTTAGGGACTTAATCCCGCAAGGTCCCGTCTGTCAGCAAATACAATCAGGTTTAAGAGCATGAATAACCATCCTAGAAATCACTAGAAACTATTTTGTTAGTGTGAAATTAAGGAAGTGATGAAGTTCTCCGATAGACCGGGACCGGAGTACTCAGCACCCTGCAGAAATGAGCCTTCAGTTCTTAGAACCATTTATTGTGTCCAGAACAGCCATTCATTAGGGCTTTGTGCAGAGAGGTGAATTTCACTCACTTGGAAGATATTCTTTCTAACCCCCTGAGAGACACAGGCTCTTCGGTTGATTTGGAAAACAAAATGATTAATAGCATTTTACAAGTTTTTCCACTAAACAGTTTTCAGTTAAAGGCTGTCACAAGCTAAAGAATTTGTAGGAATAGTGTCAATCTGATGACATAGTGGCAATAAATCCTATTGTACTGGATTACGTTTTTACCCATTAAAATGCTCTGACCTATTGTCATCCAAGTAGAACCACATTCCACTGGCTGTTCAAAAGGTTCTGATTTCACTCCCGATTGTTGCCAGGGCAACTGCACCTCCATCCAAAACTCTGCTGCACCAATCATCTAACTTGATCTGAACAGACTCAAGGAGATAAAACAACGCGCTAATTATCTGTTCCATTGAAAAAGTCAAATCAAATTTTCTGAGATCTGAACAGAAACTCATAGAGTTATTTCGGGGATATTTGTTGGGGTTTTTTTGTTTGCTTGCTTGTTTTGTGAGGCACCAATTGTCTCATTTCTTTGGGGAATAGCTATCTGTGTGAAAAAATGCCATGAAAAGATTAATATTCTTAGTCTGTCCAAAGCAAGAGTGCACTAGAAGCCTCACCACAGACCACTCCTGGAAAGAGTTCTCACTCAGCTGTGGAAAACGAGAAGGATTTTCAGTAACAGTCAAACAGCTGGTTAATGATTGTGAGTGGAAATATAAATGTTTGAATTTTCCCACTGAGATTTCTGGTGGAAAACAGGCTGTGTTTTATGGCATCTACTTTTACATGCGTTAAGTTAATATATCAGTTGTCTTGCTTTGAGCTATCTTTGAGTGGGAGAATGCCAGTTAGAAGACACGCATGCTCTGCCATAGCTGCTAAGGATCAGCACTTACTGGGGAATAAAATGGACTGCCTGGAGCATCTGGCCATGTCAGAAATCAGCTCAGTAATGCTAGTTTAGGTCTGATCACAGCCAGGCTACAGGCCTGCAGAGAAACAAGATTGTGCTGATACTGCAAGACAGAATCAACGCTGTTAAACTGATGTACACTATATTCATTTCCATTTTGAAAAACAATTTGAGAATTTAAAAAGGATGGGAGATCCTTTGTGTTCAAAGTTGCCTCACAAATGGAGACACCTTTAGTTCGTATACATGGAAAACTTCCAGCTAGTTTTACTCTGTTATCCAGATGAGTCTTCATTTCACAATCTACTGTCAGGCTCTGCCTTGGTTTTCCTTTGGAGTGCAGAAAAACTTGTCTGAAAAATCATTGTTCTCTGAACCTGCCTCTAACTCAATTCGTTTCCCAGATTGTTGATTTTATCAAATGTCATTTCTTAGATCTTCCCAGGTTAGTAGTGACCTTCTATCCTCTATCCTGTGGACAGCAAAGAGAAACCAAAAATGTAATGCTTCCTCAGCAGAATCCTTCCACAGGAAATTAAGAGCTGAATCTGTCTTTGCTGTTCCAATTCTCCAGTCCAGCATGTCACCACAAATAATATTTGAGTAGCTGAACCATATTCTTCCCTGTCTGCACTCGCAAAACAGGACTTTTAACTGCTTTAGAAACAGGAACTAGTGTTACTATCATGACTGCAAACTACAAAAAATGGAGTATCTTGTGAAAAGCAGCACAATGAGTTTTTGGGTTACAGCATTCCTTCCTGCCAGACAGAATAGACAAATAGTCTGCTTTCACAACATGGCATGAAAAGTTAAGAATCAGATCGCACTCCTGTCCTAATTTAAAAAGCAAATAGAAAAGAAATCCAAAGTTGTTTTCTGTTTGTTTATTTGTTTGGCTTGTTTGTATTTATCATCTGGCATTTTAATTGCACAGCAAGTTACTGTAAATGGATGTTCTGTTACCAAGAATGGTTTCATGCTCATAGAGAGAATTTTGGGCAAGAAAGATACCTAATAAAATAAAGGACATGGAATCAGCCAATCTAGAGAACCATACTCGTGCCAGAGAATACAGAATGAGGTGAATTAGCAGTGTCCTGTTGAAAGGCAGAAACTTTCTCAGTGTGAAGTGCTTTCCAACTGATCTTTCCAAGGGCTATTCAGAATCCCTTCTGCCAAAAGGGTGTCTCAAAGATTTCAACCCTCTTGTCTGGTAACACCTCCTTTGCAAAAGTTTGTTTCTTTATAAACAGAGCTTCCTGAACAAATGACTGATATATCAGTCCCAGTTCTTTCTGCCTCCAGAAAGAAAGGATATAGAAATCTTGGTAAGAGCTTGACTTGTATTTCTGATATGAGTTCCCTTCTGTTGTGGCGCTGAGTCATTATTGCTACACTAACGAAATACAGCTAATCTGTGGATTGCTTGGATATTGCCTGAATTTAGCAAGTTTGCTACCGGTTAACTCTGACTGATCAACTGACATTTGCTAAGCCGTGCTAAACCATTTATCAGGATGTACTGGAATTTTTGCTTTTGGCTGTGTATATCTCTAGGGAGCTTGCATGACTTTGTGGCACCAAACTCGTTGCATCAGTCCATTCACACCCTTTCAAAAGTAACAGGAACAAGTGCACCAGAATGCTTGCCTGCTCCCATTTCAAAAATGTCCATCAGTATTATAGAATGACTGTGTCATGTAAATGATGCAAGCTTTCTTTGCGTTGATTTAAATCACCTAAACAAAAGGAGACAAAGAAGAGAAAGCAAAAGGAGATGCAAAAGTGCTGGGAGGCCAATTAGTAAAGTCTGCAGATGAAAGCTAAAGAACTTTCTCCCTTTTCTTCTTTCAGTGACTAATCTCTGTTACTGTAACAGAATGTTAGGAATGCTTATCCTCACCAAAACTGAAGCATTCACTTCCTCTTCTCCATCTCCTTAAGTCTCTTCAAAAAGCACTTCCCTCTCCATTATGGCTGTGGCAGGAAAGCTTATGATATTACTACAGAAACACTATCTGTAAAACAATTTCTTTATGCCAACTAAAAGTTTGTAGTCTCACTCTGTATCACCACGAGTGAATGAGTCAGGGGTAAAAAAGAAACAACAGCTTGACTGTTCCCAGGAGACAGAAGAAAGGAAAGTGATGCAAGGCAAGGACGCTGCATTTTTTTCAGTAATGGCCATGAGGACTGACCACATCGCAGACCACCCCTCTCTAAGCTGGACCACTTCTGTCTTCTTTCCAGGTTCAGAGCACCGTGGTGGCTGCTTTCACAGGAGGAGAGCTTCATTCCAAAACTACTGCACAGGAGCGAGTATTTGAGGAAGTTTAACAGCAAGGAACATGCAGAAGCTAGTATTATGTAATCAACCCCCTGGCAAGTGCGTTGCAAATGATGCAGTGAGTAACATAAGCATTGCATTGTCTTTCTCTGACATCTTTCAGTCATGTTCTATCCACTGGGTTAGTACTGCGAGGCAGGTTACCTTCCTCAGGCACACCGTGGCAGTAGGAGCAAAAACCTTAAGTATACAGCAAGAAAAGGAAATCCTATCCACTTGTTTGCCTTCTATGTGACCTTCCCAGATCCTTCAGCCTAGTTAGAAAAGCATCTCTGTTTTCAGTACAGTTTGAATTGTTTGTCCAGGGTAACAAAGACAGAAATCAGGATATCTCTAAGGTGGACAACAAAATTATTCCTTTCTTACTTTTGTTTGTGGGTTCTTATAACAAACCAGGGGTCAGTGTCTCTCATCACTCATTACACATACATATTTGTGCACAAGTTCACATTCACAGAGCCACTCACACCTAAGAAAACTGAGTCCATTCCTGCAGTTCAGGCCTTTGCTGCTAGGCCCCTCTCTGCTCCAACAGTTCCGACAAGCTGGTTGCCCAGACCAGCCTCAGAAGGCAGGCTTTGGGGCAGAACGATTCTTCTGACTCACGCTCAGTTCAGCCAACATTTCTCACAGTCTGTAACCTTCAATTTCCTCTGGTATGAGCTGAAAGTGCCTCTGCTGGTCTGCCCTCCTAACTCAAGAATTCATGCGGTCAGTTTTGCTGCACCTTAGCTTTGTTCCTCTGGTAATGACACGTTGGAAAAACCCACCGTACGTGGACAGGCAGGAACAGAGGAATGTAGGAATTGCCAAACTGGATCAGCCCCACAGTCTGTCTGGTTCTGTATCCTGTCTCTACCAGTGGCTAATACCAAACGCTCCAGGAGAAGGTGTAAGAGCCCTGCAATAGGCAGCTTTGGAAGAAATTCCCTCCTCAAACAAGTTCTTATCCTGATCTTCAGTAGTTAGAGGCTGGACTCAGCCCTGCAATTACACAGCTTCCCGAGCATGTATTTGTACCAGCATTATAACTCTGCCTACTTTTAATATTCAAATGGACACAAAGTCCCCTTCTGAATTTCTGTGTGATAGAGAACTGTGTTGCCAAACAACAACTAACAAGCTGCCAGGTTACAATGCAAAACACACTTCTCATTGAGCAAGATGAACAATTTATTCCCATACAGGTTGTTTAGTTAGTTTAAAACTCTCTAAGGTAACAGGATTTCTATTTAAATGTACACACACAAACGCGCATAAGTCAGGAAACAGAAATGGGCTTTACCTTAATATCTGCTGAGATCTGAATCTCTGCTTCACTCCCTCCTTTCTTTTTCTCTCTCTCCCTCTCTTGCATGGCTGGACTGACAGGTTGGCAGGGCTGAGAACGACAGGTTGGGTTTGTTTTTTTAGGCGCAACTCCTCCCCCTCTCAAAGAGAGAAAAAAAATGCAAGACTGCTTGGGAAAAGTTCACAGAAAATCCCATCCTTTCAGCACATTAGAACTGACGAGACATATGCTACATTTGGGAGTCCAGCATTTTTCCTATTTTTTTCTCAGAAAGGCTCAAAGTCTGCTTCGCAGTAAGTACGAAGCAACCGGAGGATTTACACCGGGATCTGATCTGACCCCCAACTGTGTCCCTGATAACTGATCCAACAGATAATTGTAGCCTCTTTCAGGCAGCCTTGACAGTGATTTTTGTAAAAGTGGAAGGTGCTTTTACACAGCCTTTGGGCCTTGGACTTTATCCGTACATCCACGGCCTCCGTGTATAACAAAAGCCACCAGCAGATGTCTGAAGTCCTCGTTTCTCTCCCAGAGTCCTCCGCCGCTGCCAACCTGCCCGCACTTGCAGCACCAACGGGTTATTTTCAGCTCCTGCTTTACTCCGTCCTCTGACTCGGCTGCACGGAGACCGGCTGGCCTTCAGTCACCGTCACCTGAAACGCGACAGTGATGCTGCCAGGTCTCTCTGTGAGTGCCGGGGGAAATATTTAGCAGGCCACACTGGCCACACACATACACACAAGGAGCTTTGCTTCAGGAGACTCGGGCAGAGATGTGTGTGACAGTAAAAGTCAAGTGACAAGTGACAAGAAAAGTGACAAGAAAAAGGAGCCAAGAGGTCGGTGGCAGGTGAAGAAATGGCCTCTACCCTTCTGCTTTCCTGTAATCTATCAAAAGAACTGCAAGACAAGTCTCTTTTGTCCTCTAATGCTTTCCTTAAGATGGCAGTTTGGGCACAAATCTGCAATTTCCACAGCCTCTCCTCTGCGGAGTTGCTGTCTATTCCCTTACCCCGCTGTCTCAAGCAAACATACAGTAGACTAATGACAGTCATCTGCATAAATTTGCATCATAGACTCCTTGAATAGAATCCATATCTCCTCTGGGTCAGATTTGCAGCTGGTTTATAACAATGAAGTCTCATAGACTTCATTTACCTGCGTCACTGCGGCTGGCATCACAGTGCTCAGTATGCTGATAAGCAACAGCTCCATGAAGCCAGAAGCATTCCAAAACTTTTGGAAAAAAACAGACGGTTTAACTAACATTACGATGAACTAACTTATGGGTGAAATCAATGAGTATCACACAAAGTCAGCACAGCATCATATACAAAAGTGCCCAGTTCCACATCTCACTAAGCTGCTGTAGTATTTCCTACACTGGGAGAGTGCTGTTCCAGGGCCAGCTTCCATTCCTCCCCTCAGTCTCCTGCAGAATCCATTTGCTTTCTGCCTCTTCTATCAGGCAAGTGTTCTCAATTGTGTTCAGATCCCTGCTTAAGATTTCCAGGGAGATAACACAAATGCTAAGAAATCTTTCTGGCCAGTGGAATGGGCTAACTGAATCCAGACAGCACTGGTCATGGCCAGCACCAAAGTTCAGCGATAATGAATCAGGGCTGAACGCACCAGTGCCTGCTGAGTGCCTCTATGAGGTGAGAAACTGTTCTTAAGGTTACAGCATGGTAATGGGCTTCGTGTTTCTGCCTTAATTTCTAATACAGATGGGATGGGGATAAGAATGTACTAGTATTAGGTGCATACCAGGCTCAACATTGCTGTATTAAAGGCAGATTTAGCAGCAGAGCTATCAAGCTGTAGCTTGCTGTGGCACTGATGCATGACAGTCCTCTCCCTTCTCAGCATTATGAGGCTGGAAATCCAGCTCCTTCCTTCTAAAGATTTGCAGCTTGAGGAATCCTTAAGGAAGCAGGGTAGATCCAAGGGGGGTTATTTTGATTGACCATTTCCTGCCCCAACACCACATGCCAGGAACTCAAATGTGGCCATCGCAGCACTCCTGCTTACCTCTGGTCTACCAACCCCACACAGCCCGTGGGCTTCTAGAGGAGGAGTAGAGAAGAAGAGCAGCAATGCAACAAAAGAGAATGTGCCAACATCCAGCTATAGCCTCCTGCTCAGATCCAGTCCAACCCTGTGATGCAAGCCTGGAGGGTGATGGGTTTATGTGGAGCATTTACACAGCTTCTCTACCCCTTTTTTATGAGGCTATGTCCACCCCAGGAGCTAAGGGTCCATATAAGCCAAGAGCTGGTTGTTCTCAGCAAGCAGAGTTGCCATTAGAGCTTCAAATCTGTCAATAAATGCACTTCAGTTAGCTACTGAAGTGAAGTTAGATTTCTTGTTTTTCCTGTTTAATTACCGAGTTTCAAGACAGTCTAATAATGAACCCTTAGAACTTATTACGGCATCAGAAAGGCTGCAAAATTGCAGACAACATTGGATCATTATAGTCAATTAGTTACACTCCCTTTAAAAAATAAGAGGAAGGAACATATTTCATAATATAGGAATCTAATCCAAAATCTCTTGATGCCAATGACAAGATTCCCATGGCTTTCAATTGACAATGATCAATGCAACCAATACAGTCAATCTGAAATTTTCATATATTGCTACTGAAGTTAGAGTACTGTTTCCCACTGATTTTCATTTGAATTCTATATGCCCTGCTGCTCTGTGATGTTTTCAAAACATCTTCCTCGATGCATGCAAATAGTCCTTTGTTTTTGCAGGTTCCTTGGGTATGGCTGAGCAGATACCAATCACACTGGAGCCATCTAAGCGCTGCCAAGGAGGAAAGGGAAAAAAATAATAATAATAATTCCAGTCCCCAGCTTTTAGCCTTGGGGAAAGTGGATCACACAAGCAGCAGTGCAGGGGTCACAGATCCATGTCCATTACCTCAAACCCCAGTAACAACATTCATAATCCAGGCTGCTTTTTTTAGACTGGGTGAGTCTGTTGCTCCAAATTTATACCCATTCAAAGCTCAAACTCTCTATCTACTACCTATAAACTGCAGGTGCTTAAAGTTTGATAGGAAGGTGAGAAGTTTCCAGCAAAGAAGAGCAGCAAACAGGACCAGGTATGCTATCTTCAGTGCTTGCTGACTGGTGGCCTTAGGAAAATCATTACAAAAGTTCCTGTCAATGTAGAGGGCATAGATGAGCAGTGTGGATGTCACAGCCCCTCTAGCAAGTCTGTATGTCAGTGGACATACAGACCATTGGGAGCTGGAGAAGAGCTTTAGCCCTTTCTCATGTGTTATTGCACAGGGAGAATATTTCAGTCTAGGGACTGAATAATTCACCAAGAAATCAGCTGGCCAGTGTGGAAATAATTTTAAATGAACTGAGCCCTTAGGTATTAAATTAACTGATCTCTAGGAAGGATGTGGATTATTGCAGCTGAATGGAGCCCTTATTTATCAGATGGAAAAGGTTAATGTCATTTCCTTTCCTTTCCTCCATGGTTTTTCTTACCACATCACCATTTATGGATAGCATGAGGTGCAGACAGTGTAAGAACATGTGCTTGATTGTTTAAATGACCAGAGCTGTTACTTTAATGGGGGGAGGGGGACAAGAAATTAAGAGTTCTTCTGGTTTCCTGGGAGGAATTACAGGGCTGGGAAACATAAAACACTGAAGAAAGGAAATGGGCTTTTGGAGCACCTGGTCTTTGATTTGACATCCAAGAGTACCTAACTGAATGAGGGAATTTTTGCACTCTCATCTACTGTGTGCACATAACAACAACCAGGATCAAACTAATCTAATATCCTTATTTCATACTTTATAAAGAAAGAGTACATTAAGAAATGTCATTTTTTTTCCTCCTTAATTAAGTTTAAATACAGTTAAATTAAGTTCTACTAATAAAGAGTCTATGTTTTTTTCTAATTTGCCTCTGGAATCTCAATAGCTGTGGACCTAAAGATAAATATTAGAGCTGTTCAGCTATCTATTATGTGCTTTACTAATGATGACAACAAGGTAATTCTAATACCAGCTATGGAGACAATTTCCATGGCAGTAAGACTGAGAGAAGTGAAAGCCTGAGATTAGAGAGAAGAAAATCTTTTTGTGGTAAAAGACTCAAGAGACATAGGTTGATTTCCTCGTCTCTAGCATTGTACAACCTTAGGCAACCACTTAAGGGTATCCTCCAACCTGTTAGCATAGTAACAGAATGGACCTACAACACCCTTTCTGGTGTTAAGGATGCGCACATCTGACTTGGGAATTCAGGGATGCCAGCTCCTGGTTCCCTATTCAAGCCCACAGAAACAGGCATGGCATTTGAGTCAGGCTTCTAAGTACAGCCCTTCCTTCTTCTCAGTGTTTAGAGGGGCTGTATACATAGGTGTCATGCATATTTGTCTTTGCCATGCCGTGAATAATAAATGGTTTGAGTTCCTCACCACCCTCTTGTTTCCAGAGACATCAGCAGAACATAACTCATGCTAATTCCATAAGAAGATGTCAGAATACAACTCTTGGTCTCCCTGACTATGCAGAACTACAAGATGTGAAACTTGTTCCTAGCTCCCAGATCCAGCCGCTTCCCTACCCCAGATTCAATTCCATGTTGGATCAAAACTCAGGCATACACCTTTCCTCTCTCCACAACCCATTATCCATCAAAGGAAATCCAGACTGAGGGTCAGAACATCTCTGTATTTGTTGGATGATTCAGAGAAAATCTTTCTGGCCCAGCTTCGCATCTATGAAACTGAATCAGTAGCTGAATCAAGGTAGAATCACTACCTTGAGAGGTATCTTAAGGACAAAAAATTAATATTTGGTGGCACTGCAATGGGGATAGCTAATTCCAGCTCTGAATGAAATGAGGAGAAAGATGCCCATTGACTTATATGGGATTTAGAATGAACTCTTATTCATTTTTCATTAGCCACTGAACAGCCATTTGAGGATAACAGTGAATAACTATTAATACGTGTGCAGTTAAACAATCAGCATCTAAGTTATAATGGAGTAAATGAATGTATGTATCTAAGGCAACCACAATGTGACTATTGAGGTGGCCTCATAAGGTGAGTATTTGCAGAATAAGAAAAGAAGCACATGTAAAAGCTGAGTGCATCTGGTCTGATTTTTGTCCTGCCCACAAAGGAACAGCTTTTCTGGACAACCAAGCAGCAAGATATTACACCAAATAGTCTTTCACATAAAGCCAGACTTGACTTTGTTATAATTGCTATGTAAATATAATCCCACTCATCAATTAAAAGCTGCTCTCCTGGGCTGGAACATTATACATGTTCATTGAGATGGAATCCCTGTCAATTCAGTTTTCTAACTCAATATTCATGTGCATTAGCCTTGGAAAAGAGAATGTGATTGCTTGAATAAATTCAGCCACTACCTTCTGCATCCCTGTATCAGTTGACACGCGTCAGTCTGACTGTAATAGGGGTTCAGAAATATGTTGCCATGGAAATCCTAAATATTCAGTTCTTGCAGGGGATTCAAATGGGATACCTGATAAATAGAAATAGCCCAGCCCTTTGCTGACTGCATAGCTAACACCTAACGTCTTAAGATGTTACCGAGGATCATTATGTAATTTTTTCCAAAGTAGTTGAGGGAAGCAAAAATCTTGATTTTCACTAACATTTGTAGATTTGCAGATCCAGATTCCTTAGTGTGTCAGGAAATCTCTCCCAGAGCTTCCCGTTGCATAAGCACAGTCTCTCCAGTGGGGCTACATTATTTCTGAGCTGTCTGGATCCAGCCAGTTCCTCAGGCCAGAGGGTAATTGTTAATGTCTCTGACCACTTAGGTATTGCTGCTCAGCAGTAGCCCTTGCCCTCCGGACAACCTGAGCTTTCCATCCCTGTACACCACCCACATGGGGCCAGCCAGTGTCTGACCCCTTTTTTTTATGGTTATTGTTCTGTGTGACTGAACACTCTTAATAATTCAGCATGGGTCTTCAGCACTGCTGTTTCCTAAGCATGGCTGCAAACTTTACAACCCAAAACACAGCCCATAAATAGATTTCCCTCTCGGGCAGCATCCAGCAGCTGTTTAACAACACACAGCATCCCCCTGCAGCAGTTTAGCACAAGAAGTAATGTGTGTCATACCTAATTAAGCTGTAGGCAATTCAGGCTGGAGACCAATTCGTTGCTCTGTGTCGGTAAAGCAGCACAACAGGCTATTACCAAGGGCATCAACTACTACCGTAACATTTAAAAACGTCCATAGTTCTTACTAGGTAGGAGAAAACAAGTTCTACAGAGCATGCTAAACCAAGCTTTGGGGCATGAGTAGTGCTTTTAGCAACTTTCCTTCCAGAAAGTGCTGAGGAAGGCCTTTCATAGTATCACAGAATCATTTGGGGCAGGAGCAGTGACTGTAGCAGCTCTCCTGCCCAGAGGCACTGGGGAAGGCCTTTGGGGAAAAAGTGGTGTTTTTTAGCTAAAAACTTTTATTCTAGAAAGATCTGGGGAAGGCCTTTGGGGCAGGAGTGGTGTTTTTTAGCTAAAAACTTTTATTCTAGAAAGATCTGGGGCAGGCCTTTGGGGTAGGAGCAGTGCTTTTAGCTAAAAATTTGCATTCTGGAAAGTGGTGGGGAAAGCTTTTGGGGCAGGAGCAGTGTTTTTAACCAACAACTTTTATTCTAGGAAGATCTGTGGCAACCCTCCAGCCGGGAAGCACCAGGACAGGCCTTTGCCCCCGGCGGCGGCCCGAGGGCCGGGCGGGCGGGTGGGCGCTATCCCTTCAGCACCACGCGCCGCCCGCCGCCAGCGCCCCGGCACCGCTTGGGGCCTCCTGCCCTGCAGAGGAGGAGGAGAAGGAGGAGGAGGAGGAAGGGGAACCGCCGGCATGGGCTGCCCAGTGGGCGTCCTTGCTCCCCTGTGGTGCTGGAGCCTGGACCAAGAAGCTGCCCTGTGCTGGAGGCCTTGGCGCAGATCTCTGTCCTGAGGCTCAAATCTCTGTCCTGAGGCTTGGATCTCTGTCCTGAAACACAAATCTCTGTCCTGAGGCACAGATCTCCATCCTGAGGCATAAATCTCCATCCTGAGGCGCAGATCTCTGTCCTGAGGCCTGCTGCTGAGGCCAGGTCTGCCCCAGGCTGCCAGCTCACCCCGAGTGGGGTTATCTCTTTTTTCTGTGGTGGAGAGGAGACGAGGAGAGTGCCTTTCTCTGCGCTTAAGTTTCACATGATTCCGTGCTGGGAAGAAAATGAAACTAAGAGGATTTTGTGAATTTGAGCTGGGAGCAAAAGACAAGGTGAAAGTGTCTGAAGTTTGGAAATAAACCACAGTCCCAAACCAGCAAATTCTTTTTCCAAATGTTGTATGACTAAGGCCTTTCATCAGCATTAAAAGAATACAGAGAACATTTGTTGTTGTTGTTTTGTTCTTTTTTTTTTTTTTTTTTTTGAGTTAATGATTGTCTACAAACTATTTTCAGTAAAATATTGATTGTGCTTTCTTCTCTTATCAAAAAAATGTTTCCATACATAGAATTATCCCTGAAAAAAAAACAAGCAACCACCCAATCTCTGGACCTGATCTGGTAATTTAGATAAAACCGCCATTTGGGTTAATGAAAGTTAAAACTTGATTTGTCAATGACAAATGTCTGCCTTTCTCTTGAACATTAGTAATTTCATTTTTGGCTGACTCTGTTTCAAACTCCACCACTGCAAAATAATCTGCCTACCAAATAAATAAGCTTAGCTCATCACATGCTCAATTCACTGCTTGAAGTTGGTTTTGGGGGGAGGAAACAGAGCTGTCTTTAGATCTGAACAAATATCTGGGAATCAAGTAGCTTCCTATAACTCCCAAAATATTGGATACACGTTTTCAGGTGAGAAATTTTCCATCAAAGGTGGAGAATTTTAAGCTTCCATTCAAAATCAGAACCTCACAGTATCCAGTTTTCTATGTTATATATTTAAAACATATTCATAGCTGGTCAGAAGAACCATTGAAAAGAAATGCTTCTGCTTCTATTGAGAGAAAATTTCTAAACACTGGTGGAAAAGTTTACTTAAAGGACTGCATTTCTCTTCCTCCAATAGAGCTTGTGAATTATATTTGGCAACTTCCATGCCTTTGTGCCGAACAAAGCAGAGAATGGCGCAGAGCATATTATTATTATTAATAATAATAATAACAACAATAGTAAATTTGCATCAAGAAGGGCTGTGAAACATAAGTAGAAAAATATTCTTGTCAGTCAAGCCACTCACATCATGTAAACACACAAGCTAAACATTTTGTATGAAACCATCCAATCTTCCTGCACATTATGAATTATAATTTTGAGGATCTATAATGTATGATACTGCAGAACATGGACTATGACAGCGTGTAATATTCAGTAAAGTGCAGTGGCTTTCAAAAGCGTGTGAAATAACCTTATCTGCAGCTCACTGTTTTGAAAGTTATTTGTGTTTCTTAATATAAGAATAATATCATGCTTTGTTGGCTTAGTGGTGGAAATTGATTTGGGTTATCAAATGAGGTATCATAAAACTCCAAGGTGCACTTACTGAATGCTCTGTATGTTTGAACCAGAAATACTATCTTCTTGACCATGTGTTATCAAGCACACTCTGTATGCTTGGCTGTGATTGCTATAAAATGTAAACAGATACCATTCAGACTGCAAAATCTACTTGTCATTCCCTATCATCTATTCAGTTTTCCTGCTTCCCACTGCCCCAGAGTTTTCTTAGGTGTTTCATATTTTGGCTCAAATAAGAGTGCTCCTGTATGACTTCTCAAAAGATTTTTCTGAAAAGCTCAGAGATCCTATGCAGCTCTGACAGCACAGCAAGAACTGAATTGCCAGCAGAGGGGGAGAGTTAGAGAGACACTGTGATTTGATCCAACATCCAGTGAACTCAGTGGAGGCATTCTCACTGACCGGGTCAATAAAAAGAAGGAAAAACCTTGCACTAGAGAACTTTGTGTAATATTTTCTCCAATTCACATTTTCTAGATGCTATCCTACTGTCTATCTATACCATCAGATTTCCTTGCTGTTTATATCAAAGAGTGCTCATCACTTTTTCTGTGCAGTAATAAAAAAGCTGTGGAAAATGCAAGACCACATATGGTCTCAGGAATAATAATTAAGATGAAAAAAATCTCGATTTACCAGAATGAAAAGTCACTGAGCAGCTTTAAGCAGAGAATGCCGTATGCCAACCCCTCATGCCCCTAATAAATCTGCATTTGATCGTGCACTGTAAGTCTTTAAGCACATTGTAGAAATGGGGCAAATCCTCTTTTGGAATTTACAGACTTAAAAAAAATGAAAAGCAACATAATTCCATTTATTTTAACATCATTAGTTTCTGAAAAGGAACCCTGATCATATCTTAGAATAGCATTATTGTTATTTCTATGATTATCACTATTTTTAACACATGATACTGTACTTTGCTGCTAGCCAATTGATTCTTTTGCTCTGGAGTTACGCAGGAGGTGAGAAGCATATTAAGAGCTGGAACGAAGCACAGGAATGAGCTATGGCTTTGCTTTTTTCCCCAAGAATTTGTAATCTATTTATTGTCAGAATAATGTCACTGAGCCTAGATGGAGCAGTGGTACCAGTGAAGGGTATTTTTCTGATCATATGTCTTTTAAACAAGATGAGGTATCCCATCTTATCATTTCATATCACCAGAATGGTTTTGGAATTGTTAGCATTACATTAAAAATAAAAACAACCAAATAAAACAACCAAACAAAAACCCGCAAACAGCTAAACAACACCCCTCTCCCTTTCCCAATAAAAAATAAAATAAAAATAAATAATAAATAAATGCATAACAGGGACCAAAACTCTAGTAGTTCTATTGGCCTAAGTAATTAATCAGAAGAAAACACTGAAAAGCTCCCCCAGTTCCCTTCTGGTGTGTTTGCTTTCACCAACACGTAGTGTCCTCCTGGTCCTACGAGAATTCCAGTTCTCAGGGGTCCATTGGCTCCTTGGCTCCCTGTCAAGCCCTTCATCTTCAAAGCACTCCATCCCCTTTTGATGCCAGCATCTTTATTTGCATTTCGTAGCACCCAGAACAGGCTAGGCAAATAAGTTTAAAGTTCAACATATGCTTTGTAGAATTGCCAGATTGGAAAAAAAAAAACAAAACAACAACATTCAGGAAATAGAGAAATCCATGGACCCTTAACAAACATTGAGCTCCTGACAAAGAAGAAGGCATACTCGTCCTCTGCTGACCTAGGTCACCTTTGAACAGACTCAAGGTTCTTTATCAACTTGCCAATTTTCCCATTCTTTTAGAGATCAGGTTTGTGTTTTGTTGTGTTTTCTTTGCGTGTTTATCTCTTGATCTTTGAGTAAATTACAAAATCTGAAATCAGCCATTGTGGAAACAGGTTCAGAGCTTCACAACTGACTTCCTGTTTATTTTATAACCGAGGTGCCAGTCTCTTTAAATTAATGCAACTCCTCATTTACATTTTCTGTATTATGATTCAGATTTTCATAGTCACTTGGGCCTATATTCTAACAGCCTTCCAATATATACTGATTTTTTTTTTCCACTTTTTTTTTTTTTTTTAACTTTCATTCATTTCAGTTATCTCCAGTGGGAGTAAAGTGACAATCTAGTAGATTCCCTCATTCTGTGATTATCATCCCTGCATTATCCCTTGTGTATGGTGCCAAAGATCTTTAGGGCTAAATAACCTGCTGTATTTGGTCAAAATAGAGAATAGTAGAGTCTTAATACTTAGTCTAATAGGCTTACAAGAATCATAGATGTGTGAACTACTTCCAAACAGCTATATATATATATACATATATATATATTTTTTTTTTTTTGAGGAAGTATGAAGACAGCGTGTCTTCACATCGCTTCCTGATCATGCACTTTCATATTTTATAAAGTAAGTCTTTCCTCACAGATTCGTAAGTATTTACAGGCCAAATGCTTTCATTGCCCACATTCCTAAAACAGCTCAGAGATAATGTGTAGAAACTGTTTTACTCTGAGGGCAGCTTATACCATGTTGCAAACGTTACTGAATGTAAACCAAAATGCAAACAGCATAGCTGCAGTGTCTGTAGAAATCTCCTTTCCAGTGGCAGTTGGTAGTTTGGGATATGCTCATCTTCACAAGGCTGCACATAAGCACAAGGAAGAGACTGAACCTGGATCTTAAGGAATATATCGGGGCTGAGATATTGTCTGCATAGATGGAGCTTACACTTCACTTGCAGGATATATTCATGAACTAAAATGGCATTCTGAGCTCTTGGAAACAGGAACAAATTGGGTTTTTCTTTTACTTAAATTTGTAAAATCCATTTGTATTAAAATATTGTTTCTAAAAATGTGTTATATTTATCTGATATATACGTAATATATATATATATATCTAATACAACACAATAAACAGCAACTGGTTGAATGTCCTCAACTACTTGTTTTAATTGCCACTTGTTTGATCTTCAATCTAATTTCCTTTGATACATTACTGTGGATAAAGCTCAGTTGCATCATTTCCATGTAAATTTATGCCACAGCAAATAAAAGAAGAGTTGGGCAAGTGAATCCTTCTCACTGTGAACCAATTTTGAGCCATCACATAGCACACATAGATATTTAACATTATTTTAGAGCAACTATTCATTCTATTGACACAATAAACAGAACAATTGTGGGACTAGTGTCCTAGTCATTTCTGAACAGTCGAGAGAAGAGAAAATAAATCAACAAGGGTGCCGAATGCATGCAAAACAAATGGAACATCTGGTTTGTGTGAGCTCAGTGAAAGGACTGATGTAAATTCAGATCTTGATAGTGCAGTCATGCCGCTCCACAGGGAGAAGCAGACCTTTTCGGACTTGAGCAGTACAGAAAACAATTAAGAGGAAAACAATAGTTACAAAGATAAGGCTAGTAGCATGAAGAGCAAAGCAATGGTAAGGAGTGTGCATGTATTTGTGAAAGCATGAATGTCTGAATGAATTCACTGTGTGTATACTCTTGTACTATGTGTACAGATACATTTTCATTTTCTGTCAAAATAGGATAAAATCAGCTGGATCTATCCAGTAATTAAGTTTTAAAATAGGCACAATAAAGCAATGCTTGTCACTGTCTGGTTGTTTTGCCCTAAAAAAAAAAAAAAAAAAAAAGGCAAACACAGAAATGTGCAGCCGCTCTCCAGTGTATAGGTATGGAAACAATATAAAAGGTACTTTACCTTTGCTCGTGCCTCTGTGAGGAAGTTATGTCAAGGGTCCTTTTGTTTCTTGTGTGCCAGCAGCCGTGCGACTGTAAAGAAAAACAGGGCTTGGGTTAATAATAAAGAAAGGTACAAGCCATAGACTCCAAAGACTCAAGTTAAACATTTACCCCAGCTTGTTCCTGTGAGCAAACTCAGAGGGTCTGCTTTGATAACTGCTGGCATCTTGAGAAAAGGCTGAGAGCCAATCTGCTGCTTGCCCCGCTACTTCCCGGTCTGCAGCTCAGACATGCACAGCAGAAAGCTAAAGTCACCTGTGCACATCTCGGTTAGGATTTCAAAAACAAGAAGCAGGAAACTCTCCCATGTCAGAAAAGCTCTTCACAATTTAAATGCTACTTCAAATATTTACACATAGGATTGGATTCTGAATTACCCACTGAAATACCACTTAGGATAAACAGATTCAAGTTCATACTTACATTCTCTTTTATTTAGTCAGATTTTTTCTCCAGAAAGTCTTTTGTTTCTGTGTTAGCATGAGGCTAAGGTAAAGACTTCCAGTCTATACAAGTGCAATATCCTTTTCTGCCTGAGACGCGGGGCAGGGAGCGTTGCATGTCAGTTCCTGCTAGGCAGATACCTGGAAACAGGTGAGAGCCAGGGTGGAGCACAGCCCTTGTTCCTCAGAAGCCATACTGCTTCAGGACCTTTCAGAAGATGGACCTGCTACTGCTTTCCACTTTTCACAACATCATGATCAGGCTATTCATTTAGGCACCTGAAGGTGAATTTAGGCACTTAAAGATGAATTTAGGTCATCTGAATTTCTAGATACAGTTCTGGACTAGTCAAGGTCAGGAGCAGACCAGACTGCAGTCCCCCCACAAAAACCCTGTGCACTTTTGAAACTTTTATATGAAATGAACCTAGAATAGAAATCCAAAACCACAGCAAACTTTAAGGACTAAATCGAGGGATGAATTGTTGCATGGTGGTATGAGCTCTCTCCAGCTCAACGGGGCAGTTCGGCTAACTGATGTTAACCTTGCACTTGCTGTAGCTGAGAGCACAGACTCAATGGGCAGTATATATTACAGAATGGATGACAATTTTTTTTAACACTAAGATACTTTTACATGTGCATGGGTGACTTTTAGTAACATTACAGGATCTTCAAAAGGTTCAGCATAATTTCAGTTCTCTCTCCCTAGCTTTCAGGGTCTTTAGTATTTATTTTTATTCAGAGCCCTGAGGATCTACAAAAGCACCTATGCAGAGCAGGCTCCTAAAGCTCTTTAAACACCCTTTGTGATTTGAGAGGAGCTGGCCTAGACAACAGTTTACCAGAGGCTGAGGCCAGCTTGGAAAAAAAAAAAATAATAATATAATAATAATAATCCAACACCACTGTATTGATTTTTTACCTCTAACGTTTTCCTCTGAACTCCCAGAGATAAGACACAGGGAAGTATACTTGTCCAATCTAAAGCAGCTGCATAAACCTTTGCCTGCGTGATCACAGAGATGCTTGAAGGAACTCATAACCACTCTCACCCTATCCTGTGTTTGGATACAAGAAGGCAGGCTCATTTCATTTAACAACGGTTCTGTTCCCCAGAACTGTACTCCAGTAGCTGAGGTACTAGGTTATGACTCAGAAGAGATAAGTATAATTTCCAGCTCAACGGCTAAACAGCCATACAACTTAGGGCAAAATGCCCTTTGTCTGTCTGGTCCATTCAGATTACGGGCTCTTTGAGGTAAGACCAGCCTCTGACGGGATATTTGTACAGCAGCTAATACAATGGAAAGCCAGTCTCAGTTTGGTAGTTCTGTGATACAAATTAATAACAATAACTAGACTTGACTGCTTGACAAAAAGCAAATAGTTTGGAAAAAGCTGTCTTAAATCTTTCTATCCCACTTCCCCAGACCAAAAAAAATCTACAAATGTTATTTCTTTTGGCAGCTGAAACCTAATCCTACCTTGGTTAGCATAACAGAGAGAACAGGAAGCACTGTGAAGGAATTTTTCATTCCCTGGGACGTCTTTGATCCCCTTCCCCTCCCTTTTCCTATCAGGTAATTTTCAAATCTTGATGTTTCCAGTTAGTCTACGTATCTTCTTGTTTTGTCTACTTCAGTCAAGTGTTATTTAACTTCCATTTCATGGATGAAAAACTGGTCTGCGTTTAGACTTTGCTGTTGTGTAAGCCGGAACCTGAGAACTTCAGAATCCCAAATGGGAATACAGCTAAAATTCACAGCCCTTGCTGGTGGAAAACCTATCATTACTTTGCTTTAACACAGACAAGGTGCATTCATACATTACATAAATGGTAAACAAATCATTTAATCACTTTCTGTTGCAGCCACCACTTTTTGTCACTTAGCGTTAGTGTCTCAGTTCAACTTTCCAACATATGGAGGAAATTTTTTCTCCATTATACATCTTGATTTATGCTCATCTAAAATGTGCAAAGCTCAAAACAAATTAATGTCTGTTTAATATTTGGGGTTCTGAAGGAATGTGTTGACCCTTATTTCAGTCCCACATGGAATGCAAGACTGCATCTCATGTGGGCAAGCTTTCGACAATAAAACAAGTAATAATTAAAATATGCATGACCCTCAAAGGGCTTAATTACCACACACTGCTGAGTGCAGCCTCATGCTTGTAGCATAGACAAGTCTGTAGCACTACAAAGCAGGAGATGACAACACACGCAAGATAAAAATGAAAACAAGATCATCTTAGAGTAGATAATATAACACCCCCTTTGCCTGCAGATGACTGTTTCTGTCACACAAGCTGGAGCTTCAGTAGCATGTGCAAAGCACACCACTTGGAACTGAAGCAGCTGCATATGTACTCTTTTTGTGTCTCATCTCCTGCTTTGAACCAATCACTGTTTGCCCTTTCTGATGACTGTAGGATGCTGTCTTTCTCTTTAGCTTTGATTTGGTCAGATGGTCCTTCTTTTTCTTCTTAGTATCTTCTTTATTTTGGTTGCCACCAATGTCCTCTGCACCTTCAGGCCACCAGTCAGAAGTTCCTTAGAAGTCCATAGGAGTGCAGGCAATAGCCTGCTGTAGAAATTACTCTGTTCAAACAGTGCCACGACCATCTTAAGAGTTTCTCCTGGTCAAAGTGGCAGTGGTGGGGTTACCTACAGCAATGACAGAGAATCTGTCCCCCATCAAATTGAAGATGTCATCTGCTACCTACTTCAAAGTAGGCTCAAAAAATATCTGTGCCCTAAGAGGGATTTAGCTCTTGACTAGCAGAATATCTTACAGTCCCACAATCTGATGTATTCTACTTTGCAGTAAGAGCAGTTAGTCCCATTTTATGCTGAACTTCAAAGATCACAAATGACTTCAATTAATATAATTCTACTTGACTCAAAAAAAAAAAAAAAAAAAATCAAGCAAAATAGAGTCCAACAGGGAAATTTCAATTTTTTTCACACATATATAGATACTTGTTTCAGGAGACTACTATTATGATATTCCTCAATGAAACAGAATAAGATATATCCATAAATCCTTGTACCCAGTCCCATACTAAATACAGCTTCATTATATCTTCCCCACCCTGGCCTTATTATATTGAACTACTAATTATTATACATGGTTCAGATTTTCTGATAGAATGACTCACTGTAATTCTGCTTAGTAGTAATGAAGAAACATGGCTTGCTCTGGCAAATAATGCATGATAATCAACAGTGGTTTTGTCACTGATTCCTTTATTTGCAATACTATCTATAATTGGAAGCCACTGAAAGAGATACTGACTTGCTTAAATGATTATTACTGTTGACTGCAGCACTGTTAAACCTGAAAGATGACAACAGAACTGAAGTTAGACTCAAGTCTTTTGTGTCTTTTTTTTCTCTCTCCTTTTTCTTCTTTGTCCAGAGATGACCAACATCGCTTCTTCCTTCTCTTCTCAGAGAAAAGTTCCAATAAAAACTACAAAAAGTGACTGGAAGGCAGAGTAAATATATAATTTCCCTACTCTTTATGACTTGAACTTGTGAAAATCCAGAAACACTTTTATTATTATTCCATGTTATAATAACCTGCACGTGGAGGTAGATTCTAGGCCATTATTGACTTCACTGGTCCTGAAACCAGGACATTGCTCAGAGCTCCGTTTACAAAATGTATATAGCACTGTTCCACACTCTTGCTCCCAGCTATTTATAACTCCCCAGTGCCTGGAGCAAACAGCTGGGGAATGAGTTAGGGACTCAATGGCACTCTGTGGATTCAATGGCACTATGCTTTTCTTTTCCATTTTTTCCCTTTTAAAATTGAAATCTTTTCAGCATTAGCAGCATAAAACAGGCACAGAATGAGACAGTACAAAGGCAGTCGATACCAGCAGCCTGATGGAGCTTATTTGTCACTGCCTGCAAGTACAGAAGTTGTGGAGATGCATGGCCTAAATAGGAGCTCATGCCTCAAGGATCAATGTGCACTGACTATACACCAACCTTTAAGTGTGTGTAATGGGCTGTGCCTGGCCATGACCCACCTTTTTTCAGGCCCCTCTGAGGTAGTGTTTGCTAAAGGGACTTACACAGGTTGGAACGGCTCTTAGCTCTGTGAGGGTGACTCCCTCATCCACCTGTGTAAGATCCAATGACATGTTAGCTTCATTCATACTTATCTAGCAGGATGGCAAAGGAAATCACCGACTGCGACTTCCATTGATGTAATAAGAGAAGGATGGACTTATCTTGTTGTGAACAGAGGAAATTAAATGGAGATCATCTCTATCTCTTTTTTTTTTTTTTTTTTTTTTTTTTTTTCTTTTCATATTAAAGAGTTCATTTGCAACCATCTCAGAAACATTTGCTCTCATTCTTAGGGACTTCTCCTTGCGCTTTCCAGGTTGTGAGTGAAAGGGAGGACGTCAGAAAGATGAGGTAGAAGTTTCTCAATATATTAAGTGAAGTAACAAGTCCAGCAAATATAATCACTCAGTTCCTTTACTCTGAAGTGTTTCTTAGATAAAATGGCAGACCCTTTTGATGTACGGTACCACAGTCCTGCCAGTGGCCAGTGTTTCATGGGAGCATGCACATACCTGCCTGTGTTTCTAGGCTTGTATTGCCTTTGACTAGGAGATATGAACTGAAATCAGGGTGATCTGGAAGGGGCAGCTCTTCAACCCGCTGTGATGGGAACCCTGATAGACTAAAATAGTTAATAATAATAAAACACCACAAGAAGAAATGTAATGTTCTTTGTGAAGGCTTTCTGAAACAGACTCAGATCCCAAAGGGCTTAGTAAGCCTTGGAGTAGATTGCTGGTGGGCACAGGCTTTATAATGGGATACTTTTCCACACAGGTTACCATGTGCCTTTCAAGAATTCCCCACACCAGGCCCATTCTGCTCAGGGGCCACAAAAGGGATTCATTTATTTTGTGTTTTACACCTTGTTATTCTCTAGCTTAACAGACAGCCTGCACTTGCCCTTGAGTCTCACCTCCCTCACCAAGCAGGCTCCCCATCCCATCCCAAGCCCCCCAAAACCTCTCGGGCCTGCCCGAAGCCCCTCATCCCCAAGGGCCCAGCCTGGGCAATGCTGCCCGCGGTGTCTGGGAAAAGGCGGGTGGGAAGGGACTGTTGCTGAGGGGGCAAATGCAGCCCAGAAAGCACACAGGGGAAAGGCAGGGGAATAATGAAGGCAAAGAGTGTGTGAGAGAGGCAAAGCAGCCCTCAGACAGCCTGACAGGGCTTCAAAGGGAGGCCTGAGGTAGCAGCTGGGAGCCATCTGGGTGCCTCAGCCTTCCGTTAGCGACAGCGCCGCACGGTTGCCTCCAGCCCGGGTTTGGGGTTCTAGAGAGTTCAGTCAGGGGCCGAAAGTGACTGACTGAGTTATGCAGAGTTCAACGTTCTTGTGGCAGGGCCTACTTGGTAGAAAAATAGAAAAATGAAGGATGGGGAAAGGCTTGTGTTGGTAGGTGGCCAGGAAAGAGCCAAACGTCTGCACCGAGACTTAGGGCACCAGTGTTAGGTCACCACATCTCTTCAGAAACCACTTTGCTTCCATAACCTGAGACAGAAGCCATTGTGGGGAGCTCTGGCATCCAAAGGCAAAGCAAATTCCTGCTCAGATTCTGATAGATTTTCTTTGGAGTTTTTGGAAGTCAAGAAGTGAGGGGGCTCAGTGCAAACACCATGCTGCTGGTGATTGTTTCCAGCAGCTGAACCTGGGTAGGAATGACTGATAATGCTGAAAGCGGTCAGCTTCCCGTTATTGCAACACCACAGAACATGGTGTCTTGACCACTTCCTTTTATCCCTTTTTCCTCCTTTCCTGCAGAATTTAAGAGAGCACAACTGACATAGAAAATGGAAATTGAGAAGGTCATTGGAAAAAAAAATAATAAAAAAAAATGATGTGGCTGTACAGATAATAAGACTTAATGATTTTATTTCCAATTTCATCTCTGTGCTTTCTTATGGGAAGAGTCTATTTTGGGGTGATAGTTCTTCATTAAAAAAAAAAAAAAAAAAAAAAAAAGAACAATTAGTGGAATGAAACTGGAATGACAAACTGCACTGCATTGTCAGATCCTTTTATGCAACTATTTTCGTAGCCTTAATGAGTTGTAGGCATGTTTTTTCTTGCCTGTGTGCCTTCCTGGCTTTCAAAGTGCTAGTATAGGAATTGTTATTTTGAAAAGCAATGCAATAAAATTTTATTAGACAGAACAGGCTGGTTCTGTCCTGGTTTGGACCAATTGCTGTGTAGGACGGAGGAAACGACATGCCAAGCACAATAAGGACTGAAGCACTGGAATGTGACATTGGTATTTTTCTCCAATTGATTCTTCACCTTGGAGGAAAGATTTTACTCCACAGGAAACACTTTCCTCATATTCATTGACAGCTGGGAAATAATAGAGTCGTTCATCAAACAGTTGTCGTAAAAGACAAAAATAGCTCTGAACCCCTACAGCAGCCCCTCTGCAACCCTAGGAAAGACCTCTGCTAATCCTGTCCGCTCCCCTGCCAAGCCAGGATTGTTCTCTGTGCTGCAGTTTTTGGTGCTTTGGCTAAGCTAGTTTCAAATGTTCCAAGAGATGTGGCCTCAATCACTTCTCCTTGCAGACTGTTGCAGCCTAAGAGACAGCCGTGTCAGAAAGTTTTCCCTCCTATTTAGGGCACTTGTTCCCTTGACTTCATCCCAATAATTCTAGCTATGTTTCATATACTGCACTAAACCATCCCTTTCCAATGTTGATATTTGGTAAAACAAGAAGAACAAACTAACATTGTTATGTTACTTTTATGAATCAGTCCTTCCAGCCCAAAATCATTGTTGGTCACTTCTGAAAGCTGTCTGATCTGTTGAATGACATCTGTTGTATGACATTACCCAGAACTAAATACTCTCACATCTTTACAAATAGTTGTGAGATACTATTTCTTTCATGAGTGTTCTTTTAACTTTTTTTTTTTCAATTGTTTGGCATATATATTTGACAGAAAATACTATATATTAGCAAATTCCTTTTCTTCATGGAGTAAATGCTAGATGGAGAAAGCCTGGGGTCAGTTCCAGTCACATATCTGTGGCTAATTCTTTTGTTCATCTGCATATAAAATGCACGTTTTATTTACCTGCTGTGAAGAAGTAACTTTGAGTAACTAAATTCATTTTTATACGTACTCATAAATGCTGTTTACATAACACACCGTGATCATCAGATTTTTAGCTGTGATTGTAATACAACCCTATAAATTGACAGTTATCTCCATTTTGTTGTGGTTGTTTTTGTGTTTAAACAAGGATACAACCCAGCCCAGTAACTGCTCTGGCTGGCAGGTGGCTGGAGAACAGCACAGCACTGCGGCAGTGCTACCACCCCTTCACAAGCTGGCTTTCTGCAGCAGCCCCTCTTCTGGTGCCTTTCTCTGTAGCGAATTCTGACTTCTCTATGCAAAGAGTTCAGGCACCACTCTCAGGCCAGAAAATTTCAGTAGATGAAAGTCACATTTGTCAGATATACCACGTGGAAGTATTTGTACAAGCCATAAAAGGTTTTACATAAAGGGTACTGGGACTCTTCAAACCTCTAAGTGGGGGCTACATAATGCAAAAAGTGCATTGATGAATGAACATGCAAGATTTTCTTGCAGAAACTTGAAGAAGCTGTTTTCTAAATTTAACACGATTTTAGTCATTGTGTTTATAATGAAAGTAATTAAAAACAACACAAAACAAGATGCTGATGTCCAAAAGAGCATAGCTGTAGCATATCATATATCACTTTCACAGAAGTCATGGTTGACAAAAAAGAAAAAGTCCTCGTTTATTTTTTTCATGTGGACTTGAGGAGATTATTCAACTGTATTGTGGGAATAAACATGACCTGAGTTTCCTCATCAAGACTGAAATAGCTTCTGTATGTATGAATGCATATTTCAGAGAGGTATGAGAGAGCTGAAGACTTTCTTGCCCAGGGATGTCGTTTTTGATTAAAGAGTGGATTAGGCCAAAACCACAGATCCCCAAACCTCTTAAACTTTCCCAAAATGTAACTCCTAATCTGAATTTAACATCTGTGTCTGTAATGAGCTGAACTAAAGCTTGACCTCTAACACCAATGAACTTTGGAAAAGTTCAGTTTCCCATTTGAAGTTGAACTTTCTCCCTCTTAATGACCTATTCCAGGAAATCAAGAATTTGGTACATTGATTAATCTACAAGTAATACTTCTATGTATTCTACATAGAAGATATTTGATGCCAAAATGTTATATTCAGGTACCTCCACATGATATCTATTTAGTGAACAGACATGTGGGAGACCTCATACACCTAAAAGAATTAATAGCAGTGGAAACTATTTGAAGAATCGCAGGTGAGGCATTTCATTGTGCCCAGGGGTATTTATGACCTGGTTCTAATAATGAACACGGTGTTTTCAGAAGGTCACTAACAGCATTCAAATCTGTCCCAAGAAAGGCAGCTAGCAAATAGCTGAGATGAAAGAAAAATCAATTGGAGCAATATTGTGTTACTCACACCATGGTTAAAGTATTCTGGCTGTCCAAACGGAAAAAATCAAGGGACCACAGGAGTGCTGTATCCCCAGCAGACATAAAATCTTTCTCTCAGGACAATGAGGTGTTAAGCAGTCATGGTGAGAAGGTTCCCCAGAAAGATTCAGGTCTTTCAAACAGTAATGTCTCTGTGACATTAAAGATGTTCAAGATGTCTCTCAGGGCACCTATTCCTGGAGCTGACATTCAGAGGATGGATGCAGGGAGAAACACCAGCCTGCTAAACGTCGCTTGTCTACCTCTAGCAACCCACAGAAAACACTGCTATAGAGCCAAGGAAAATATTTGTTTTAGCAACCGAATATAAGTGAATAGATAAAATAAGTATTATGAAACAAGCCAGTATGTTCCATGTTGGCAAGTCATTTGATAAGTACAGAGATTTAAGTCTACCATATGTCAGACACCACTGAATAGAAAAACAATGCACAGTGTAGCCTCTTTGAGCTGTGAAATAACAATTCTTTGTCCCACTAATGAACTGTATAAATATCCTGAGGTAGGCAAAATGACTAACTCATTGTCCATGAATCAGGGGATCACCTTACCTTCTACATCATTTGCTACTCTATATTTAAATCGTTGTTAAACTGAAGAAGAGATACTGCATCCTAGTGAACAGGGAAAATGGGAGAGGAGATTTTTCTGCAGGTAGCTCCGGATGCGGCTGGTGCTGCCTGACCGTCATCTCATACCTGTGTTAATGACACGCAGTGACTAATCCACAGCTCAGAAAAGCCCTACAATTTCCATGCCATAATTGCACAATAAGACACACCAAGCCGTGCATTTCTAGGGGATTATTACACTCCACTGAAATCTGAAGTCACTCGGCCTTTGGCCTCCCAGAACCACCCAAAGCTTTCGGTAATATCCAGGGCTCTGCTCCCTGTTGTGTCTTTCTCAGACAAATGGAAAACACGTTTTTACTTCAAACTAATCCCCATTAAACATCACTGAAATCGTGGAAACTCTTGAGCTGATTCTAATAAAAAATATATATATATATAAAAATAAAATAATAATAATAAAAAAGAACATAGAAGCAAATTAATCTTGTAGCTCAAGCACTTAGTATCATTCTGTGAAAACCACCACCGGGTAGCTGGAAGCAGCAGCTTTCTCAGGGCTTTCCTGGGCCTCAGTGACAACTGGCACAGCGCACGCAAACAGAAATAAATGATCCAGGCACTTTGCAAGCAGTTTAAGTCTTAACCTATGTGGAATCAAGCTTTCCAGCCCTATGAAATTACACAGCATTATGCTTTTTAGTGAAAGAGAGAGCCAATTCAGTGTAAATAACCTAATCCAAAGAAGGCCAATCCTACATTGTTCCCCCATATGCTGCTAGCTTTATATTAAACATCTTAAATGCAAAATGCGTTGTGATTTACTTTAGACAGTGAGCTAAGTGTTGCAAATTACTCTCTGCTTGGGTAGCTTGCTAGCAAAGCCTCAGTAAGCTATTCCTACAGGATCACATGGAAAGCCCTTTCAGCTAAACAGCATTTTTCCTGGGCGACCTTCAATATCGTATTGATACTGCCTCAAGAGATGATACCTAATGGTCTGTCAAGGCTGCTATCCAGCCACAAACAACACTCGCTGGTGGAAAAAGGTGAAGCGTTTCTGTGGTACACCTTGCCAATAGGTTATTGTTCTTCAGGGAAATAAATTTCTTCCTCACCCCTACAGTGATCAGCTCATGCAGTGAACATTTTCAGATTAGTGTCCCCAGCTGTGGAGTTTGCTCACATTTGGTACATGGTGTAAAAGTCATCTTTCTAGCCAAGCATTGTTTTGAACATCACTTGTGAGGGCTGCATTTTGTTTTGGATTTTTTTTTTTCGTTGTTATTTTTTGTGTGTTAGGGCTTTGCATGGAAAATTGCTTTGTGAGCTCTCTGTTATGCTCCCATTTCAGCTAATGTGTTGCTTATTTTTAATTCTCCATTCTGCACTCTGGTCTCAGTGCACTGGTTGCATCCACCAATCATTTAAGATGTGCAAATGTCTTAACAGCCTATTCCAAAGCCCACTAAGGCTTTCTGTTTTCTTCAGTTGACTTTGGGCCATAAGTAAATAACCAGGAATTTTTAATTATTTTAACCTTTGTCCTACCTTTCTGCTTTCATGCACTAAGTATTTTACTTGCATTTGTTGCCTCACATCTATATTTAAAGATACAAATTCTTCACATTAACCATCATGCCTTTAACTTTTCTCTCTTTAGCTCTTACAAAATTTGATTTATTAGTTCTAACCACTTTAAATGGCTCAGAATCAGATTTGTTGTGTAAGTGAAAACGCTGCCAGCGTTCATTGTGGTCCCCAGGTCTTTGCAGAAAATCCATTCAGAAAGTGGAAGATAAATCTCTCGGGGGGTTGTGCTATTTTTTCCCTTAAATTGCGATGTAATGCTTCCACTCAGATGCGGTCTCAGGAGGCGGACAGCACGTCCCCCTTCTTATCCAGCCTCCTTACTCAGGTTACAGCAGGACAAGGCTCTGCTTGAGGAGGGTCTGTGTTCTCCTCACCGAGATAAGAGGCTGTAGCCCTCTCCTTTGACCCACAGCAGATGTTCTGGGAACTTTTTCTGGTGTGTCCTTTGATGTTACACAATCAGGGCTCTATCTGCCCGATGCTGTGCCTATCGCTTCTGTCTGCTCTGTCCGCAGCTCCTCTGCTCACACCCTACTCTTTGGGCAGCGATTCACAGACTTTTGCTTTCTGGGCCACCAGGGTTTCTGGTGCTCAGGAAGTAGCAATCAGAGGCAGAGGACAGAAGAATATAGAGTTGACTTGCACTCACCTGCCCAGTTCATCAAGGCATGCTGGCAGCTCCTTCGCTCTTCATTGGGGCACCAATTCAAACGCCAGCTTGCCTTGTCCCATATTTTGCAGCAAATCAGTGCCAAATATTTTTCAGCATCTTCATTCATCCTGTAAATAGGAAAAAGGGTAATGATCTGTCACAGTACCTTCAGACTACACTTGATCCTCCCTGGGGCAAAGAAGAGTACTTTTGTTCTTGTAGGCAGTCTCCTTTGGGGAAAATAAATAAATAAATAAACAAATAAATAAATAAATTAAAAAAAAAAAAAAAAAAAGGTTTCCATCTCCGGTAGCTCTCTAAGGGTCAAAGTCTTTGCTTTGCAACTTTGCTTTGCAACGGGTAAATTCAGATCATACACAGTGCAGTACCCTGCAGCTACACCGAGGCCAGTTACTTGGTATTTAATGGCTTTTATTATAGACTTAGTTGGCATGAGCAGGAACAGCTAGCAAATAATAGTTAAAATTCAAACAGCCATTAAAGTCTGGTCCTGACAAGATGCAAGTACACTGTTACTAATGGACTTTCCCCCACAAGGACACATTTCTTAAAGGAAAATGTTTGAAATATTTGGCCAGTTAACCGTGGAACAAAGGAGGGAGCAAATTCTAAAGTTCTTGTGAAGCTCTAGGGGCAGTATTCAGTCTGCACACATCAGCAAAATTTATCGAGAGAGGCAGCGTTATCCTTCTGAAAGTTTACTATAAATTATCTTTATTTAAACACATTTGGGCTCAAATGTACTCATTAGCTTTGTGGAGAACACTCAGAAGAAAAGCTTTCTGAAGATTCAGAAATAACATTTGACCAGCCAATTAACAAAATAAAGCTTCTAGCTTTTACTGAAGCCTGGATGAATTCACCACTGCTTTAGTACAACCGTAATATTTTGGATTGCCTATGTTAAGAAGAGAAATCTGACTCAGAAGCATTTGGGCCCAAAACTTCCACACCTTCCAAGATAAATGCAGAGCTTCGTATGATGTGGCAAACACCATACTGTGGATTTGGGATAAGAACTGTCAGGTTTTGCATCAATTTTAAGGAGGCTGAAGCACCAACACTGACTATGGGTCAAGACAATCTGGTTTTAGTGCTTCATTTAGGAGCAACGAAGTTTTGAGCAAGCAGATATTTTGCATCACAACAGATTCTTGGTTTGGCCCTGGATTTGCTCTGTGTTGTTCTGGGTGTATAAATTTTGGGTGTACAATCTAAACAGGGTGGATTGGCACGTGATCTCCTCCTGCTGCAGTGCAGAAGGGTTTCATTCAGAAGAATCCCTCACCTAAAATGCTGATATAAAAAACATATCCCAGAGGTGATAATATGCAGAAATTTCCATTCGACCCCCCAACCTTGCAGATCTTTCCAGCTGTCGGAAAGCTTCATTGTGTTAAGTGCACAAAGTGCTGGAGGCAGTTGGACTGAAGCACGTGTTATGTACTACATCATCGCACTTTGTTCAGCTCAGATGCAAGTGGAAATAATATAAGCAGCTTCTTTTAAAATCACAGTTACAAAAGAGAAAGAAAGAAAGAAAAAAAAAAAAAAAGCTAACTAAAAATAATTACACTTTATTTTGTTTCTAATTAGATGCATGTGCTAGAAACCTCTCCAGAGCTACTCTTTACATGGTATTTGCAGGCTCCCTCTACCAAATGGGCTCTTGGAGTGGCGAGTAAGAAGCTGTGAAACCTTCCAGCTCTCCCCTGCCTCTTCAGTGAATGTGCTCTCAGTGCCTGTGATTTGTAGATTGCATTTCTTTATACATTTTGTTTTCCTCTACACTGATTAATCCAGAGACACTGTGCATACACTTAACTGTTTAACAAGATGCTTGTCAAGATAGATCTAGTCCCATGGTCCAAGGCCACTTTTTTCTTCTGTACCGTGCTTGCCCATATTGCATTCATATAAGTAATGAATGATAATAAAAACATCTGGTGTGGCTTTATGCATTTTGTTTAATGTCAGCTGAAGGAATACAGATAAAATTCAACCATGAAAGACCACACTCAGGCTTTGTTTCTCCTCCCAAGATCACTTTTAACTTCCCCATGATGAAATGTATGTTAAGAGGAGGGAGAAACCTTCATTCTCACCTATAAAAGTTGCAGCTGTTTTCCTGTTTTTATAGAAAGCAGCAGGGAGATTTACTATAAAAGAGTAAATACTCTACAGCAAAGTACTGTTCACCTTGAGGGATGATGTCAGAACCATAAATAACACTCCGGGAATACAGATATGTCCTTAAAGGCCCATTAAGAATGATGTGAAAAGGAAGTGAAGAATAGGCAAGCAAGTGTGCTGTGCACAGCATGTACATGCTAAATATCACTTTAATTTTGATTTACTCTCAAATGCAGGAATGGATGGAAACATCAAGAGCATAAGGAAACATAAGAATCCCGATAAAGTTGCATGTGCAAGCTTTCAGAGATAATTAGGAAACAGAATAACCAGCACTGAATGCATGCCCAGGTGGGGAGGGATGGAGGAAGAAGGCTAGTGGTCCTGTTATGTATGTTCTCTGCCCTCCTGTCCACAAATGTTTGACTTCAAAGTGATTTAGAAGCTCAAGCACAACATTCAAAGACCATTCTTGAAAACTGTAACACGTCTAATATTTATTTTCTTTTTTTTTCACTTTTTTTTTTTTATATATATATATAAGAGAATACGAAATTTATAGAATGATATCTAAAGAGGTACACTAGGAAAAGCTATCAAGTAGTATGTGAGGTGCAGTTTTTATAACAGTAAACAGATGAATAGTAGTTCTGCAAAAGAATCAAACTATTCTAGTGAATTGTTCTTCCCTTTTTGTCTTCAAAACCTGTTATTTTTGAATAAACTTGATACACTTGTAAAATTAACAACAGTTTAATTACTGGGAATTCTTATAGAAAAACAGTGCAAATACTTAGAGACAAAAATCAAGAAAGATAAGATACAAAGTGAGTTTCAGCAACCTAGTGATACAAAAGTCAAATATAAAATATTCTAGAAATACGAGAGAAAGAAAAGAAAAGAAAAGAAAAGAAAAGAAAAGAAAAGAAAAGAAAAGAAAAGAAAAGAAAAGAAAAGAAAAGAAAAGAAAAGAAAAGAAAAGAAAAGAAAAGAAAAGAGAAAGAAAGAAAGAAAGAAAGAAAGAAAGAAAGAAAGAAAGAAAGAAAGAAAGAAAGAAAGAAAGAAAGAAAGAAAGAAAGAAAGAAGAAAGAAAGAAAGAAAGAAAGAAATGGGGGGGGGGGGGAGGGAAATAATTAAATAACATTGCTCTTCTTTGGCAGTCAGTTGTGCATTCTTACACTTCCCAGTGAAGCATTTGAAAGGTTTCAGTAGCTGGTTAAAGAACTAATTGCACCCCTTTTTTATTGCCAATTTCATGTTTGATTCTCCCTGTAACCAAGTAAAGAGAAATGTGCAGAGTATCAAAAAATTATTACAGTTCAAAAAAAAAAAAAAAAAAAGACAAAAAAAGACATAGTCTTCCAGTTAAAAATATTACTACAGTAGGAGTAATACTTTCCTGTCTGTGAATATCTCCCCTGATATATTTTGGGACTGGATTCATCATTTTCCTCTGTTCGTAACCACATCTTCCTCTTCTCTTTTTTTTTTTTTTTTTTTTTTTCTAGCCAATATGTGTTGAGTAAGTAGCAAAACTTCTTGCTATGACCAATTGTTTTTTTACATTGTGTGTTACTAAATTTCCACCCCACTCCCATTACTCAGTCCCCTGGAGCTGCTTCCCTTTCGGTATTCCCCTCTTCCAACATCCACATCTCAACCCCAACTTTTTAACCTGCCCAAGATCATTGATAAAGATTTTAAAATCAGATTAGTTCAAAGGCTGATCTTGAGGAACCTCATAGTGGACTTGAATCTCATCTATGTAGACCTTTTGACTGAAACCCCTGCTCTCCTTCCATCGCTTGCACTGGGCTTGATCTTCTTTAGTTTAATGGGGTTTAATAAATGTCTTTGTGGAAGTTCAGATGGATTTGCATCCACTATCAGAAGATGAGTAAACAGATTACCAGTTAACAAAATAAGCCATGGGAAGATATTCACTGATTATTATCCCCTTCTGTTGGACAATTCTCTCTGAAGCCTGTGCCTTTGGTATAACATGCCAACAAAGCACGTTGCATGCTGCATGTGCATTAGTTGGAGAAGAAATAAAAGGTCCTTTTTAACTGCTTCCAAGAACAGATTCTCCAACAAGGAATAAGGAGGTGCTCACAAAATGAGACCCCTTTTTCCCCCATCTAGCAGCACCCAACTGGCTGAAGCTGCCCTGCTCCCCTCAGAGCCGGCCTGCATTGCCTGGTGCCGGCTGCTCTGCGAGAGAAAGCAGCAGGGAAGGGAGGGGTAAAAAGCTGTGTTGTGCTCCTAAAAACCAGCGACGTAGTCAGAGGAGGTAAATTCTCTGAACATGGCTTCCAAGTGGCCTCATCAGTTCATTCTTGTGGTTTTACTTGAAAACGCTTGCCATTGCACTCTGAGCGGAACAGCTGTATACCAAATGCTCCAAATGCCTCAAATTAGCAACCCAAGAGCACCCATCAGGAGAGAACGATTCTGCTGGCACTCAAGAACGTCAGGCTTTTATGACATCTCATTCTTTACTCTGTCCTCATTCAACCTCGCATTGTTTCCCAGGCAGGGCATATCTTCTGAATTAGAGCTAGATTCGTTATTGGGAAAATATGGAGACTCTAGTAATTGTGCTAGCTTGTGTAACCTTTGCTTAAGTTGGATCCCACTCCTTTAACACTAGCTAAGACATAGTTTTCCTCCACGGCAATGGAAAGAGAAAAGAGTCAGGGCAGAAAGAAGAGGAATTTTCAGTGCTGATTTGACACTTTTTGTTACATAGGTGGTACAAACTTCTTGACGAGGGGAACAACAGGAAAATTACATCCAAAAGTTGTCTGCAATGTTAGCTCCATTGATTTTAGTGCAGAATTTGGCTCTCAAGTTTCCTATGACAGCAAAGCTTCTGGTTAAAGACAAGGGTGTTAGGATATGGATCTTTTCTTCCTTATCGTGGCCCCATGGTAATATTTTTGAGCCGCAAGGACACAGTGCTCAGGTAACTGCAATGCATTCAGCGACCTGCGTTATCCAGGTGGTCAGCCAAAAGCACCAAGGCACTGCTATTTTCCAGCAGAGTTTTGCCAAGTGTTGCCATGTAAATATGTCCTTTGCATGCCGGGCAGTATCTTACTCACAGGAGTAAGGCAAAGGGAAATGCTCCCCTGTATAGGTACTGGCATCAGAAACACAGTCAGGATGGGATGCAAAGGCCTTACAGGAAAACAGAGCTCAGGACGTTCACTTTGGCTTGGAGTTAGTTCTTGTGCTCTGGTTTACTACCTACTAGTCTTTAAGGGTTTGTGATTTTGGGGTTTTGTTTTCTACTAAACACAAATGGAAAAATGGCCTCATCTTTTGGGAGGGGGAGCCAAATTCTTTACCAGTAAAAACTGTGGGTTTTTTGTTTTGTTTTATTTTGTTGTTGTTTTTTGTTTTTTTAAATCTCATATCATTCAAAACAACAAAATGAGCTTATATTTGTAATTGACACGTTCATTGTAGAAAGTATTTTTATTGTAGAAAGTCTTTAAAAAAAAAAAAAAAAAAAAAAAAAAAAAAAACAAGAAACAGCACTATTATCTGGTAAGCATGCTCCTTTCCAACAGATATCCCACAACCTGGCAGTCTTTGCTCTTCTCTCACCTTCTGATGTACCCCAGTGTAGTTCCCGCTGTAGCATGGGGCTCAGCAGAGAGTTCTTCTCCTGCAGAACAATTCCTGTTTCTCAAAGAGAACCCTACCAGCCTCTTAAAATAATAAATAAATAAATAGAATAATAATTAAAAAAAAAGAAGTCATGTTAGGGAGATGCAAGTTGTGTTAGGGAGAGTTTTTTTCAATTGTAAATGAATTAGTGGTCAGCTCAAGCTGTGTATGATATGATGATTTCTCGCTAGCTTAAGAAAAAGTGCCTATATTATTACATTTAAAGAGACTCATTATGCACATATCATTTTCTTAATCCACTCAATTTGTGATCACAATGATCTCTCGTCCTTTGTTTGTATGAGACGTAAGAAGTGTCCTTATTCATCACAGCAGCTCATAGGCACTAGATAATAATAGTAGCAATGGCAATTCCTGTCTCAGAGGACTGAGTTTGACAAATTGCTTTGTTTTCTAAAAGCTTCCTTTTCTCAGTTCTGAATTTTGCTGCCATAAAGGTTCTGGAACACTTATTTTATGCTTCACTTTGGTTGAGTAGGAGCTAACTTTTGTATATTCAACACTTCCAGTCTCTCTGTCTTCACTGCCAAAGGTTTTGCATCAATTCACAATAGACAAAGGCTCTGTATTAGAAAGCTCTGTAATTCAAATTTATTTTTCTGTGGGTTAACTGCAAAATCTTTGTTTGAAAAAGCAGCTCCCGAGCCCAGCTTGCTGTTCACAGCTTCTCCAGAACACAAAGCCATTGTGACCAGCTGATCTGAACATCTTAGAAATAAAGACAAGTGAATTTTGACCAGTAATTTGTGTTTTAAGTTAGTAACTTATGCCTTAGCAACACATCTTCAGAAGCACAAGGAACCTGGATATAAAGATACATTCATTTGTAATTTATTTCACTCTATGCACAAATATTTGTACAGGCAAGTCTTCCTTGCACACGTGCTAAAGAGTGTTTCTTAAAGTCCTTACTTGCAACAAATATTTCCAGCTCTTCGCTCATCTGATCAGTGCTGTAGTAACCCAGTAGATAAACTGGTGATGTAACCAAATGATCTAATGCCGTTTAAACTTGAGCTGGCTGCACCTGAATATAAAAACTTGTTAGCAAGGTGAAGCATTTGTAGAATAAAGGTGATTTATTTTTTATTTTTTTTTAAGTGCAGCATACAGGCAGCACTTCACCCTTTCATCAGAGAGCTTTCTAAACATGGTGGCTTGTCATTACATGTCTCTAACCACAGAAACAATAGTAAAAAACAAGGGGGAAACTGCCTCAGTTAAAACCACGAGCCTACTGGCCAAATGGGAGAAAAAAGCCAGGTCTCATGGCATTCAGGTGCAGTGCACTACCCATTCAGCAAAGCTGTTTCCCCCTCACCATGTCACAGTTGTACCTACATAGATGGGTCTCCTCTTTCCTCCACTGTACAGCCTGCAAAGAGGTGATGGGATTTCAGATGTTTAAAAATAGAAATCAGACACCCGAATGCTTTCATTCATTGCCCTAGTATTCAAACTTAAATAAGTAGCAGTCTGGGCTGTTCATACTTCAGCTTTTTGGGTTTTTGCCCTTCGCATTCCAAGTGAGGAATCTTTCCCCTGAAGGTCTGGTGATTGCAAATTGCTTTTTTATATTTCATCTTTGCAGCTCTTTAGATGTAACCTCAGTGTGAGCAATTGTAAGTGATGTTCACCATGTGTTTGCTTGGTGCAAGGAACAGGAGTTTCAAGGAAAGCTCTCGATGATGTGAGCTGGGTAATAAAACCAGAGGAGCTTTCAAGGCTTGACAGGGCATGCAAATCACATAAAGAGGGGTGGAAGGAAAATTGAAGGTTGTCCAGGCTGTTCCCTGAAATCCCAAACCGGTTCATCCTCACTGGAGTCCTCTCTGAGGGTGTTCTCAAGTCTGTTCTCAAATGTCTTCTGTGATTGGCATTCCACAGCCCCACAGCCGAATAAATACTTTCCAGTACTTTACGGGTATTGGAAAGTTTTCCCCATGCCTTGAGGTACAACAGGGAGCCTTCTTGTTTTGTTTCCTTGTTCTGAGATGGCTGTAACAGTACAAGCTTCGTTCCAGCCTGCTTAGAGTGCTAATAAGGGACAAGTCAGCAAAGCAAAGGAGGACAAATAATACTGGGGGAATAAATAAATAAATAAATAAATAAATCCCTGCTGTTAGTTGTTGTTATCAGTGTTCCAGGGGTGGAGTATTGGTTTAGTAGCTGAGTTCCCACAAGTAATCTCTGGTAGAAATAAATGTTTCACGTTTCAATGCCAGTAGGTGAACGGAGCTTCCTGGTAATCACTGGGTTTGTGTGTGAGTTTCCTCCCACTCTTGGCTCTTTCCTCAAGGTGAGGAAGGCAGATATGCATCATTTATTTGCACCCTCAGAAGCCAATACCTTGGCTGCCCTTGGGCGTTCATGCGTCTTCCAGCCCCGTGCCATCCCCATGGGTGAGATTTGCCCCCAACCAGCTTCCAGCCCTCTTGTGCCCCCTGGCATGGCCTGCAGGGACTTGGGGGTAAGGTGACTATGGGAAGCGCCATTGCGAAGGGTGGCTGGGGATTACCGTGGCTGCCTACCAGGATTTCGCATCCTGTGCCACCTTCCTGGCCTTGCTAGAAGTACGTGCTGCTCTTCCCCTCCCTTTGCCCAAATTGTGCTTTCGGAGCTCCGTTCTCAAAGGATGGGTCTCCGCTTATCCAGATCAGTGTTGACTAAGCAGGATTATAAAACCAGATTTATCCAGGCCATAATACTGCAGTTCCATGGAGCACTTCCCAGTGGCTGTGAGGTGCTTAATCTGCTAGATTAACTAGAAAGATCTATGGCTTTAAACCGCCGGTTTGCGTCACATCCCAAAAGCCGCTTTATGAACGGGTTGGGAAACATTAAAACAGCTAGTGATTAAAAAATTGCTTCTGATCATGGATTCTGCCCAAAAACTGGAGGGTGAAAAGGTTCCTGTCAGTTTACACTGAGTTTAATCCACCTTCATCCCTCCTAGTAGCCAGACGTGGGTGAGATGCAGACAGCGGTGCTTTCTGTGACTGAGTATTTCCTGGAGAGGTGGAAAAAGAAAAGGAAGCACCAGGACATGTCCCAGTAACTCAGGGGCATGCTCTTCCCTCGACGCTTCTCAGCTGACTCTGGAGCAGCCTAGCACTCCCACTGTGCTGTGCTGAGACATGCTCTTTAGAGCCAAGTATTGGGCAGAACAAATATTTAAGATAGATGAGGCGTGCGCATGATCAGTGAGTGCATCACTGCAGGCTTGCTGCAGAACATCTCTTCGTTTCTGCCTCTGCTAACCTGGAGGGTCCTGGTCCTCCCACCCACCCCTTTCCCCATCTTGCTCCTTTTGCAGTGTTTGGTCAGACCGCTGCAAAGGAGGTAGGTTCAGTTCGTGCTGCAAGACAAAGGCTGTGTGCAGCTGGAGGGAAAGGGCTAACAGGGCATCTCCTCTGCCACCAGCTGCCTGCACAGAACTCACGATTTTCCTGTATTAATCAGGTTGCTCACAAGTGCACGTGACTGCTTATTACTTAGTGCCTGAGCAGCAAGTGAGATCTTCGGGACAGCTCTGAAATTTTTGTCCGGGTAGAAGCAGTCTGCAAGTGCTTTTCCTGGTGATTATTCTCTAAAAAAGGAAACAACTGAGAGAAACATAGTTCAATAAACTTGTTTGTAGAACATTCAGTGACTGTGAATCATGCTATAAATACACCAGGCTATAGGTTGCAGGGTTTCTATACTAGATTGGTACAGTTGCTGGTAACAGACCTTGGTATCTGTGGCTTCACGATGGTTGTGATAAACTGTTTTTGTTCCTTATCTCCCTTTGCTCCTTCCTTCCAGTTGCGCTAGACTTTTACCCATAATGTTTATTCCTCACCTCATGGAAAATTTTTGACCAAGAAAAAGATCACTTCTGTTGAAAAGCCAAAAATGTCCAGCCAAAACCAACATTTTCATTGTTTGGCTGAAAATGAGAGGTTTGCCATTTTAAGCTTAAAGTTTTGGGTTTGGGGCCAAAAAAATTCTGCTTTTTGCCCAAAAAGTCTCCAGTAAAAATTCTCATTTTTTCAGAAAGACAGACACTTGTTTTTACATCAACAAGAAAAAAAAAATAAAAAAAAATTAGAAAACCTGATTGCTCACCAAAAAGAGCTTAGACAAACCAGTTCTACAGAAAAGTCTTTTTAAAGTGGATATTAAATATTAAATGAAACATGTTTCAGTTTGCCTTCCTGTTACATGAACATGGCAGAGTTTAGGGTGAATGCTTGCCAAAAGGATTCATGATTGGAACAGAAATAACGCCACGTGATTCCAGTGTCTGACTACAACCAAGGAAATCCCTGTTCAGTCTTTATCCTCTGTGTGACAAATCAGTTGGGATCCATGGGGAACAGCATTGGGGAAGAAGTCTGGAGCTGTTCTGGTTGTTGAACACTTGAGCTTTTAAATCAAGCATATCAGCCCTGATTTCTGCAAACTGTGGCATGAGCTTCAGTAAGGAAGTTGTGTGCAGAATCTGCAGGACTCTGCTCACAGACAGGGATTTACTTTGCACTAGGGAATGTGATGTAGCTCATTGCCATTCCTGAAGGGACTCCTTAGCCACAACAAAGAATTAAATCCATTAAAGCGGTTTTATTTCTGACATCATATCAAGAATGTATATAAAAAGTGAGGAGAGGAAGTCATTTTCAACTTACAACGCCATGTGTTAGTGGGCCCACAGGAAACTAAGCTGTATATCCAGGTGCACCATTTGCTATTGACTTTCTGCATGCAGCCACTAAGCACTTTCATTTCTAAAGTTTTGCCATTTTGTGGTAGAGCTGAATAACATCTGAAGTGCTCTACGAGGGTTTTAAATTGGGGAGGTGAAGGCAGGAGCCACAAAGAAGCTTATTACTACTCCTGTCACCTTGGGGATACCTTGGTGGAGGCTCAACAAATGTCAACAGCAGTGGTTTGAGTAGTACTGATCCGAGAAGGAATGGCAAGAAGCATGCACAATAAATATAAAGAAATGGTAGGAGCTGAGCAGACAGTAAGTGGTGATCAATAAATGCTTTGATAAACCACACTATTATTTGATAGCAGGGGTAATCTTTCCTAACAGCTTCAAAATGGCCTTCTTGCTCCCCTGTGTTTGCAAGTGCTTTTCTTGCTTAGCTACTGGTAATGATGACCAGTCACTGTGACTTCCATGGGACTGCTTTTTATGCAGCTTTTACCTGGTGGAAGACCACAGAAGTCACTAGGATGGAAAGGACCATGAGATGCCAAATGAACAGACCAAACATCCCATGTCTGTACTTCTGCAATGGGGAACTCACTGATTCTTGTTTAATCCCTGTTGATGAGATGTAAAAAGTAAGGATCAATCCACAGAGCAATTACCCACCATGAGAGAGCTCCAGAAGGAGCACAACTCCAGTTCTACCTAGAAACCCCAATTTCTTGATAGGAATTGGGTAGACCACAGCAAGAGCCTGAAAATGGCATTTTTGGATGCCAAGAGATGGCCCAGTAACTGGCTAGTTTTGGACTTGATATCTTTTTTTGCTACCCATGGTTGTCGTCTTAAACTTCAGAAATACTTCAGGGAAACTTCTATCAGGAAATTATAACATGGAAAATTGGCATCTTCTAATGATTCTCATAGAGCAGTTTCCAACTAGATAGACATCCTGTGCAATAGCAAACCAAAAAATGACAAAGCATTGATTTTCTTAAGAAGAGAGACCTATATTTGTTACCCTCCACAGAAATATGGCCAGAATCGTGGTCGATGGGTTATAATTTGTGCATATTTCCACAGTATCAAACACCATGCTATTATGCTTGGCTAATACTGGAGGTGAACAGTTCATCAGAGAAGGGAATCGGTGCACATCAGCAACAGTGATACATCACCACCTTAGTGACACATGAGTAAGCTTGAGTCACTCTCAGGTAACACTATAAAATATACTGACATCAGCATTACGGGAAATTTAAAGCTTTTATGTAGGTCTTCAGGCATTTCTAGTTCCTGAGTAGAACTTGTTATGAATAATACTGATTTCATTTGAAGTTCAAGTGTTTTGGTTGGGGTTTTTAAAGATCAGCTCCATGATTCCTGTGCTTATCATACTGGTATTTTTTCCAAGTCACTTGTGTATGCACATTTTCACTTTGAAGAAATGTAATTACCTGAACCATATAGAAGAATGGAAAGTAATGATAAACTCACTGGTATGACCAGTGATTTCAGTATCAAGTACCTTTGCTAGGCACTATGGCATAGGAGAGCTTCAAGATGGGATTCTTCCCCCCCAGCCCCTGAAAAAAAAAACAAAACAACATGGTTTAGACATTGGTACATTTGGGGTATTTCTTTTCTTTTATCCCTCTGTTTTTTCTCATGCCATGTGTTTCTCAATGAAGTAATTTTATCCTTGCATTCACGTATTAAGAAAAGAAGGGAAAAAAAACTGTGGGTTCTGATTTGTAACAAGTTATGGTTTCCTACATAAGTTTTCCATGGAATTTGTTTAGGAAAAAATGTAGAGTGCACCAAAATGAGATAATGACGGGGTTTTGTGTTTATCAAAGCCCTTTTTCCCCCGTCATCAAACTGCTAACGTCCCACTGTCTACTGGACGAGAGGGTGCTGCTCAAGCCAAGATGTGAAACACAGCTGATCCCTTTTGAAGGTTCGCCTGCGTAGAAAACAGTGCAGAAATGGGATGTCGAGAGGATTTTGGTCCGGTTCTAGCAGTGATTTCAAATAAGGAAGCTAGATTCATGATCACACAGTCCTGAAATCACAGTAATCGATCAGATGTTGTATAGATCCTAACATACATTGGAAAAGATCCCCATTTTGACTACCTGAACAGCTGTGGTGCAGACACCTCTAGGTCAGATGGCGTTTTGGCTTAGTGTCACTACATTGCCCGACTGAAAGTCATGTTCATATTGACTGCACCAAAATATTGGGCATCTCCTTCAACCATGAGTCTTCCTGGGACTTGGTGAAAAACACTCTTCCAATCAGTTTTGGTGACCTTAAATCATCTTAAATGTAGCACTTTAAATATTGCCAGTTTTGCCATTTTTTATGGGTTTTGTTTATTTTTTTTTCTTGAAAAAGTCCTTGAAAACTCTGTGTATTTCACGGTGTGCTTTAGAGTATTTTGTTCATGAGTTTAATCATAAATGTAACCAAATTTCTCTGTCCCCATGTTGGATTATTTCCATTCTTTTCTCTGTAGCCTTTCTGTCAGTTTTCAAGACCTAGACTTTTGCACAACTATGTTCTTCACACACTTTCTCCTTTAGAACCTAGTGGATTCCAGAGTCAGGAAGGACTTCTTTTTTTCTTTTCTTATTTTTCCTTTTTTTCAATACTACTACTACTAATAATAATAAAGAGCGTTTTTTGCTTTTTCCTTCTTACTGTGGGTGAAATCCTTAAGTGGTATAAATCAGCATAATTCTCTGAGGTGGAAAGGCTCTACTTCTACTTGTAACAGCAGAAAAAATCACCTATTGAATTTAATCTTTTTCACCAATTATAATAACTTATAAGCATTTCCCATTCTCTTTTCTTTCATGGATAAAAACTGGTTTTATGTGTAAAACTCCTAGGGTGATAATAGCAGGGAGTAGTTTTACTGCTCACATATAACTTCTCCTTAGGCCAAGAAAAGCAGCCACAGTGTTTCATCTACTCCCAGAAAAAAATTAAACAGGATTAAAATAAGAATAATAATTCTAATTGATGGGAAGAGAAAATGCTTGGAGAAGAGAAGCTGTAGTATGCAAATTACCAACACGAAGCTTGGAGAAATCACTCTGCCTTGTTTGTTCTCTATTTTAAATATTTTTGAACTCTCTCAAATTAAACATTCAATTAAACCATCAGATTTTCAGCCTTTTTTCCCTCTCCCTGCGGCTACATGGGACTAAAATCAAAGGGTGAAAACTAGAAGCATGAACGTTTAATCCACGTGTTACTCTTGCTGACTTTTCAAAGCACAGCTTCCAAGCTGCATGGCCGCTGGGTAGAGCAGCACCAAAGTCATTCTTGAGAATATCCTTAACCAGGAAATCTCATAATCTTTACATTAATAGTCTGCATGTGGGATATATGCATGTATTAAGCCTTTGCAGAGGAACTGTCCTGAAAATGGGTCTTTATCTAGAACCGAGAGAATGGAGGGAAGGTTTGGGTGAAAGTAAGACCAGGAAGATTCCCCCTTGGAATATTATGCCCAGATATCTAAAGTATTTTTCAGGATTCAAGCTGTGAAAGAAATACAATTTTAAGTTTATATATTTCCCATAAAATTGCATTAAGGAAAATGGGTTTTCAACAGCATTGCCCATTTCCATATAACAAGAAAGAGTATCATATTATATACCTTATATCCTCTCCCCTCCCTTTTCCGCAGAGCTAATCATTTCATAGCAGAAAGCAATCAGGTTTTTCAGGCATAATTTGCTGTTTCAGGATGATTTGCCCCACAATCTCTCTAAGGACTGTGGTGAGGCTCGGTGTCCTGTCACACCCCTCCTGGCTGTCACTAACCCTAACCCCACCTCTCCTTTACCCTGAGTGCAGTGTCACCTTGGGTGTCAGTAGGCACAGGCAAACACAATGAAGGCAGGGCTGTTTCCAGCAAGATGCTGTGTTCTGGGGCTGAGCTGTTTTACTGGTGTTTCCAATGAATGCCAACAGTGTTAAGAACTAAGATCATCTGAATGCAATTACCCTCTTACTGGTTTCCTTACACTTCTCCCCATTACAGCCAAGGCAGTTATTAAAGAGCATTATGGAAAATTGCGATGAGTTCCAGGTAAAGCGTCACCCAGCTTCAAGCTGACATTGAGGAGAGGGGGTTGTGCGTTGACTTTGGAAGATCCTGCGGCTGGGAAGGGGAAATAGTCTGCAGGAGGGAATTAAACTGCACCATAATGTCCACAGGGGATCAGGAGCTGCTTTCCAGCAGCATCTGCATTTGTATTCTTGGATGTGTGTAAAGCAATGTCAACTGTGTGATGGTATTGAAGGAATATAGGGAATATGGGAAGGGCAAAAAACGGTCACAAAAAGTAGGTGGAAACAATGCAAAATAAATCTGTTGTTGAGGTGAATATATGCAAGGGTAGCTATAATCCATCGAAAGAGCCCAAGGAAGCAGAAATCACAATATAAACACCCAAAAAATTAGACTCTTCAATGTCAGATGTGTTGGATTTTGGGGATGAAACTTGAGCCAGTTTGGTGTCAGTCAAAGAAACCCTGTTCTTGGGTTGAAAACATGGCATGGATACTTTGATCCTTTTCAATGGATGCACTGTTCCTGGCAGGTGCCTCCAAAGTCTGGCAGAGGATGGGGCGTGATGCTGCTTCTCTTACTGTGCCATTTTTAGTATTGAACGAAAAATGTGAAGGACCTGCAAGGTGTGAAAGTTTAGTGGCTCCTGAAAAAACACTGGGATTTGTTGATTTTAAGGGTGTCAGGAAGTTGCCGTGGCTTACAACATTGCCTTTCCTGTGATCACCACTTCTCTTGCACATGATGTAGGAGTCTACTGAAGACCACGAATAATCCTGTGGACATGTACAACTCCATGTACATACATATGAGGAAGATACCATGTGTACACAGAGGCAGAATTTTTTTTTTAAGTTCTCTGTTCAGAAGAACGTAAACTAGATGGTTTACATAAGCATACTTCTTCCTAAAAGGCTGAGCTATTTTAACAGCGCATTCCACCAAAATGAATAATATTTGGCTTTTGGATGCAGATTTTTCTGTGGTTACAACCTCTTTTGCACATCATAAAAGTCCAACCCCATCCTCTTGCTTTTCTTTCATTTAAAAAACAAAACTAAACAAAACAAAAACAACTAACCTTTAAAAACACCAAATCTGTCATATGCTTGTTTGGGTTTCAGATAGTGGGATTTATGTGCCTGTCTTCTGGGTCCATGTGCTCGCTGAGGGATGTGAAGAAGCACATTAGCCATGGAAGCAGGGTGCCGGCAGGTGTGCTGCACGGGGCCGGGTGCCTTCCAGCTGCCTTTGCAAAGGTGCCAGTGCTGCGGCAGGGCTGGAAGTTGATGGACGTTATGAGGCCAAGCTTAGAACTGGAAAACCTCCAAAGCGTGCAGGTGGTCCGTGCGTGCAACAGCAAGCTGAAAGGAGAGCAGAGCGCTCCTGCCTTCGCATGGGAGAGTCACGGTTGTGTTCTGCTTCCAGAAGGGGTAAAAACAGACTCCTAAGTCCCGAATCCTCCCACGTTTTACTGCATGGATCACATTAGCAGTCTGTGGCTCCGGCTCACCTCCAGTCGTCGGCTGGCTGGTCATTAGCGCCTTCGTTCAGTTGACCAGACTCTGTTCTCAGTCGCGCCAGCGTGACTCAGAAGTTGATCCTGCAAAATTAAAAAGCAAACAAACAAGCAGTGCTGACAGAATCTGGCCCGGCATAAATAGAATTGTCCCTTGAGTTAGCAATGAAATTTTTCAGCTGGTGCAGATCTCTCCAGCTATGTTTGCGAACCTAGAGGTATCCCTCTCTTCTCAAGCAAATGATCAGATCCAAACTAAGCAGAATTTCTTGATAGAAGGGGAAAACTATTTGTAAAAGAAATAAATGGCACTGTATCACTCCAACTGTTCAAAATTTGTTTTGCCAGAGCGACAGGAGAAAGCTGTTAAAAAAAGATTTTAATTGTAAGTCATTTCAGCTTTCCCTGGAAGAAAACAAGGAAGAAGCAAACACAATGGCTAAAGAACATGAAAAGATCCCAGAGGTTAAGCATGCTCCAAGAAAAATATGCTCTCAATGTAAAATAGTGAGCAATGGAAACATTATTTGCACTACTTTCAGTGCTGTTGTTGGTTGCGAAAGTCAGCAAAGCTTCTGTGATTTCCAAGGTCAGTTTTTCCTCAGGAAGGGGACAGGAGAAGAGAAACATCAGGCGCTGAGCCCTTCTGCCCCATTTCAGAAGAGCTCAGACAACACATACAGCCCTGCCCTCCTCCTGCCACAAAGGATACATTTGCATAGGTCATTTGCAGGGTGAAGGAGAAGACTTCAGTGGCATATTAGATGTTGATAATGTCCAGGAGACTTTCTGGGACTGCTGTGTTGTTCCACTTGTCTGAAAAAAAAAAAAAAAATCAACATCATTTGCAAAAAAATGTTCCATTTTTAGAAAAAAAAAAAAAAAAAAAAAAAAAAGAGAAAGAAAAAAAAAAAAAGTATAGTTCCAAATGAATTAACTTTCAAAACTGATCGTTAAGTATGCTTTAATAGTCTGTTGGATGGTTGTCCAAGTCCTGACAGAGCCATCATGTTGAAAGGCTGAAGACTTAGTTATAACAAAGAGACATTATTTATCATTATTTATCAGTGCTTCCTCTTGGCATTGTCAAGGAAGGGTGAAGGCAAGCAAAACAGCATTTTCCAACACTCTGGTCCATCTCCTTCCTGCTCTCAGTCCATGCTGTGAGCTCCCAAGGACGGAGTGAGCAGGAGGAATCTGGGTGCTGTGGCGGAGCTTGGTTTTATTAGGGGTGGATAGGATATAAATACATATATAAATTTATTTATTTATTTATTTATTTACTTATTTATTTCAGAAGGAGACAAGAGTCCAAGCTTTGGCTGTTCACATAACTGTTAGAAGGACAGCTTATATGGAAGAATGGAAAGAAAGGTTATCGTGGTTAGCACGGAGTTTTACTTAGGCAATGTGTCAGTTCAATTAGTCTTGGAGTTATAATGTTTCAGCTGCTGGTATTTTATGTATTAAAAATAAGATCTGATTTTCCAGTTTTGCAGAAACAAATGTTCCAGCTGTTTGTTGACTGCCACCATCCCACCAAGAGAGAAGAAATAGAAAAAAAAAAAAAAAAACAAATACAGACTAATTCTCCCAAAATAAATTTCCACAAAGGCCATTTCTATCTCAGAACATGTCAGTACAAAAATTTCAGCCACCCGAAGTACCCGTACCGTGTGGCACCTGCCAGGTTGCTGCAGCCACATCAGTGCTCAGTATCCCAATTATCATGTGGCGAATCTGGCCTAAATCTTCCAAACTAACTCTGATTTTTCTGTGGGCTTACAGCTGTACAACCCAGACGAGAATTTAGCACAGATGCACAGATGCTCCTCATGCCTTCCAAGTCACTGCCCGGGAACCAAGGTTTTGCTGAGCAGAGTCAGCGCGCGGCCCAAGTGCCATTTCTGACAGCGTGCGGCGAGCTCTTTCAATGCTTGGTTTACTTCCATTCAGGCTACAAACCAGAGAACCAAACCAGAAACAGAGGAGAAAAAAGAAGGAAAAAATCCTTTCTGATTTTCAACATAAAGCTAGGATTACCACCAAAGAACAATAAAAATTCTTTTATTACCAACAACAGGAAGAGCAAAGGAAAAGAAAACCACAGAAAATCTTTGTTATAATTTTTCCATAACAAATAAGGTCTTCTCTGGTCATGTTTGGCCTTTTTTTCCCCTTAAAATTGTATCTGTGTAGGAAAAAAAAATCGAGTTTAGAATAAAAACAAAACTGCAGAGGAAAAAGCATAGCACTTATTAAAGAGTTTGACATCATAACCCATCTATTAAATAACAGTATTCTTAAAGGAAAGTAATTTACAAATAAAAGGACGGAAATGAAAGGTTGTATGAGTTCCCAAGCCCATTGTTGAGTCAGTAAAGCACAGAAAACTTCCACTATCTATAGTCGCTGAAGTCATGTATTAGCAGGAACCAGCGCTGGAGGTTCCCACAGGGAGAAGATCCTCGCTCAGAGAACGGCTGCGGTGTGCCAGTTGCTTTCTTTGCTGCCCATGGGTTTTAATGCGGGCACACTCCTCTAGCGTGGCCAAGCACCAAGTGAAAGGAGGCTCCTGGGATTTTGGGGGGGATGTGAAATCATGTCCTAGGGCTTTTTTATGTTCTCCCTGGATCTGGGGGCTGTTGTGTTTTGTTTTCTGATCTCCTTCCCCTTACAAAGCCTGGCACGCTTTCCTCCCTCTCAGTGTTTGTGTGCAGCCCCGCAGTGCGGCTCTGTCCGAAGCAGATTAGGGTTGATAATGTGTGGCAGTGACTTATTACCGCCTGAGACAGCAAAGCCTAAATGGACAGATTCGACATAAAACAGTTACAGAAATGGCCTTTTTTCCCCCGTATCTGACTCTGGTCTTGATATCAAAGGCAGCCTGGTAACAAAAGATTTTGTTCCCCATTAGTCGGTGGTGAGAAGTGTCAGGTGATTTGCCCTTCTACCAAAGAGGAACAACACGTGGGTTGAGTATGAAACAAAAAAGGCAGCAAAGTTTTCATCCAGTTTTAATGGTATTGAACCATGGAACGGATTCCAGGTTCTTTAATCAAATTCCTAAAATTTTAAATAAATATTAAAATGCTGGAAAGAGCCTCCTTATCATGATGTACCTCTCTCACGTTCCCTCATTGTTACCCTTCAGCGCCCTCCCACATCCACGTACTTCTTGCTCACCCTGGTTACAGTTTTTTGAACTAAGACCTAAACTGAGCCAAGACTGAGGAAGAGCTCTATCTTTAGGCAGCTTTGGTCATGGCAGTTCCCTGTTGCCCCTCAAGAGATAATTTGGCATTGTGTGTGCACGAAGCCCCAAAAGCCCTGGGTTATTCTGCACAGGGATCCAAAGCTCCAAACGCTTCCAAACAGAGTTTTGAAGTAGATGTGTTTGTGCAGCACCCAAAAAACTGCTTGAGATCAGACCCTCTTGACCACCTACATTGCCCATTACACTCCCTGCTCCAGTTAATTTGATAACCAAAAGGATCAAAGATTTTCATTTTGAATTACACACTGATGTCTTAACCCAGAAAACATAATCAAATAAATCTAGAATAAATATAAAGACTCTGTTTCCATGTACATATTTCCAAATGTAAATATTCCTTTAATTTAGTAGAAAATGGTAAACTGTAAATTCTTTCATAGCATTTCTAGGCTTCATTTTTTGTTGTTTTTTTTTCATTTTCTTATGTATTTTGTAGATTTGGAGTCCAAACATATCAGAGGGTACTAGCAATGACTTGAACTAGCTTTTAAAAGAAGTCTTTTTTTTTCTTTTTCCTTCTTCCAAGCACTGTGTTCTCTCTGACTATGTTGTGGGCTTTCTAAGGAGAGCAACATGTTTTGCTATAGTGTCGGAAGAGAAGATTAAAATTCCCATGGTGAAACTCTTCCCTGAGATACATTTATATAAAGATTAAAGGATTTCCCTGAGATGAATTCTTCAATATATTTTGGGAAGATCATGTTGATGGAATGATGATACATCTCATTTAGGCTCTGTCAAGTACTAAGAAGTTATTCTGAGCCCAAAGTTCATACCTACAACCAAACAATTAAAACAAAGAGGATTGAATAGCATTAGGTATTTTCCTGTAAAAGTAAGGCTGAGTAAAAAAAAAAAATCCAAATCTAGGGACCCTACAGAAATAGGATGTAAAATCAAGACAAAAAGCAATTTTGGTGCTGCATGGAACAGAACTGAGGTCAGGCAGGACAGGCCAGCAGGGAACACATGCGAGGATCTGAGCTGCATTAATTACCATGATTTAGGTAAGGTGCAGAACAGCTTCATGGTTGGGCATAGTACAGAAGGATATCATTTACCTGTTCTCCCATACAGCCTGATATAGTGTATCAAACCTAGATGCAATAACATCATTCTTCTATTTTGCAGAAAGTGCTATAGCACAAGATACTTCCAAAACATGGAAGACCTTGATGTCAGGTCTATCCAACCATGGCCTTCCTACTGTCCATCCCTAGGTACATGAAATACAATACAAAGTCCTACAGACAGGGACAGAGATCCATTCTGAATCATTTGTTCCCCAAAGACACTTTCTTTTGAGAACAGTGGAAAGTGTCTTTTTTTTTTCCATGACCATAATTTAATTCCTTATTTTAACCAAGTTGCTACGTTCTTTCTTCTTGATAACTCACGAGTTCAAATGTAAAAAATGTATTATTACAAGAGACAATTATGGGGTTCAAAGCATTCTGAAGCATTCCATGCTCTCAGCTTCTGGTACTGATATAAGTAGAGGAATATTTGTGGGTTTTTTACTTGCATGAAGTGGAAGAGTTCCAAGAGCTGGTGGTAAAAAGCCTAATGAAAGTCTGCCTTCATCAGACACAACAAAGATCCTGCATCCTGGGAGGTTAACTGTTTATATGGACAAGATGCCCAAGCACCATAACACAACTCCCTTTCACAAACAAACCCTGACCATGTAAACTCAATCATTCCATGCTCAGTCAAAAATAACAATAGCAAAATAATAAGAAAAAAAAATCATGGTTTTGTTTGGCTTTATTTATTTATTTAGAAAAATGAATAAAATGTTACTTTGGAAGTTCAAGGTATGCAGCTGTCTCATTCCCAAAGCTTGTTTGGACTGAAGATGTGTCTAGCACCTTTAGTGGTATATTTGGATGCTGACAGGCTATAGAAATAACATCTATTTTGAAATATGCACAGTTGTTGCACAAACATCTGACTGCTGTAGTGCAGGAGGTTCTTTTCTACTGAACCTTCTGTTTGTCATTTATTTTTCCATTTTATAAATACTGATTGGAAACTTCTTCTTGGAAGGAAGAAGGAAATCTTGTGGATTGTAAACACTGAGAAGAAGATGAATTGTTTAGGATGGTGAAAGGGGTATAAGGACTGAAAGCATAATGTTAAGTAAAGGAAAGTTTAGGCTGCATAACAGGATAAACTTCCAAGTGCTGAAATCTTATTAGACTGTGGAAAATTCTTCCAAAGGATGTGGGAGAAGCTCCATTATTGGAGCAGTTTGCCATTAGATTGGACAAAGGACTAAAAATATATCTTAAACCATCTTGTACTAGCAAAGGGGGTGAGATGACAAGGCCAAGCCAATGTTCCCAATGCCACCTCCTTTGATTTCATCAATCACAAATCAGTCCATGCCCAAAGACTGAGAAAATCAGTGAACCGGGTGTGTCTAAAGATGAATTCACTTACCATGTTCAACTCGTTTGGAAGGACTTTGACACCGTTACCTGCTGAAAAGGAAGCTTATGCAATGCAAGAAAGTAGAAGCTGCCAGCAGCCTCCCATCTCAGAAAGAAATACAGTGATTTAATACCAGGAAAATGGAAAGTAAATATTTATACTTTTGAATTGCTCTCCTGTCTAGAGGGCCAAGAGTACCCTGGAGCTCAGCATCTATATCCACATGGAGTGGCCTGGAAGACAACGTGAATAAAATTGGAAAGATGCGTTATGTCTTCAGACCATCAGAAAGAGCATGGAAATCAGTTTGACAGGGCTGAGGCCAAATGGAAAGGTTATGCACGAAGCCTTGCAATCTGTCCTGAAAGGACTTCTTCACCACCAGTGGTGATGCCCGGGAGAGAAAGAGCAGCCAGCAGCACCGCGATGCACCGCTCATTTACACCTCTGTGTCAGCCTGTGTGAGCAGTTCTGTCCCTCCCACCACTGAGGAAGACAAAGAAAAACCACGATGAGTTAAAAACAGAGAAGACATCCATAAATACCACTTGTTGATGAATAGAAGTATTGACCTCAATGTGAGCAAAGCACTGCATTGGGAGTGCAATTGCAGATTTTGCTACATTTCTGTGGCAAAATACTTTGAGTGCCTCAAGTGAGATGGTCCAACATTCAGGAGAGAATTTAAGTTTTAAATATACTTGTGTTTAGGTAACAGTCTAGTAAAGTCATTGTCCATGTAGACAGCTTGCTATCCGATGGTCTAAGTTGTGAACTTATTCTATGTAGTAATGTCAGAGGACATGGGGCAAGGAAGAAACTACAGGATTTACAACCGTTATGATTCCCCAGCAAGATTAGTCATGTTTCATATATTAATCCACTTGCTGCTTGTTTCTCTTCTCTTTATGGTTTATCTAAAGGCAAATTCAAAAAAAAAAATTTAAATCCATTCATGATGGTATTGATCTGAAGTTCCTGAAGAGATGAGAAATCTGCCAACTGACTTTGCTGGGTCTTTGGATTTTATCAAGTGGTCTAAATTTATTACATAAACACCATATTTTTGAACTGTTATGCTCTGGGGACTCATTATGAGTCTTCAAAATTCGATCTGAATTGCTTAGCTGTGACTGGTCAGATGAATCACATGGTGGTGTTTCCAGTCCTGAGTGGATGCATGTGTAAGCACATCTGGTGCAAATATTTCCTGGTAGAAACCGAAATGTCAGTTTCTGTAAATACTTCTGTGTGTGATTCTGAAATTTTCTCTCCGCTATGTTTTTGGCCAGTAAAACTTGATAACTCAAAAGTTCTTAGAAAGCAGAGACAAAGAGATGTGAACATGGCCAAACTGACTTTATTGCAAATTCAAATTAATCTAATATCAGTTAAAGTGCACGTTAAAACTGCAGGAGAATGGAATCATCTGTAAAGACTTGGGAAGATGCATACTTCATGAGCTAGTGCTAGAGCAGATGGAAACCTCAGGTTTGGGAAAGTTAGGGGATCAACTTGGATCATGTCACTGTTACATAAATATGCAGAAATATATAATACATGTTTAATACATGGGGACAATACATGCTGTTTGTGATTGTGTGTGTCTTTGGTATTTTCTGCTAGACATGTTACTTTAGTTGAGAAGAAATCCTACCTCAGGAATACATGAGCTAAGCTGGTCTCCTATGCACGCCTGTGAATATCAACAAAAATTATGAAAATCAGGACTGGAAAGAGCTCCTTGGTTGTTTCCTGTCTAAAATAAATCTTGTCTTTTTCCCAAGGAATTGACTGATATCAAAATTAATTTGAATCCCTGCTATTTTAGTATTATTTAAAAGTTGTTCCAGAACCTGAGTGCTTTTAGAGCCAGAAAAGTGATTTCTAGGCTACTTGTGATTACTTGTAAATGATGTATTTGGCTGCCAACAGCCAGACACAGCAGTCTGGATGGAGTGACACCAGTGCAGGGAACAGTGACCATCTCGATTCAACCAGAAATACTTTGCTTTCTGACATTGCCTCTTGCCCAGCATGTCCCAGCAGTTTGGGGTGACCCTCCTCTGTCCCCACTGACCTTAATATTTGTCTCTAGCACCCAAAGAATAAGGGACTCCTTGCTTCCTTTCAAAGGGATGTGTTCTTAAGCATTGCATTTAGCAGGAGATTTCACTCCTTTACTCGCCTTGCTTCAAACCCAACTCTATGTTGTCTCATTTCTTTCTGTTTTTCATTTTTCCTTCAACTTCTTTGCTTCCTTCCTAACTTCACCCTACACCTTTCCTTAACTCTATCCCAGATCTTTTTCCTTCTCCCACTGTTATGAATCCTCAAGGGCCACAAGAATTTTCCATTTTCCTGCCCTAAACTCTTCGTATATCTCTCCCCACCTCATTACAATAAAATAATTCTTCCATTTCGCTGTCACCTCAATTTAGCTCTCTCACCCTCCACTCCCTCTTTTTCCCCTGGTTTAAAGACCGACCAGCATTTCCTGAATTGGAAAAGCCACAATAATATTTTTTCCATCGAAAATACCACAAGTACAGTATTTCCATTGAACATACCACAAGAACAGTGTTTCCATTGAACATACCACAAGGACGGTGCTTTTGAGGTATCTAAATGCTAAGATGAACTCATAATGTTCATCTTGGACTCATTAAACCAGAGCCCCTTCTCTTCTCAAAAAGAAAAAATTCCTCAGACAGAGAAAGAATTTTTATTCACGGTTTCAAAAAAGAAAAAAAAATACAATAAAAACAAGACCTAGACAGAGCCAGGACAATTTTGCACTTGCTTTGTGAGTAAAATATAAATAGGTTTTAGCAAGTTAAAAAAAAAAAAAAAAGTCCATTAAAAATGCTCAGAGTGGTTGAACAGCTGGAAAAGCAACTTTTTTTGATAACATTTAAAGCTGCTTAGCAGCTGGGGAAAAAATCGCCTGTAAAAACACTTAACATTTACAGCCACTCAGTGGCTGGAAAAGCAACTTGTTATAAAATTGATTTAACATTTCAGTGGCTGGAAAAGGCATACACACACATACATATAACTGCAGTGTTTTACATAGCTACTTATGGGTATTTAGACACAGATAACATTATAAATAGATAAGCTTGGCATTTCTGCTGATGCTGTGGTGGCAGAGAGTAATTTCCACTCATAGCATTCACAACTTTATTTTATTTTCAGGGAGTTTAGAATTAATCCATTTAAATTCCCATCCCTCTGAAGCTTGGCGTGCTCGGACACTCAGCCATCCCACCCAGCCCCCAGGAACAGCTTAAATCATTTCAGTTATGAAGCACTTTATAAAATAATAACTGAGCAAGGTCCTGCATCTGATCAGCTCAGTTGAAAGACTGATTGGAGAAGAAGAGCCCAAGATGTTTTACAAATAATTTTTGGAATCAACAGCGTTAGACAGGGTTGTCTTCCTCGGCTCACCTGGATGGACAGGAGCTCTGTGCTACTTCGTACTGCAGTCCTGAGAAGGTTTGCACCTCCACAGGTAATGAGAACAGTATCTGCTTATGAAAAAGGGATGTAGAAAGCACTGTTTTAGTAAAATTAAGCATATTTGTTTCCCTGTGCCATTTTGATGGCAGGGCCTTGCATCACCTTTCCGCAGACTTCATCTTCTTGTTACATTTCTATGTCGTTTTAATTTTTGTGACAAAATTAGCCACATGTAGCCATCATGCTGGAGAGATGCGAGACCACCGAGGCAGTTACTGCTCTCTTACAGCAAGTTTCAGCAATACAACAGTTTACGTGGTGCACGTTTCGCTGGTGGGGTTGGTCCAGACAAGCCAAGGCCCTGTAAAACCCAGAAATGCAGCCGTGCAGCAGTCCTTGCAGCAGGCAGTGGTGTCTGCAGGAGCACGTGCACCTAATTGCAACCGATTTCCAAATGAGAGCGTGCTGCTGGGCAGGACCAGAGCTCAGGCTGGGTAACCAACTGCTCCTACCCTGTATGGGAAGAGCAAATGTTGCCATAATTGGGTGTCAGTCCAAAAACAGTCAGTCCAAAGCTTCCTATACCATCAAGAGCTGAGCCCAAAGCGCCACTTGGCTGGGTTTGGCGCCAGCTTTCGGGGCTGAGATGAGGAGCTGGATGTGTTACCTCTGCCACTTACTCCGCAGGTAATGAGGCAATGTTCTCGAAGTATCTGAGACAGAGATCTTTGAAAAGTAATTACTTTGTGGCCAACTACTTGGGAAAGTGGAAAAATAATAATTACCTATGAATATGTGAAGACATATATTCCTCAAGGACAGACGGGAATTGTTTAGTGTAGTCCGGGTGAAGGGAGGAGGTGCAAAAAGAAGATTTTAAGAAGAGGTTTCCTGCCAGGGAGAGCTATTAGGCACTGGAATTATTTCCTCAGTGAAAGCAGAGGAAGGCGATTCCTTCAGACATTTAATAATAGATTGGGCAACGAATTAGGAAATATAAAGAAGAAGCCTGTACTGGCAGGTAATTGAGCTAATCAGAACGAGAAGGACTTAAACTTTTTTTGCTGTTGTTGTTTTAAGGCTAATTTGAAGTCAGCTGCAATAGATACTTCATTAATTTACAGCCTTTCTCATTGTAGTCCAATGCCCAGGAGTAAGGCAGAACAGCTTTATATTAAAAAAAAAAAATAAATAAAACCTTCAAAGCAGGAACTGTGGAGAACACTAGGACGACAGAGTGCCAGCAAGGCGGGATTTCATGGGCATGCATGAAATACACCAGCAAGTTCGCAAGCAGGCCACAAAAGCCAGTGTGGAAGAGAAGGGGTAGAAGGAGCCAAGGTTTGATCTGGAAAATAAAAAGTGAAAAGCAAGGATGAAGAACCAGGGGATTGGACGAGATGGGATGGGATGGGAGGGGGTCCTGGAGAGGACTCTGTCTTGGCAACAGCCATGGAAAATAAAAGTGCAGAATAAAAAACTGCTTTCAGAACAGCCCGTGATCAAATACCAGACTAGCTAATTTGTACTTCGGGGGCTAGAGGAGAGGATGCTAGCTGCAGTCTGTGCCTCTGTACCTTGCAACACATTTTGTGTTCCTGGACACACAACAAGTACTAAATCACGGGCATCCGGCTCAGACTTGAACTGGGGTGTAAAGGCTGAACGGCATCAGACTGAGTAACTAAATTTGGGGAAAGACAGACGCTTCAGAGCACTGTGGTGTCTGGATTACCCAGAGGATGACTAAGCCAGGTACTTTTTTCTCTCACTGTTCATCCTGAACAGCATGGTGGGTGCCAGGTTTTATCCTTTTATCCTTTCTCCCCGCTCTTCATTTTTAAAATAAAATTGAGAACAGGCCTTAATTATTCTGTATGGGGTTATTAACCAGTTATGTACATTGCTGGGCATGCTACCATGGTGTCAGGATGGTGAGGTCAGGAGGGGACATAGCCTGGGGCAGCCAATGGACTCCCATAGTGGCCAACGTGTGATGCTGAGGGCATCAGTAACGGTGCTGCGCAGAGCCCCATCTCCCCCTTGCCCAGCCAAAAGCATGTGCTCTCCCGTGTTAAGTTTTCTCCTAAGAAGGGTCAAACAGAAAGAAAGAAAGAAACAGGAGATCCTCAGATGAGGTCTTTGCCATAAATTCTGATAGAGCTGTGTAAATGAGAATGAAGTTTATTGCATTTTCAACAACCTATTGGCATTTCGGATTATCTCTAGGTCTGATTCAGCAATCCATACCCATTATGAATAATAATTACTCCCAGCTGTAATTCCACAGGGGCTGTAAGTGCTTATCAGTATATGTAAGAGTTGCGGTATGTGTCTCAGAGGTGTCAGGGCCAGATTTTTATGTACTTGCTGACTGCAATGGGTGGAGAGGCACAGTCTAGCATGCTTGTTCTGGTTTAATAACCATTTACTCCTGATTGATGCTATTATCATTAAGCCTGAGCAATGATATCAGAACCTGGCCTCTTGTTCTATAGCCTGAGTAGAGAAAAATACCTTATCCTCAGTACACATCTAACCCTGCTTGTTTAAAAATTGCTCAGAAGCCCAGGTCATTGGCTATGTGTTTGCACTGTGACCAGAGCAAGTAAGTTTTATTGCAACTGGAGCATGGGATAGCCGAAGAGCTGCAGCCCTCCTTTGGAGAGCCTCCCTGGTCTCAGGACACATTCCTCCATGTCCTTTACCAGGGCAGACACTAGAGGGGATTTGGTTAAAGAAGCTTTTGTCTTCTCATCTCTTTGAGGGAAGAGGTATGAAATATGGAAGAAAAAAGAGGGAGGAATATTACGTGGGTTAATGCTTCCTCGAGGTATCTGCACAGATTGCAGTAAAATTAGGCCCACTGGAAAAAAGAAAAAAGAAAAAAAAAAAAAAAAAAAGAAAAAAGAGAGAGAGAGAGAGAGAGCACAAAGGAAAATCAAGCTAAATCTCTGAATTTGGATCTTTGTTCTAGGAAGAGAAAAGGCTTACTTTCTGGAAAAGTCACTAACTTCATGCTATACTGTACAACTCACAGGTTCCCTAAAATCGTATTTGAACCTTATTAGAAGCTGATATCGCCATTAGATTTAAAACATAGCTATACTAACATCCATCAGCAAGTTGACCTAGAAACTTATTTATTTAAGAACATAAGTGGTCTGAGTAAAAGACAGATTTCAGATGCCAAAAACAAAAACAAAAACAAGTACAATGGGTTTTGGATCTAGACAATGGTTGGGAACCGTATTGGCAGCCATCAAGTTAGAATATTTGATCTTCACAGCTTGACGTCAAGAATGGCTTTTAAATCTCCTGGCTGGTAAATATATTTGGCTGCTGCCTTGTTTAACATTTGAGGCGCTTATAGATATTGTGGTTACAAAGTTGATCAAACATGCAAGGCATTATTTGTAGGAAAAACATTTACCTTACTGGAGAGACTTGACATATACAGAAGGCTCAAATGATTTCCCGTCTGCTTTAATCCGTGAAGTAAAGTGGAATTTGCTTTGAGACTCAAAAAAAAGGCAGTTCTTCAGATGTATATTACTGCGTCTGGTACGGCTTGTGAATGCCTACGTGTAAGTCCAGCACCATTTTCTTTTGTGAGATAAAACTTGCACAAGAAGTTAGAAAATTTTACATTTAAAAAAAAAAAAAAAAAAAAAAAAAAAAAAAAAAAAAAAAAACCCAAAAGAAAATTATCTGAGATTTGATCAGTGAGTGTGAAAATCATGGTTGTTGTTTCAGTTCTCTCATTTCTCTGTGAATCTGTGAATGGAAAAATAAAAAGAGAGGAGAAAGAGTTGGAAAGGTAGGAAAGGAGGGATGAGAAGAGTTGAAATAGAAATAAAACACAGATTTTGGATGTCTTATCTGATAAATCTATGCACATTTTTCCATTAAAATGTTTGGGGAAAAAAGAAGGGTCATGTTCAGAGGAGGTGGTTTGGAGGTGAAAAAATGAAGGATGAGGAGGGTTACATATAACTAAATCAAATCGTACCTTCCAGTGGGACACAACGCAGTCTGTGTCACTAAAAACATTGCTGTTTCATCTAGACAACACTTCAGCTAAAGAGGAACCGATATTTTAAAATGTGTGGTGTTAGCACAGCAGCATGGGGCAGAGACTGAAAACTGCACTAGTGGTTAAGGGGGATTGCGGTGGATTACAACAAATGAGGGAAGGGAAAAGGACTCATTCTCATCTCAAAAGTTACTGAAGCAAGAAAGAGCAATGTTATGACGGAGCAACAATCATGATGAATCTGAGTCTACGTTTGCTGTCTCTCTGGACATAAGTATCCCTCACAAGTAAGAACCACTCATGTTTCAAGAGGAAAATTTGACTTCCGTCTCTCTCTCTCCCCTCCCCCCCCCCCCCCCCCCCCCCCCCCCCCCCCCCCCCCCCCGCCCCCCAACTACTCAATTTTCCAATTCCTCTGTTCTTCAAGAGAAAAGAAAGGTTTGGCTGTACAGAGAGAGGGAGGCTGGCATGCGTGGGTTCAACTCTGAGATGACGCTGCTGTACTGAATCATAGCTAAGATAAAGATTATCTTCCCTTCCAGCTTAAAATACACAAAAGCCCTTTCCTGGAAATAGTTTATTTTGAAGTGAACCAGTGCAATTTGTGCGTGGCTGCCATTACTGCAAATACAAGCTTTTAGTAAGCCACTCAGAGAGTGTTTTCGCAAGAGATTTTGGAGATCGAAGTCCAGCACAGGGCGAGATGCTATCGCTGCCTCTGCTGAACGGCAGTGTGCACGGTGAGCTCTGCATCTGAAAAACCCAAAGAGCCAATGCCGAAGGGGAACATGGGGAGAAGTCCCAGCTGCAGGAAAAGCATCAGCTGACACTCATGCTTGCATTAGACATCAAAGAACCCAGCCAGATAAAAATCCATCAAAAACCAGGCTTCAAGAGCTCTGTTTTTCCCAGTAAAACTTTCATTTCTGACTTCCAAAGATTTGAAGTTTTGTGGGAACTGCAGCCTGCTTTATTTTGAAGGTTGGTTTCCAGCAGACTGAATGCATGAACCCTACAGACTCAAAAGCAAGAAAGCAAATTAAAAGCACCAGTTTTGATGTGTTTTTATTAAAAATGATAACATTTTGAAGCCAAATGGGGAGTTTAGGGGATTGACTCATGACTTTTGAAAACTTCAGAAAGGTAACACAAACCATCCAGTAAGGGACCAGAATATTACTGCATTGAGCTGAATAAGTAATGAGTCGCACTGAAGTTGCAAAGGTCTTGCATACCAAGAGCTGCTGCCGAGAAAAATTATGAACAATTTTGAATAACAGATCAATTTGAGAATCTGACAATTTGTAGACAACTGTTCAACAAAAAAAGTTCCAAAAACCAAGTCCAAAGTCTCAGGATCAGCAAGGAATATGTACGAAATTCTCTTTCATGTTATTATTGGACTGGGCCAGACGTCCAGACACATCGAGTTAGTCAAGCTTGCTGTCAGCGACACCATAAATTCACAAGGAATTTCAGTGCTATCTCAGAGGGGCAATATTGGCTGAAGGTGTTTCCATTTCAGAACCTCGTCCCATGGCAGATTGGTATTTCTTTGCCCAGTTTTGCCTAGTGTTGAGCTTCCTGAATGGCTTTAGCCTCACAAATCTTTATTGGCTGCATATTCCCCTCCCAGCCACTCCAGCTCTGCATTATTGCAGCCCAGTTCCTGCCGGTCAGACTTAACACCAGCCTGCTGTCAGTGGATGCTACCGGGCTATTTATAAACCCTCTGCTACATACAGGTATTTATGGCACTGACTAGGGTCAGGAAGAACAAAAATAAAATTAAAAAAAAAGAGGAGGAAAAAAAAGTTTGCTCCCTTTTTATTAGTCAAGTTCACAGCCAACCATATGGCCACAAACTGGAAGCCGCCAGCTCAGACAACTGGAACAATATCGCTCTCTGAATCCTGCAAAAGCCATTATATTATGTTATATTATAGTATATTATATATTCGTACATATATATATATGTATATATATACATTTTAAGGAAGGGGTGCCAGATATTTAATAAGTGATGTTTCCTCCCTGAGACCCCTGTGTCACTCCTGTACCTGGCCCCATAATAACAGCAGCCCCTTCGCCTTACTGACGCTCGTGGCTCCCAAGGAGGGGCAGCAGCCCAGCAGCTACTTCACTCCCGTTGGGCTCCTACCCAGAAAGATAGGTTTCTTTGCCGAAATAAATCACCTTAATGAAGAAACAGACACAGTCTTGAGTGAAACAGGAAGAACTTACAGCTGTGCGTGCAAGTGCTAATGAAGGCGATGGAGTCCCCAAAGTCCCCCACGGACCACACAATGTGTTTTGGAGATGACTTCATGCAGTCTTTTGCTCCATTTGTTGTTGTCGTTTGCTTGTTTGTTTGTTTTTCCTGCTGTGCACAGTCCTTGCAGGCAATTTGGGGGAAAAAATAGAATGTTTTCTCTTGGATTTGCAATGACAACAGCTTTAGGCACCCTCACAAAAGGTATTGTGCAAAATCAACAGGAGCTCAGATGTTTCAAGCAGAATATCCTGCATCACATATCAAGCTGCCAGTCTCCTGAGGATATCTCCAAAGCTTTTACATCCTCCAATGGAGCATAACACAGCAATGCCCAGCAAGCACTGGTGAAGCATGTTTAGCTTTGCAGACATCCTAGCTCAAGTCCCAAAGGGCTGAGTTGGTGTCATTCTAGCCAGCCAGTTCCTCTTAGCATGTCTCACTAGCTCAGCTGTACCAGGATGCTGATACACACATACAGGTACCAGGACTGCACTTGTCAGCCTTGCTCCTGGGTCTCTGTCTAACCAAGATGTCCCTGGGCAGTCCTGTACTCGAGGGCTGCCACTGACTTTGCCTCTCGTGGTGGCTTTCACAAGGTCACTCCCATTCCTTTTGTATCAGTTTCCCTATCTGTAAGATAAGGGCTCCTACCACCTACCTACCTCAGCGGCTGGTGTGGAGGTTTAATTAATAATCCGCAGCCTCTGTGGGAGTAACAAAGAGGCGGAAGGACGGGGGGAGGGAGAAGCAGGGTAACAGTGGTAGGAAACACATGGTCACCGAGCAGAGCCGCGCGCAGAAATTCCCATAAGGGAACAATGCTGCACCAGCTGGGAGGCTGTGTAGGTGACCTCAGGGCTTCGCCTCTCCAATTTCTGCGAGTCCATTGTTCTATTGTATCCTTTGCAGAGAGTTCAAGGGGATAAACAGCGTTTTCCAACCAAGCTTAGTCTCCAGGATGGCTTTCTTCCTCTCTGGCTTTATTTGAGCAAAGAAATCGATGTACTCCACACCTGTCAAGGAATAGATAAGGCTGGGAGAGCATGTGGTTTTGTGGAGGTTTGCAGAATCTGTCCTGAGGTCCTGGGTATCATTCAAGGCTGAAGGCACCTCTGGAGCTGCTCAGCTGGTGGGAAGGATCCAAGGAGCTGCTGTGATCCTTCCCCATTCAATCCTTCCCCATGCAACCCTTCCCCACAGGGTACAGCCCAAGGAAGTGATGATGCTCAGGGCACTGCCCGGTGCTACACCAGAGGCTGGTGCTGCACCATGCAGGCTGCTATAACCACATGTTCTAAAGCAGGCATAGAAATTAATATTAAATTAGAGACATGCATTTTGAGCTTCAACTCCTTAGTTTCCCTAAACTGTGCAGCAAAGTAGGCACTTCAAGAGGTGACTTAGAGTATGTAAATTAAAAGCCTGGCATGAGCAGGTGCAACTGCCATAAGAAACCTCTGCACAGCTCAGCTGACACTTGCAGTGACACTTTCCTTGCTACCCAGGCTTTCACAACACATAAAATGACCTTTCTTCTCATTTCTGATCGTGCATAATTAGCACACCTTTCTATAAATGTGTCCCATGTCAGCTGTGCTGCAGGGACAGTTTTTCTGCTGGGATGCCCGAGGTCTCATCCCAGTCTGCAGTTGTGTGAAGTCCCTTTGCCTTCCCCACAGCCAGGGCTTGCAGAAACCCTCCCGTGAATATCTCCATGTTGCTGAAAAGAGGTGGCAGATTGGCAGATCTGAAATTTTGAGGTGAAAAAATAATAATAATAATAATAATTCCAGCTGTTACCATACAATCAGGCTGCCTTGGCACGAGGAGATGTGCTGCGCTCCCCCGGGCCTGTTTGATTTCAGCGTGAAAGTATGCCCCGCTTAAATTAGAAGACACACCTATTGTTATTCAAAGTTCCTTAAATATGCTTAAGCCTTTAATCACCTTGCAGTCTGTTAGTTTAGTACCTCAATTTCTGCTGCCTTTTTGGAACTGTAGAGACTTAAAGCACCACAGGAACGTGATGCAGAGGAGTTCTTCGCAGCCAGGGCAGGAGCAGCCCAGCACCTCTCCCCTGGAAGCCTCCTGTGGTGGGAGGTCTGAGCACAAAGCAGAAGAAAGGAAAGATGTGCTGGCAGAAAAGAGGTCACGAGAGCCACTGGAAGCAGAGATGGCAAGGGCTTGAACCCAGAGCCATCCCACAGGGCTCAGTGGGCTTGTATTAAATGTGGTCCTTATCCACATGGGAGAATAAGCAGTTTGGCATCTGAGAAAGTTAACGTGGGGTGGGGTGAGAAAATACAGGTGTGGAAAGGACGGTGTCTCCAAAAAGAGAGGCAGCAGAGGAGACAAGAGCACGAAGGGAGTGCATTTGGCAAAGCAGGAGGGCAGAAGGGGGGCCTGGGGCGAGGATGCGAGTGGAAGGGGAAAATGGGAGCTCAGCGGCACGGCTTTGCTCAAGCCTTACTAAGAAAGGGTTCTGCCAGCCAAAACAGCGGCAAGTCTGAAATTGGTTAGGGTTTATTTATTTATTCATACCACGGGACGTAAACTAATATAGTTAAATTCTCCTGGGAAAATAAAGCTGACTTTTTTCTTTTTTCTTTTTTTTTTTTTTTTTGGGGGGGGGGATAATTTGAAGAATATATACATCCTTCTTTCCTCTGTTTCATGAATTTTAAAAGGTTTCATAGCACTCAGAAAGATTTCCTGCTGAATCCTCTGCAGGCATGAGCAGCAGGCGGCTTGTGGAAGAGCAAGGGGTCAATGTGGTCAGCATCCAGACACCTCCCTACGACACCTCCCAGTTTGCCTTCAGTAGCTATTCTTTGAGGCCAAACTGTGGTGTTTAAAGATTTGCTGGGCCATAGATGTGACTGATATTCGTATGAATTTAATCCCCCTGTGCAGGAGGCTCTACACTCCCGGGTGAGTCGCGATGTGTTTTCAGTAGGAGTTAATTGGGGAAGGAGTATTTACTTTTAGCTCGGGTTTTGCTTCTTTGGCTTCAGTTTGGAAGCATTGAAGGTTTCACCTTCCCAATGTAAAAATAAAACGAAAACAACAAGATCCTAAATTGCTCGCTTAGAATAATGTGAATAGAGCTTTATATAATATACAAGTATTTCAGGAGAAAAAACAGAACCTGCAGCTGGAAAACAAGGTCTGCAGGGCTGCGGAGGATAACCGCCCCGCGGGGCCAGGCATTCCTCCGGTGCTGCATTCCCAAGGAAAAGAAAAAGTAAAAAAGAGTCTTAATTGACCGAAGGCCTGATTGTCTTTTCAGACACCCTTCTTGATGTGGTTGGAGATCGGAACCCTTTTGGAAAGCGACCTGACATTTCATAGCTTAGATATTTCCTCCATTGCTTTCGACTTTCAGGCCTCAATTATTTCCACCAGGAGAGCGTTTGCCAAGCTGATGAAATTGGAAACAGAGTGGATGTTATAAAATACAGGTAGCTCGGGCGGCTGTGCGTGAGGCTGCCTCGTGTGTTTTCTTCATCTGCCTTCTCCCGACGCCCCGCGAGGGCAGCAGCACGAGAGCCGGGCGTGCGCGCGGGCGGGCATCCGCCTGCACACGTGGGGCCAGGTATTGATTTCAGCTTGGTTTGTAATCTGGAAAATTTCTTATAGTTTTTGCAGGGATTAATTATTCTTCCCGGTTGTGGAAGGAAAGAAGGGAAACCATTCCTGTCCCTCAACAGGTTTTGATGGAAATTGTATCCCTGTGCCAAATGATCACTGAAAACATTTTTAAAGAACATTTATGGGGAAAATGTTGCAATTCTCTGGCTTTTTGTGCCCTGCTTAACTGTTTTGTGGGGATGGAAACCTGTAAACTTTCAATTTACTGCAGCCATCCTGTTTTACAGCTTAGAAAAACACCTCCAGAAGTGCTCTCTTTCAGGGGCTTTGCTATAATACCTGGGCAAGACAACTGCACTAACACAACCAGAGCTGCTGGTGCTCAGCACACCCAAAAATTTGGCCTGAATGGTGATGCTTGAATACAGTGGCCTCTAAATTGATAGTCTCAGGGGCTCCTTCTGGGCTGGCTGAGGAATTAATCATCTGGACACAAGGAAAACCATCCAAATCCTCCGTGATAGCCCTCCAAACAGGAGGCAACGTAGGACTCACTTGGCAGGGCAGCAGCACATCCCTGTTGTCCCCATCCCATGGCCCCATGTCAGTGCCTTGCCAAACTGGTCCTACAAAGTGGTCTTAATCAAATTAAAGGCTTGACTCTAAACACATTGGAGCTGATTTTCAAAAAGTCAACTGCATTGCACAGGTCCCACCAGAAGCCCATGGGCTGGAGGTGTCCAGGGGCTGAGGCTCCTGCTCCTGCACAAGGCTGCACATCCCATCCCAATGCAATTTAGCATCACAGATGACAGATTTTTTCAGACCTGGAGGAGCCAATTACTGTTCTGAAGGTGTTACAGAGGAGCAATTTCTGTCCTGTCTTCTGGCAGGCACCAAAGGAGTGAGGAGCAGTGTCTCTGCCAGCACTTGAAGCTTGAGGATGTTTCTGTAGGAAGTACCAGTGGTAAAACATCCTTTGTGGCATGTAAATAATTTTTCCCTATTCAGTATGGTCCAACATAAAAAAGGGAGATGTGTAAACATCTCAGACGTGCCCTTGCTTGTCTCTTACTCCCAAGCTGTGGAGCAGAAAGCTGCATTTGGGAGCCAGCACGTACTGTAACTTCCTTCTGATCTGTGATCCAGCACAAATACAAAACCAAATCATATTTCCACATAATCAATCCATGTTCTTAGAGAGGAAAAGAGTCCTTAACAGCTGACTGGGAGACCTTGGAGGATAACAGCGATCTTGAAATGCACAGGTGTGCCAAAATACTTCACCAACAGCGTGTGAGAAAGTATTCATATTGTTCCCAAACCATGGGAAAAACATATCCTGTTCCCATCTCTGAAATGTGCCATTTATAAGTCTATATTCTGCTCAGTGCAGGAACGTGCGTTGTCTCCTTGTGGCCATCCCTGCTTCAGGGGCTGGTGATAAACTTTCACTAGCTTCCGTGCATTGTGCTTTGCTAAAACAAGCCGGAGCAGCCGTGCTGGTGGCCTTGCCCGCACCTGCTCAGGCAGGGAATTAACCCAGCCAAACCATGCCGACTTCAGCACTATGCTCCTGCCTTTCAGCTCCCTTCTATCAGGAAAAATATTAGAGGAAGAGGATTTTGGGATGCTGTTGAATTCTTCTCGCTCTCTGCTTCCCACTTGTGTGCTTTGCTGCATGGTGTTTCCTCCAGCGGCTCTGAGCGGCCAGAGTTATAAAATAAATGAAGATCACTCAATGATGAGAGAGGGAAATGAGAAAGACCAGAATAAACTCTGATGATAGGAAACTTGGATGTTGTGGTCGCATTTAAATGAGCAACATAATAAGGGAAACAGAGAAGTGACTGCAGAGAAGAATGACAGATGCTTATTGCTTAATCGTAGTGAAATGCTTTTAGATTTTTGGCTAACATGAGAGTGTATCTACAATTTCCACTTGAAGAACTTGGGAGATATAAGAAGCTTTCCTTTTAATCAAGAAAAGTTCCATGCAATTTTTTCATTAAAAGTACCTTTAAATATAACAACAACTGAGAAGCAAAACTTGTTTTTGCTTTCAGATTTTCTGTTAAAAATCTCTTAATTCTGACATTTCAACCACACCATGGGTTCGGCAGCTGATGGCCATCTCTCCTTCCTCTGTGTCAGAGACAGAAGAACTGCAGTTCTACTTCTGAGTCATTCCTAAGTGCCCAGAACTTTTCTGATAGTCCAAGATGTGCCATTTTGAATAAGAATAACCTGCTTAGAGCAAAGAAATTTAACTTGGCATTTGAATAAGAATGTACAGGTTACCCCCAACATGTCCTCTTGCTCATTTAAAGGAGTTTTATGACTTCAGCTCAAATCATTGACAGCTTCCAGCTCCCAAACTTTCCATAAAGGAAGAGAGGATACACTAGAAAGGAAAAAATAAAAATAAAAAATAATTTTCAGGATCTAGCTCACGAATTGCTGATGTGGCATCCGTGCATCAGCAGCCCACCCAGCAGTGGTGCAGACAGACCCAGCCCAGAATCGGAGCCAGCGCAGGAGGACGTTGCAGGCACTGCGCAGTGTCATGGCCTCAGCAGGGTTTTGATCTACTGCTGCGAGTTTTCACAGCAGATTTATTGTAACTCGAGCCCCAGGTGAAGCCCTCAGAAAGTGGCTCTCACTTCCTGGATGAGGAAAGGCATCTCTGAACACTTAGCAGCCCAAATTTAATCATTCAGATATTGCAGCCGCAATGAGTTCCAGCCCATGCAGGGTTCATCGGAGGTTCAGGGCACTCAAGTCATGAATTAATCCCCGCCAACACCCAAACTTCCTTAATTTTACAGAGATTGGAAAAATATTGTAGTAAATAAAACCTGCGTATGAATAAGAGTCTATTTTGTGGTACCAGTGGGCGTGTTCAGCTGCCGGCGCGGTTAGTGGCACTGCCTGCAGCCGATGGAAGCTGTGTTTTTATATTTCAGCAGTGTTTTCCAGACACTGGGTTTTCCATTCCAAAACAGCAATTATTTTACTATTGATCATTCATTTCCAGTGATCTAATTGGAAACATATAATGATACAGCAGCCTATGTTTTCAAACAGAAATCACCAGTTTTGGTTGCCTGCTTTCGGATGATGGTAAAAGCCCGCAGAGGAGCCCCCCATTTCCAGGGGCCCACCTGTCTGCCCCTGAGGACGAGGTGATTTTGGCAGTCACCACCCCAAGGACAGTTTTACAATCTGGTCTGATGTGGTGGTATTTAGATATTTAGATATGCGGTACCTTTAGATATTATCTGGGGCATGTGGCAGGAGTGGCTAATTGGGGTCAGGGAGGTTGCACCAACCTCTCCTTAGTTTTCCAGCACCTTAGCCCCATTATTCTCAAGCTTAGTCTAGCAAATGCTTTTTTTCTTGGAAGAAAAACTGGTGTAAAAGCTAGGAACAGACCCTGCAGAGCACAGTTCTCGTTCATCCATCCCGCACTGCCTGGAGCCCTCAGCCGGCGTTCACCGCCTGTGGGCTACGGTGGGGGTGGCACATGGAGTTTTTTTTAAATAATTTTAAAAATACTTTTTTTTTTCTTTTTTCAACACAAGGAGAGGGTAAGTGAAAGCAGTGACTTTCGTGTTTTGTTTTGTTTTAAACCAATGAAAGTTAATGTTTATAGCAGTCTAGGAGCTGGAAACCTAACTTAAGAAACACTTAATGTTTAGATCTACTTAGTGGTTGGAAAAAACAACTTTTTTAATGCTCCGTCAAGTGGAAACAGCCACCCCTTGTAAACAAACCTTTAGCATTAAGATATTTCTTAACAGCGGAAAACCTTAACTGCATGGAGACATATTTCTGAGACATTTCAGAGTGATCATAGGCTGCCGGCATAACCACGCTCTGTCAGCAGATACGTCAATGATCAATGAAGATGAAAGAAGAAAGAGTTTCCATACAGGATACTTGCTGAATGTTTGTTTCACAATAATTTACTGTATTACACACATAATTCATATCCATATCTGGATCCGATTCAACACTGCGTTACTCCTGCGTTTCAGGGTCAGTGAAGTTAAACCAACACAAACAGCAAAGAGCTGGGCACCAGAATAAAAAATATTGGTTGTTTTCTGCAAGAACAGTAAAATTTCCCAGCCGGGGGATAAGCCTGCCAGAAATTTTAGTCGTGACCTTGAAAAAATAATATATCAACCTGCTCAGTCGGTGTTTTGCCTCCAAAACCTCATCCCAATCCTGGCCACGTGCTATGCAGCGGCTTGCCCTGACCGTGGGGTGAAGCGTCCCGGAGGCGAGCTGCGGATGGGAACTTTGTTCCCAAAGAAACAGTGGAAGTCCCATCACTTGAGACAATGAAATGCATCCGACTGGCTGTTGGCAGGGAAGTGGCAGGGATGAACTAATAGGTCTTTTCCATCCTTTGTGCTTCAAATCCAGTGCCTGTAGCGGTCCTTACACATACCCTCTGCTGCCAGTTGCTGAGTCGTGTTGTATTTCCCTTCCCTTAAATCTTAAATACATTGCTTTATCCGTGCAGTTTCACTCGCTGGGGGCACTGGAGGTGGTTGATTAATCTGGAACCCCCCCAGTGACCTGCTGGGATGTTTGACCATAGCCAGGGCTGCCCTTCTACTGTCCCTCTGTGCCACCACACCAAAGCTGGGCGTCCCCTCTTCCCTCTACAGAGAGAAAGGAAAGCATCCCAGGGAGCATCCCAGAGAAAGCATCCCATTCTGCTCACAAAGGGGATGAGCAGTGGGGCCACCAGTGCGGAACACCCATGTGCCCCTCGCCTGAATCCATCCCCCCTCGGTGCCATGGGGAGCGGCCACCTCGTGCTCGCGGAGGCTGGGAGCGAGCAGCAGCGCCCGCCACGCTCCTCCTGCTGTGTCATTTCCTTCGAAACAATTGGGAGCTTTGATCCCGTTATGTGAGCGAAAATCTGCCGCTGTTCTCACTGGGTGCCTTCGGTGGGGCTAAAAAAAAACCCAGCACTGCAACCAACAATGCACACGGCAGAGCCGTGCTGCCTCTGACTAAGCCTCTGTCCTGAGGTTAGGTAATTTCCTCGCATAAATCTCTTTTCAAGAAGGATTTTAAACAGACTTTAACTAGTACCAGACTTCTCTCCTCTGGATTTGATCCTGAGGAAATACCTGATAATAAACAAATACCTTGCTGGGATCCTCAGCCTTGCCAGAAGTGACAGTTGATTTAAAAATCACTTTTTTTCCCCCCCGCCTCTGTTTTCTCACTTTACTCTTTTTTTAGGTTAAAAAAACGCATGCTAAATTATAACCATACAGGGCTCGGAAGGTGTTGCAGAACAAACAAGCCCAAGCAAGTTTAGCATGCACGGAGGGATAGTGTTTCACTGACACATGTCCACACTTCCAAAACACCTAAGCCATATTCTCTCCCTAATTTAAGATTTCCAGTTGGGTTCAGACCAGCATCTATACATTTCCAGTGATCTTATTAAAGACAGTAAGGTTCATCCGGCTTCAGCATCACTGTGCCGTGAGAAGCTCAGGTAACCAAAAAGTGCAGTACAAGCCTTGGGCTGTGCAGTAAGTTTTCCCTTGTCCTCTTCAGCCTGATTTTCTAAGGAAATAGGCTGAAAATCGCACTCAAGAGATGCAAAATTTTTACATTAGCTGGACATGAGAGTGACCTTTATAGAATCCTCCACATGCAGTTACTGTTTGCCCCCCCTAAATTCCCATGGAAGAAGCTGAATTCCCCACTGCGACGCACGGTCCCAGCTTACTCTCACACTGGCCCCATCTGAGAGATGGTTGAGTTGTTATCAGTGCTGTTGTTTGTGCTGCTTTTATGGATTATAAACTCCCAGAATACGGCAGTAAATAAAGTTAGGATTATTGCCTTAGGAGCCCAATTCAAGGGAAGTCTGGTTGTATCTGGCAGCCAGCAAACAACTGAGGAAAGGAAAAATTCAATGTGCAGCGGATTTGCCCCATGTTGCCACCCTTATCCATCTCCCTGCAGTTGATGGCCCTCAAGCAGGCAATGAGAGACATTGCCATAGGTGAAAATCAGCCATGCCCACCCGGTGGATGCATGTCCCTGTTTTTTCTCATCTTCTCTTCCTTTTCTTTCAGTGCTTTCTCTTTCCATGCTCAGCCACAAGCTCTCGCTATATGGGATGCACAAACAATATTCCTACAAAATGTCTTCTGGTTACTGCTGGCTTCTGGGGGCTTTTTTGGTCCCTTTGTTTGGGGGAAACAGAGTTTCTATTTTTTTTATATATGTATATATTTTTAGTATCCCAGGCTTTTTCTCAGTGGAAGGGGATTGTTTTCCAGAGCTCATGTTAGTGTCTCCAAGGTTCATGACCAGACACCCTTGTGGGGAAGCAGAGCCTGGTAAAACAGCCTATGCTGGGGATTAGCCAAATGCTTCAGGGTCATAAACTCATTCTGGGCTACCTGAAATGTTTCATCTGCACTTGTGTCGATCAGCAAAGTAGGACCTCCATCACTTGGCAGTAACTCAGCCTTCATCTGCAGATCAGAAAAATGTCTAAATCTGTGATTTAACAGTCGAAGTTTTCGTCTGACTTCCTCCGCATAATCCAATATCACTTCGGGCATTTCATGTCAGGGATGTGTCTGTCGATGTCTAAAAGATAAAGTTTCTTCCAACAAGTGATTTATTATTCTCCAGCAGGGATTAACAAAAGTGTTTAAAACATTGTGGTTGTGTTTACTTTGAGGATTAAGGGGATTTCGGTACAGTGATATTGATAGGTTTCAATGCAGTTTATATAGTGTTAAAAATACGGGAGGCTGAATGGAAGGTGTCAGCACAGTGGCTATGACGAGCAGAGGTGTTGGATCTGGTCAAACGGTGTGTAGCAGTGATCCCCTATGCACGTGTTTGCAGCCCCAAAGTCCTTGACAAAGATGAGGAATTTGGACCCAGTTTTGGTTTAAGTCAAGTTTCTGTTCCACACATCTATGCCAGTGCCTTTGTTTAAGTGGGAATGCTTTCTTTGCAGGTGAACGTTATTACATGTATGTTCCCTTCATAGACAAGGCCATTATCATTTGATTTGCCTCTGTTAGGAAAAAAAGAAAGGATTTTTTTCATAACAAGTTAACCTCCAGCAGTATTTATTTATCCAAGAGATTTTCCTGACAGTATGTAAAAGAAGGATCATTTAGAAAAAAAAAAAGGATCAGAAATGTAAGCCCTCATTTGGGACTGTGTCTCAAATTATATCTGTTTGATTCTGACTTTCTGCCCAGGTTCCAGTGGAAACTTTTTTTTCCATTTAAAAAGCAAATTTTTTTCTTTGAAGGCAACCAAACTAGCAGTGTTTTTTTCTCCCTCTCTCTCTTTTTATTCAGCTATGTCCACCATCTCCATTACTAATTGCCTTTCTCTCTTACTCTAGTTTTATATATTTTTTCAAAACTCAGGTAATATACATGTAAAGCAGAAAGTGGAGCTTTGGGAAAGAATACAGTAGCTCTGTATCAGCTGTACTTTCAGAGGCATATTCTTTTGTCTTAAAGGATGTTTAGCTACTCACAAGTAAGTCCTTCTGACTTGCTGGAAAATGCAGCTAAAGCCAAACTCACTGCAGAAATGACGGTGTGAGCTGCAGAGTGAAATCCTCATGGAAATGGGGCAGATCCCTGGAAGTGATGCTGGTCCATGGTTTCAGGCTGGAAGCAGAGGTGTTCCAGCTGGGTGAAGGTGGGCTCGGTGGCATGGTGAGCTGCTCAAGGCAGATCCCAGCCATGGGCTTTTTTCCCTTCTGTGTGCACTGAAGCTGCAGCCTCAAGCATGTCATTTTGGGAGCTGTTTGCAGGCATGGCCATATCTTTCCTCCTGAGTTAATGATGGGCTCATAAGGAAGCTGGTGCTTCTGAGCTTTGCTGCATAGATGCGAGCACGACCAAAACAACTGTTTTGATCCACAGGTCCAAGCAAACACAGAGCTTTGTGAGACTTACATTTACACTCCTTCCTTAATGCTTAAAAAAAAAAAAAAAAAAGTCACACTTAGACTGCTTACAGTGGGTGTCTCACATAATCATTAAAGTGGTTCCAAAGGCCAAGAGAGCGCTAAGTAATTGCTGCAGTGCTGCCAGATCTCATAGGCACTGAGTGAGAGGTGAGGAGTGCTCGGGGTGTCTGTGCTGGGCGATGTGAGCCGCACTCAGAGGTGCTGCAAGGAAAGGCTTGGCCACTCCCGGCCATCCCATCCAAGAAAAATAATAAAGAAGGAAGAAATGAATATCTTTGCTATTACTTTTCATTGTGTCTTTTTGAAGATGTGATATACTAAGATTTCCTGTAATTACATGTAATAGCTAGAGGGGAAAGAAGGGATGACAGCAAACGAAAGCCATAGAAAAATTAATTCGTTTAAATCTGTCACTAAGACTTTTATGAGCCAACCTGTAAATAACTCCATAGCTGAAGTATCTTTGTTTGCATAGCTCAGCTCAAACCCCTCGAAGATGAGGGACCCAGTGTTTTTCCCCTCACTTCTTGCACATGAAGTGCTATTTGAGACACTAATAGTCTGTAAATCTGACTCTGTGGCAGTGCACCAGATTTGAGTGGATGAAACAAGCTCGCCGTGCCAGCATACATGCCTAAAATTAGCACCAAAGATATTGGATTCTCAAGTGCTTTATTCCTTTTTTCCTCTCACAACAGGGCTGGATTTTTGGCGTGCTGCTGAACACCAGTTAATAATATTAGCCTGTGGTTACTGAGCCATTGAAACAAACCCGAGTCAAGCACCTTTCGTTCACGGGATGAATAACACCAGTGCTCCCCCACCCTCCCCAGCACACACCGCATCGAATTAGCCTACTGGGATAACTGGACCATGCTGTTCAGGAGCCAGTGGACTCTGAGCTTTGCAATAATCATCTGCAGATGGCAGGAGAATGTGAGCCTGAGAAACTTAAAGTGCCTGAGTGGCACCCGTCCAGAAGTCATCATGGGCTCCGGGACCCCGTTCACATTTGGTAGCCCTGGAGGTGGCTGTGCTAGAGGGGATGGGCTGTGAAGTTCTGGTGAGCCATGTCCCACCAGTGCTTCTCCTGGCCTTGGAGGTCACTCCCTGAGATGTTGCAGGGTGTGAGTGCTCCCTGAACCAGCCGATGGTGGGACTGAGTAAAAAGAGCTCAATAATCAAAGAGCTCACTTTGAAGGCAAATTTCTATTTAAAACTTTTGCTGGGTGGAAGAAGAAGGTTGTATGTGCTCATACCCAAGCCCCCAGGCAATGCACAAGCATTACCCGATGGGGTATTGGTTAGAGCAAAGGAGGGCTGAGCAGAGAGGTAACAGTTGGGTCAAAGAAAATGGGATCCAGAGAATGGAATAAACTGAAGAGTGGCGAAGTGCCACTGATTTTTCATAACCCAGTTTGAAGGGCTCCAACAGCAAATGCTGTTTCATACCAAGATTTCAAAAAAAATCATTGTCGGCAGCACAGGTATTGGAGGAACACCCAGAACAAATTTTCTGTTGTACTTAGCCCGTGGAAAATATTACTAACGCCTCGTGCCCTGAGAGACTGAACTGACCCTGACTGGCCCAGCTTGTCTGGAGGCATTTCTGCAAGCCTGACCTATTAAATACTCTCTTTTTGTTATTTCACAACAAATACTTCCCTTCCCCCTTTCTAATGAGACGTTTGGCTGGGCAGCGCTTAGGGAACAGAGAAATTCCATGACATCATTTGCAGGTGGGCCAGGCAGAGGTATCTTCACTGTCAGGTTTTCATTGTATTAGATATTACCAGAAAAAATAACTTTCAAAAAAAAAAAAAAAAAAAAAAATCTAACTGAACTCCAGCCCAACAGCAGCAAAATTTTGCATGGCCATCTCCTCCAGTAGATTAGCAGCCTTTAGAAGAGGAAGCCAAAGGACCTGTTTTCTTTAGAGAACATTTTTTAAATCTCTAAATCTCTTGGATTTTTTCAATCCCAGAATAACTTCTGAAGTACAAGGCTGCTTTTCTTTTTTAATGTTGTCAACAATTCCAAGTAGAGATTTGTTCTGCAGAAATCTGAGACGCTGCCTTAGGTTCCGATAAGCGTAGAAGAGTTGGCATCTTCGTCCTGCAAAAATAACCCTCCGAACTCAGCTCAACCATGGACACCCCATAAACTTCAATCAGACTGATGAGAAACCTGCACCTCGGGAGGAGGCATTCTGACACCCATGTTTCCACTTCTCGTCAGCCATAGCAACATCACAACACAAGAACAGTCTTAAAATTTTCCATCATTTATGCCACGATGCTTTTAAGAATTGTGCCAGTTCTGTTCAAAAAAGGGTGAATATTTTAAGGTTTTTCCTGTGTCCTGAGGAAGTTTGACTCCCCCAAAATATTTTAGTAACAGCAATGCATTACCAGGTGATTCTGCTGATAAATTGTGATAAACTGATCTTAGTATAAAACCTGATTCTGGGGGTTGGCTTTCCATGGAAAGGAAATTACCATATGCCTGAATTTATTAAGAGGTTCCTAAGACTCATACTGGCTCTCATCAGGGTTAAAGGTTGATCAATATTTTAGAAAATTTAAAGTTCATTTCAGCTTAGAAGTGTGTTTGGAATGGCGAGTTCCTGAGTTAATGTAGGGCAAGAATACAGACTAGAAAGCTTCTAGGCAGATTCAAATTATTATGAGAGGGCTGAAAATATATGGAGGGAAAATCTATCATCTTCGTTTTCCACATGATTTCAAAGAAAAAAGAAACTACTTTGAGGTAAAGCTCTGAAAAAAAGATCACCTCTAATTCCATAAGTTATGGCTCTATAAATCAGTCAAATAATATAGAGCTGGCCACAAGGAAATATATCTTCTAGTACCAATAAGGAGAAGGGAGATTCTCTTATTCAGGTTGTTCATAATTCACTGTAATTGGTGGGAAAGTGAGGGCTGAGACAATTTAATTCATTCACAATTGGCAAAGTTATTATTTCGGGACAAAAATATGAAGTTATATGAAAACCATCTGGTGTCAACAGAAACCATCACTGTGGTCAAGCAGCAGATTGGTACGAGGGGATGTTGTTTGAAAAGCCCCAGAAACGAAAGGTGGGCTGCTTCCAGCCCAACCCTGCTGAATCAGGCACAAAAGCTTCCTTCACAAAAACAAATATGCCACCCACGTGTGAAGGGCCCTGGTTGTCTTATATTAAGATGACTGTAGCTTTTTTTGTTTTCCAAGAGTTTGGAGAACTTGGTTGTTTGCAGACCCTGGAGGCTGGCAACCACAGGGATGGGCACAGGGTTCCTGAAGCTCTTGGGGTCAAAAATCCTCCTGGTTTAAGTCACTTTAGGTGGACAACAACTGTTAGAGCAGGATTTCCAGCAGCACTGAGGAGTGCGGCACCCTGCTAACCACCAGGATGTTTCTAAGCATAGAGTGACAGCAAACCCCACAGCCACAGCAGCCCCGAGCACCAGGTAAAGACAAAAGCAAGAGCTTTCTTCTCAGAGCTTTGAACGTCGCTGTAGGTGACCGTGATATTTCCTGGGAGTGGCTGCAAGCCTGCTCTGGAGATCACAAGGCTGTGTTAAAGTCCCTGCATGCTCCTGGGCATTTTTGCTCACCTGAATTTCTACAAAGGTTCACATCAATTCCCTGGAAACCCAGCCTTTCCCCAGGCATCCCCCATGCCTCGGGGAGGGACTCTACTTAGCTCCTCAATGCCATTTGCTCTAATCTCCAGCCAGAAGAGGAACCAGATGGGAAAAAAAAAGAGGAATTGCACAGGGGCTGCTGCAGCAGCGGCTCAGAGCAGGTGCCTGCGGGACCCTGCTCCTGTGAGGCCCAAGGCTTTGGGATTTGCAGACTCAGGCAATTCCGGGTGCTTGGACGCCCTTGCGGAGAAGTATGCGAACGTGGGAGTGTTTGTGTGAACTCAAACCCTCCCTCAGAGCCTTCCGAGGCCTGTCTGTCAGTAACGCTGGCATCAAATGTGCATCCCCACATCAAAGCCCTGCTGACTTCCTACCAAGGGAAACAAGGGAAAACAGATTCTCGGTGCGTGTTGTTTATTTTAACATGTTTTTAGTGTATGATTGATTTTTTTTTTTTCTAGTAGCAAGCCTGAGGGGGATGGTTTGCTCTATCAGGAAATGAGAATAAACTTAGCTAAGTTAGCTCAGGCTGTGCGGGCAGGTGCTGTCGCCGTGCTGCTGCACTCAGGATGCTGCAGTGAGTGGCCCCAAGCACAGGCTGAGACTGGGGCTGGGGTAAGGCTGTTGCTCTGCTCCACCCTGCAGGGATGGAGGGACTTGCAAAGGGGCTTCTGCTCCTAGAAGTTGTGTGTTTGGGGAGAATACGAAGGAACATGTCCCCAAATCGAGATGCCCAAAATCAAAGCCCAAACTTTAAAATTTACAGCCTATACACCTGGCTTTTTGGAGATGTAAGGCAGACCTGTTTGCCCTGTGTGTTTGAAACTGGACTTTTCCCAAAGGGCTTGCAGACCTCCTGGAGATCTCCGTGCCGTTGTGGCTCCTCTTTGCTCATGAAACATTTACAAATCATTTCTGATTCCCATAGACATTAACAGCCATTGATTCCAATATTGAATAATCAACTTTAGTGATCTGATGATGGGGCCATCCTATACAATACAGGCTATAAACTGAAACACGGCAGCATTACGGCAATGCCAGCCCTTCCTAAGTATCAGGAGGAAAACCACTGAATTCCCTATCCCAATTTTTCTTCTTTTGGGCTTGGGTGTGCAGATCCTCTGTGTCTCAGCACTGCAGCAATGTTACTGACTGCTCCTAATGATATCACACACAGTGGAAAACAGTGGCTCCTCCACCACTTGTCATTCAGCTGCCTCTGAGACTCACCGGTGCGGGTAAGCACAAAGCCTCCAATTAGTCATCGAAAGTGAAACAACCTCTCAGAAAAATTAAGTTTGGTGTGAAGGGGTGAATCACAGCAGAGATAATATCCAGAGCAATTTTAGCTGGGAGAGACTTGGAAGAGCAAGAATTGCTATCTGTGAGCACAGCCTGGATGAAAGAGAGCGCGGTTTGCTGTATGTTGCAGGGATGGCAGTGAGAAATATTCCCCTGCATCCTCAGGCCCGTGCTTTGTGCCTGTCGAGCTTTTTTTTTTGCCTGTGCAGGAGACCAGCAAGGTGTCCTTCCACCCTGGGAGGACCCTGCTTCTTGTATCTCCATTTTACAAGGGCCTCATTCACAGGGGACATTAGCCCTGGGACTTGGCAATCCTCCTGACCTGCGCATTTGTTCTAGTAAGTACTGAGGAAAAAGGCTCTTCAGCCAGTGATAAAGCTGGAGGTGTTTTTTTGGGTGTGTACATCCATAAAACCCTGATGCTGGCATCAGTTATTTAACTTACAGCATAATGGTGGCTGGAATTCAAAAGAAGCCAACTCCGTCCCACTTTGTTTTCTTTTTTTCCTCGTGGACTGCGGTGATAAGGACTTCAGATGAAGAGCCTGACATCTCAGTTTGCATAGAGCCTTTCCTCAATGAGTCAAAGTGATAGAAAGAGAAAAAAGCCAGAACTGGCTGGGGGATGAAGAGTTAAGGAACCTGTAGCTGAGCTGCTCTCGAGGGAGACAGGAAAGCCATGGAGATTTGGCACTACGTGCAGATCCCAAAAATTAGATCATAGCACATAATTATCCTCCAAACCGGTCCCAGTGCCAAAATCTTAATATCTGGGATTGTTATAATTTGAAGTCATGTAGGAAATCCAGAGCTCCAATCAATTAAATTCCCATGCCCAGTCGCTCCCTGTCCTTGCCCGTTCCACAATACAACATACCTGGCATTGTGTGCGGAATGAGTAACGATTCCTGTGCCGAAAGGGAAGAGGGAGAAACACGGAGAACTCTCTCAGGCGCTGAAGTCAGCGGCGCGGGCAGTGCTGGCACGGCGCGTGGCCATGACTCAGCCCTCCAGCTCCTCTGCCAGCAGCCCTCGGCCTCGTCCACCCCATCCCTGCTCCTTTCACACCACCATTTCCTTCCAGACACCCTCATGAAGCCGGTGGGATGGGGAGAAAAGGGTCTGTAACTGTGTGGTGAAATGCATCCTGCCCCATCCCCACCTGATTCTCCGGCTCAATGCTTGATCCCATCCAATGGTGCCATTGGTGGGGGGCATTTGCAAAAAAAAAAAAAAAAAAAAGAGCAACGTGTGTGCAAAATCTGCTAGAAAACTTATTACCCTGGCTTTCACTTCTCTGTCACGATGCCCCCAAATCTACTAAAATTACAGCCCTCACGCAGGGCTGAATTCAATGCATTTGTTCCTAAAAAAGATTACTGCACAAAATCTCTCAAAATCCCAGCAATCCAAACCCAGCAATCCAACCAGAAGAGAGTTTGAGCAGCCATTGCCTTGCACTACAGTGCCAGAGCCCAACAAAAAGCTTTCTTTGGGCACTATATGGAGGGGGTCCGTCCCCCTGCGATGGCACAAGCAGCAAGCACCAGCTCATTGGAGCGCTAAGCATCCCACCTTCCTGCAACCACCACGATGACCATCCCTGAAGCATGATGGCACAAAACCCACTCCTCTACAGCACCGAGCTGGAAACTGGAAATGTTCTGCGGGCAGGGATGCTGCTGCCAATGCAGGTACCTGCGAGTCAGCCTGCTGATTAGGGGCAAAGGCTCGGCCAAGGACAAGCCACCAAAACCCTCGCTGTCTCCAATAGGTAGAGCACAGGGGCATGGGGGCAGCTGAGCGCATGGTGATTAAGGGCAGGACATGCCTTGGGAGCTGGGCTTTTTTTTTTCCTTTCCTGTTTATGGGTTGACTGCATTTCCCCCGCGTTTGAACTTCTCTGTCACACCGTTTCTCCGCCGCTACTGACACTGAGTGAGAATTAATAAGCTTCCTCTGAGCAAATATCTTTATTTAAACAAGCTGCTGCCCTGCCCCACAGCCAGGAGCCCCCCCAGTAAAGGGCATTCGCAGCAGCAGGATGTGGGCAGAGCTCCCCAGCAGCACCAGCGAAGGTCCTGGGAGATCTCCCTGCTGCAACGATAAAGGGCCTGTGCTGAACAAGTGTTTGGAGGGTTGAATTATTTTTTTTATATTTTTTTTCCCATAAGTGAGCAAGAGAAGGAGGCTAAGCATGACTGAGGATCTGGCTCCAGTCTCTGGTAGTACACACTTGACCTCAAGCCTGTTGAATTCTTCCAAAAACCTGGCCTGCCTGCTTTCCCTCCCCCCCAGCCCTCAAACTGTTGTTGTGAGTGGTGGAGCAAGGAGGTGGCAGCTGTGTTTTTGGCTTTCCCTGCATTTAATTATGCTGCAGCAATCTCCAAACAAGACATTTTTTGATCAGACGTGAAATGTTTATTTTCCCGGTCAAAAAATTAACCTGCTGCCTGCAGTATGCATGGCATCTCACATATTTCTTTCTCTACTCACTGTCAAGTGACTTGATATTCCAGCAGATACCGCCACAAGAGCGGGAAGTCAGATGGTTTGCAAGCTAATTAATCAATTGGTTTACTATATTAGCAACCTTAAAGGAATTCTGATGCAGACGCAATGCTTAAATCTGCTGCGACATCTGCAGTCAATCATGCTTACATTACCCCATTAACAAGTTACACATGTGCTAAGCAAGATATCCCGTGGTTCTAGCATGCAGAGAGCTCCTCGCCTTGTCCTGGAGCACCATGGGCACTGGAATAAGCAGGGCACAACAGAGCAAGGCTCCAATACAAGGTTTATTCCACGCTTGTTCCAGTTGTCGTGCAGACTTGGCATGGTCTGAAGGAGGTCAGATCAGCTCAGGAAGCAGGGGAGGTTTGGCAGCCCTGTGATGGAATTGTAAGGGCTGTTTGAGCAAACGCAGCTTTTCCAAAACCTTCTGCTATAAGGGCTGGCATGTTTGCCCCGTGCTGAGCACAGGACTGGCTCAAGTGCTGTGCTGCTGCCTCCTTAAAGGGAAGCAACTTGGGTGAAGTTGGGGCAATTTGGGGCAGCTTGGTAGCAAGGTGAGACTCGCTTTGCTCTGCTCCATGTGCTCACAGCATTGTCCCATCCTAGACAAGAAGCCACCAGCCCCTTGCAGCACTGCCAATGAGATGTTTCTCCTCGGGAGAGCTTTCTACTGAGCACATGTAAAAAAAAAAAAAAAAAAAAAAAAAATTTTAGGGTGCATTTTGGTGAAAGCCCAGCACTAAGGCAGTGCTTTCAGTAGCTGTGCTTTGCCCTGGTGGCACGTGGCCATATGCAGCGTGTCCCTGCACCCAGCACCCGTCCTAGGGTCAAGCAGGACACAGCCCTGTTATTGCCATGAGCAACATCCTGCAGACGTACAGAGTGAGGTGGTAACGCCATCGCTGCTGTCATAAAGCCTGGGGTCTAAATGCTCTCCTCTTGAAAAGCCTCCCTGCTATGTACCATGCAAATGAACAGGTGCTTTATTTTCCTCCATTCACTTCCAAGAACCGCTTCTCTCCAGCGGAGAGCTGAGTGGTACTCCAGCTTATTTTTACTGAGTGGCTTCTAACCCTGGAGTGGCTCGAGCCTGTTTTGTCTTTGTCCTTCCTCAATCCTTGCAGCACCATCAGTGCGGCAGAAGCTTTGCGAATAGCTTTGAAGGCAGATCCGGTGCCACCGAAGATTGAACGCTGCAGAAGGACAGCAGGGCTCACAGCACATCGTGTACCATCACACTGCGCATGCCCCTCCCACTCTTATCTTTTGCTAGGATTCATCTTTAAGCATATAGTTTCCCCCCTACAAGTGGTTTCAAACCTTTTCTGCTGAACGGGATGCAGGGTGCAGTGGCGGACGAGCTGGCAGGGCTGGATTGTTCCCATCCAACCGTTAGCAAGCATCAGCACCATCGGAGCACCAGCACCCTGCACCACCACACGGTGTTTCCTCCTCGATTTCCACCTCCTGCCCTGCACGTTCACCTCATCCAGCCCTTTCCCTCCCAATTATTTGCTGCCTGATGACTTCACAGCAGAGGCACAGATGAGCTTTACTTGGTGTTCCATGGCACTTGCCATCAGCAGGGCCAGTAGTTTAACGAACCCCACCAGTCAGCAGGGGCTTGGCATAGCCAAAATACCCTGTTATTAAGCAAATAACCCTGTTATCTGGACACATGGAAGTGCCACAGATTAACCCTTGCCTGTCCTGCTAGAGCCCCATGAGCAGGTTGGTGCCAGCAGTCTGTGTCGTGGAGCACATCCTAATTCAGCATCCAAAAGGCTTAATTCCTGTGCATGTGCCTTGAACAGGCCATGAGGAGCCTTTAGGAGAAACAAAAACAAAAGCAAAGAATGGGAAAAAATAAAAATGAATAAAAATATAGAAAAGGAAGGTGACTAAATAGGATTCAAGCTTGGTTTAGTCCCCAGGGAGTCAGGGAGCCTTGGGCAAGCAGCTCTCACACAGCCCCAGCATGCAAAAGTCTTTTTCTGCTAAAGGGGACAGGAAAAGCCTGATTTCTGACTGACAGAATCCTCTTATGAGGATTAAATTTTTAAATGTTGTCTCCTAAGACATACTGTGCACTTTGCTTGTAATGCAGGTAATTAGGCACAACCCTGTGCCGTGCACTGCAGCAGTCAGCTCGGTCTTCTGTCAGCACGAGGAGCAGATAGAGGCAAATTGGGTGAATTTGCTGCAATTTGGATTCAGTCTTTCATACGTGGCCGCAGATTAAGTTGTGTTTTCGTGATAGGATTATCAGTTTAGCCCTTTATTCTCCTATCATGCAATCTTTCCGAATCTGCTCAGCTCCTGATCCTGTGCATTACTTCTCTGGTCAGCACAGAATATGCTTTTGACTAGAGGCCAGTGACTTTCCCATTGACATGGAGGAAATTTGGACTTCACCTCGATTGCAGAATCTTTTTCATTTGTCTGCTTTATTGCATTATAGAGATTTGATCCTCCTCTGGAGTCAGCTGGGAGATTTCCAAGGGATACAGTTGGATTCCCCGCCACTGTGCTTCTCCTTCCAAGATGGAATGGACTTTTATGGGGAGTATAAAATCAAACAACAAGCTATCATTCACATTTGCTACACAACTCTTTCTGTGCATGGGAGGGAGCAGCCTCTGAGGGTTTTGAAGCTTGTTGTAGCATGTGTGGAATAGGAAAACGATGGTGAAAGAGGGGCTGGTGAGACTGAGATAGAGCGCATGAGTGTGCTGCAAGGAGGTGATGTACCCACTCCGAACACCCTGAAAAACAAAGGTGGGAGCCCTGGCAGGGTGTTGTGTCACCCATATCCTATCCCTCCCTGCAGCCCACTTGGGACACCCAGCCCACATCTTCCAAGGCAACACATGTCCCTCCCAAGGCATGTGTGACAAGGGCATCCCTCCTCCATGAGGATAAGGAGGATGTGGTGCTGCTGTAATTCCCCAGTGCAAATGGCATTCTGCACTAATTTATCTCAATGTATCCACAATGCTTCCACTTCTCCTTCCCAGCCATAAATGGTGCAGGGGGGATATGCTCGAGTCAGGCTGTGGAAATGACTCAAGGGGCAGAGAGACGTGCCACCCCTGCTGAGCACAATCGCGTGCCGAGGTCTTTCCCTCCCATGCCGACCTCCGTCCTCTGTAGCCTGGGCTGCAAAGCAGCCACTTGGAAGCAGAAATCCAACTTTGAGAAGCGCGAGTTGCATCTGGAAAATAAAGAAGCTTCTTTTTAAAGAGCTGTGCCTGAAACGAGGTATCGCTGCCTGGCCAAGGGATGTGTTCTTAGTTCATAAATAACTCAGGGAGAGCACACCTTATTATATACCTGGCCTGTTGATACAAAACTTTGCGGTGAAGCCAGGGCTGGGTGCAAGCCAAGCAAAGCGGTATAACACACAGCGTAGCTTAGAGGTAGGAGTAAGCGCCAGGGAGAAAACTCATCGGAGAAAACCAAAGTCCATCAAGCACTTAATGGGCAAGTCAGTACAACACCGGGTGCCAGAGCTTCCTTGTAACCTCCCTGCCAGAATTCCCTGCACACCCAGCCCTTTCGCAGAGGTTGGCATCCCATGAGCACCAGGAGGAGCTGAGCAGATGTTGAAGACACACAAATGATAGCAGCAGACGCACAAAACATCTTTGATCCCTAGGCTGTGTTTAGCCCAGGGAGGTTATTCCATTGCTCAGCAGAGTTCTGGTGGCATCACTCGTGCTGGTGGTTCACAAAGTAGCGGTGAGCAAGCAGCCTGTCCCAAGGACGTTTGGGAAATAATGAGCAACAGTGCAGAAAACATTTCCTGCCTCAGCTCGGTGCTCCCAAACCAGTGAAGTTACTGACGGAGAATAACTCAGAGGAACTCTACCAGCAAGTGTGAAATGAATGTAAATGTGCAGCTCCTTTAAACTTAATTGCAGGGGAGCATCTGTTTACATTTCAGTACCCAAAAGGCACCCTCCTCTATTGGGAAGTTTGCTGCCTGCAAGGATGGCATGTTACTGAGTGAGGCTTTGAAAAGGCTCTACCGTCATGCACCAGGTTCGTGCTGTTACCTCTATTCAGCCTCTTGCCAGAACCACCCCATCAAAACCACAACTGTGGCTGTAAGCACCTCTAAGAGCTGTCATTGAACTCTCCATCACAATCTTTAAAGCAATCACTTTGATTACTCTCAGCTTAGCAATTATGGCTGAGTGACACATTTTCAGCTTTGGAAAATGATATGCCTAGCCCAGTTTCCTTATGCATAAGTGTCTCATATACATATATACATACATATATACATATTTACCAGCTTTCATGTGCTAAATGGTTTCTAAACTCCTGCCTGCCAAGGAGCTGGCTGATCTGAGAGCAGGATTCCTGTTTGATGGCTGCGTGATGTGTGCCAACAGCTCCCTCTGGGTTTTTTGTCTGAGATTTACTTCAGTTGCAGAAAAATCAGGGAGCGTCTTTGTTCGCAGAAGTAATTTTGGCAACCGACCGTACGGAGCATGACCATCCTCGCAGCCCGGTTGCACAGTCTCTAGACAGCAGCTCCTCGGGGCCAGCACAACCTGGGGTGATGAGACGAGCTCTGTAATGGAAACGATTGTGCCTTTGTGTCTGGGAAGCCAGAAAGTGTCATTCTTTGAAACACGGAGTCTTTTTCGGAAAGAGCATCTCTCGCAGAGATGGGCTGCAGCGTTCCAGGGCACCATGGAGACATTCAGTTGCATAACCCTGACAGTCACTGGGAGACGGTCTGCTGGCGAGCACTGCTGATTCCCCCTCTCCTGCTAAACACAAAGCCCCAATGACCTCAGCCCTTGGCCATCCCATCCATCCCCAACAGAAAATGTTAGAGAGAACAACATCTCACGAGCCCCTCCCAGCAGCTCTGAACTAACACAGCTAATTTTACAGCTACTAAAATATACCAAAGTTCACAACAATAGCTTTTCAAGTTGACTAACTGGTAAATTGGAGCCAAAAGCTGGAGGCACGTGGATTTATTATCTCATTAAAGGGAACTGGGGTGAGCGGTAGGCAGAGGAGGAACTGGAGTCTGTGAGTCCAGCTCTGAAAGCAACAGATTTATGCTGAATTTCGCCAGCTGAAAGTCTGGTGCTGTGTTTTGCAGCAACCAAGTGTTGATCTAATCAGATCTCCGATAAGAAGCAGGCTGCTTTGTTTTCTCTGTTGATCAAAAAGGGAAGAAATAGCTGACCATTTTGGAAAAATCCTGGAGAACGTGGTAAAAATGGAATTGAATGTTCTTAGGAAATTTAATGAAGAGTCTGATGCAGAAATTACTGTAAATACTTGGAGAATTTAATAAGTGCTTTTATGCTTCCTGTTGGGTTATTTTTAACACTCTCATAGAATTCCATAGTAGGATATGATTTTGTATTAAATTTTAATAGTGTTTTTTTGCTGTTGTTTTGTTTTTAATAAAAAAATATGCTGTTGAACACAAGCATTTTCTGTTTGGTTATGCAGGTTGCTTCCATGAGGAGTGTTTTTCTGCTTCCAAACAAAGCCTGAACAGATTTGAACATGGGTCGTGAGCAAAATAATCCCAGTTTGGGGAAGATATTAATAAAATCCAGGCTGCAAAATGTTCAGGAAGCTGCTGCAGTGTTTCTATTTCTGATTTCAGTTCACACAGGTGAATTCAAGAGCAAACCACAGCTCGCCACATCCTAATTGTATTTGGGGGCACTGCCGAAACCCTGAACTTTGAGATTTTCCTGAAGGAAATCTCTTTGATTCATATCTTCTTTTGTGATCAAGGAAAAGTTTCCCTGCAATTTGAAGAGCCTGTATACATTTCATGCCTTTTCTAATCTAACCCCATGTGGCACAGATCAAAGGCCTTCGTGAAGTTCAGCACACAAAGCCCAGTAATCTTGCGTCCTGAATGAATTATCTGCCAGGAAGACATTTGAGTCTCATGTGAGGGCGTCGTTGGCTTCTATCATTATGTACACTCATTTGGCTGTATGATTAATCGCTCTGATTTCTGTAGGACTAACATGGTCATGTCTCATTAGCTGCTTTTGGCCACCACACATTCATTAGTCAGGCATCATCAGAAGATCTTTGGTTTTTAAGACCGTACTAGGTTTTCACAGATCATGCCCAATTTTTACCAGAGTCCTTGGGAATTCTGGTTGAACTCAAACCCCGTTGGGCAAGGGGTGAATTGTTCTCTGCAAGCTCATACATTGAGTAGGCCAAGATGAAGACAGATTTGGGAGGATGTGGTCAGCTGCAAATATCATGTGAGTGTTCCCAGTGTTTGGGGTGGTTAACTTCTTTTTGGCAGCATTTTGGTAGAGGAAATTTGCGAATGAAAGAGGAAAAATAAAGAGAAGATCACCAGACGAGGGTGCCACCACACTGTCCTCGGGACTTGGTACATGAGGGTACATCTCCCCTGTGGGGGCTTCTCCACTTTTGGCAGGTGGACTTCTGAGATGGCCCCTTGCAGATGCATTTTATGGGCTGTGCTCACATGCTGTGGCTAGACTGGTGCATCTTGCACCTTGGCATCAAGGCAGAGGCCATGTCCTGAAGGTGCCGTGTCCCAAAAGCACAGGGCTGTGCACCACCTCCAGCCCCAGACCATGAGGATAGGGCATCCCACATGAAGAGGGACAAGCACAGGGAGCTGAATGCAGATATTTGCAGTGTTTGACTCACGCTGGGCTGCTCCAGTGCCGTGGCAATGCCCATGTCTGCAAGGAACAGATGCTTTTTCCACCGCGGACTGTGTCTCCTTTTATTTCTCATGTAGGCTGTATTCATTCTGACTCCATGTACTTATCTAAATACGTTGTGTGCTTACTAATACAGACAGTGTGTTCTTTTTTTTTTTTAGCTTGAGAAGTTGAGAAGGAAAGTCTCATGAAATACGTTGCCAGCCTAAATTATTCCACGACTTGCCTACATTTCAAATTAACTGGTGGAATATCAACAAACATAATGGTAATTCTTTTCCAATCCCATCTCATTTAGTCAGTCTTTAACCCACTTATCAGACACTTGTTATTACAAAAATAATCAGGAGAAGAAAATACAGCAGTGCTGAATCAACACTACCGTGCTTCTTCTTTTTTCTTTTTTTTTTTTTGTACTTGTCTAACGTTGTTGGTTTCTGTTGGACATACACCAGCCTGAAATTGTAGAAACACAGCTGGCTAAATCCATCACATCTTATTACAGGTTATCAATTCTTCCCTGTGATAAACACATCTGACAATTAGCAGAGAATTGATGAGTGAGTAACTTTTGTTGCTGCCATTTACAGCAGGCTATTTCTTTACTGCTTTGTATTTAATAGAAAAGTTCACAATACAAACTTAATTTGCAGAAAATGCAAAGGGCTGGTAAAGCCATTAACGTTTCTTATAACCAAAATGACAAATGGTCTTTACATTAATCTCAAATCACGTCTTTAAGGCAAGGATCAGGAAAGAATTTTCCTCAAAAGGATATTGCTGCCTAGCTGGGGAGGTGCTCTCGTGGGGCTTTCTCACCTTCTGTGGGATTGATAGGTGTGTGAGACTGCCAGGCTTGCCTTTCTGGGCTCGAGAAAGACATCGGCTTCATCTGTTTTGATGAATCTGCTTCCACACATACACACAAAAATAATAATAATAATAATAAAAAAGTTGCAAACTCTGCATGACAAAAGACCAAACCACACCATGACTCACGCCATACAGTAAAACTTTTAGGATTTTAGGAGTAATACAGCAGTAATTCAGATTTAACTAATTCCATCCCATATCTCATCGCAATTAAACTGTAATATTTGGCCAGCTGGCCTTTTCAATTTCAGATTTTTGTTTGAAAAAAAAAAAAAAAAACACACCTCTGCAAATGCCAATCACCATATCAAAACTCCACAAAGATCTAAAAGCAGGGACTGAAAGAGGCTCTGAGGAGGAACCTGTTCCTTCCCTCTGCCCAAGACAAGAGCTCACCTCCTCACTCCTCAGGAGCCTTCCCACGTAGCTGGGACAGGTGCCAGCTCACCACAGCTTTTGTCCCACCAGGTCTTTTCAGGGAGAGGCATCAGCCTCAAATGGACACTCATCAGGAAAAACACAAGCTACCTTCAGCCTGGTCTCTGAATACCAGGCACCAGCTTTGATCTTTTCAATGTGCAAATAAAATGAGGCTGGTGAGAGAATGAAATCTCCTTCCTTTTCATTTGCTAAGCACATTAATGTGTTCTTGATCCCTAAATGATTCTCATTTACTCACTGTAATCATGGTACTTTAGTTCTTCTCTTTGTGTTTATGGTTTTTGCTGTTGGTTTTCTTTTGTAATCAAGAGGTTTTTTTCTGTTCTTGCAAGCTGAATTTTCCTACAGGCAAATTTGCTTTAATTCTGCTTTATAAGTTCATTTTTCCTTCATCTCATTTTCCCCCACCCCTGGGCTGGGGCAGAGATTTGCTCTAGCAGCAGAAATGAAGGGTGCAGATAAAGCCGAGGAAAGCAAAGACCTCACTGAGTAGCAATATTCTAAGTAGCAGCAAGAAAATGCCCCATGCACATCCAACAATAAGAGAAAGAGGGTTTTTTTTGCAAAACTCCCAGTCCAGCAATCAGGTTGGTTGGGGTTGTTTTGTTGTGTGGTGGTGTGAGGTTTTTTTATTCTTTTTTTTTTTTTTCCTAACTATTTGGAAGAAGAGCAGCCTGGGCATTCTGGTGACTTGCTGATCACTGATATAGATAAAGAAATATTTAAATAGAGTGAGGGGTCAGGCTAGAAACACTTCACAAGGCCTCGGTGGTCACCGGGTGATGTCTGATCACAAGGTACAAGCTGGTGTTTTAGGATATTACGTTTAGGGTGAATGAGAAGTCACTGCATCTGCTAATAAAGCATCAATGCAATAAGAGAAACAATGTGCTGATTCTTCCTGAGACTTCAAAATATGTCTCAAGCCAAACATAAGATGCTCAGCCTCGTGTTTCTGTGGTTAATGAGTTACTATCTGCTAGTTATACATGTGTGTAAGCAAGGTCTGTGGTTAGTGCATGGCAGCTTTGCTCAGCACTCAGTTGGAGAAGTTTGGAGCTAGATGCCTTGATTTGCGTTTTTCAGAGATGTAGGGGGGAAAAAAAAAAAAAAAAAGGCACCTATGGAGATTTCCTACCGCTCAGCTGATGCATGATAACTTGTTAAAACTCAGTAACTTGAAAACTCTTCCTGGCAATTGAAATACAGCTCTCCCTGGGCTGGCAGTGCTTGAACAGAACACAATGGCACTTAGTGATGTTTCATAAAAAAATAAGTCCAAATTATATCATACAGGAAGTACGTAGGATGTAACAAAGAGTAGTGGGTGAAAAGCAGAGGTTCCCAAATCGATTTGTGTTGGGAAAATCATCTGCAGGTTCCAATAACTGTGTCAGCTGAATTGCTTGGTCTGCTTTTGTGTGCAGAATCATGCAGGAAATCCCAACAAAGCAGAATTTCTCGTAAGACTCCTGGTGCATCAGCCTGTAGTCCGAGCCAGAAAGAAACCACAAAAACAATTGCTCTCCTTGCTGTGCGGCTACTACAAGTCCCAGGTGGAACCTGAAAATGAAATGTGTGTGTGCGTCAAAACATCACAGGGCTTTCCAAACCCCTCTCTTTGGATGCAGTTACAGAAACGAGCACATGATGAGGGTCAGAGGGTCGTTCTGTATTTTATACATTGTTCTCTCATCAGCTTTGCTGGAACCAACCCAGCGACTTCATTTATTTAAGAACACTTTTAAAAGTTTCTTATACGTCGCAGATTTGAGCACCCAAGATCATGTATCACTTTGGAACATCTTTAAGGAAATGTTAGAGCTTTTATATACTTTCCCGAACAATGGACCTGTTTCTTCATTGTTGTTCTGAGATGGATATCTGCTGAACCAGAAATGTATAAACAGTGAGGAAAATTGGCTCCAAAAGGTCTTTAAAGCTCTCTTATATTAAGGCTCGGTTAAGGACCTGGATTATCCTACTCTCACCTTTCAGAGGACCCAGACAAGGAAGGTAGAAGACTGACAAGGGTAATGTGAGAGCCCCATGTACACCAAGTGGAAATATCACTGGTGCTTTCTGACTGCTTGATGGATGCTAGAGGCTTGACCTCTGTTACGGGGCTGTGTCAGAACCACACAGCCCTCTTCTCCTGAGCAATTTCTGTGCAGACATGAGTGAGGTCTTCCTCACCACCTCAGAGGGAAGCCCCACCAAGCAGTGAGCCCTGGGGCTCTCTGAAGCCCTGGTGCCTGGGCTCTGGGGTGAGGCTGAGGGTGCTGAGCACAAACCCCACACCTCCCACTGCTGAGTCTCTGTCGAGTCTTTTTGCAAAGGAGCACAACACCCTGGATGTGAATTTGGCAACCAAAATAACATTAGAGCAGAATTAATTTTCTTAAAAGGCAAATAAAGTGAGGGATGTGGCAATTTCTCCACTAGCACTTTAGGTGGGGGAAGCTTCCAGCTAGGAAATGTTCTCCATAGAGACTGAACTTTTTTAATTATTGTTATTTCCTAAAATCATATTGGGAAATAATTTTATCAGGTTTCTTCAGTAATTTTCATTATCTTATTTTCCTGGGATTAAGGAAAAGAGAGATTCTGCAATTTCTTTTTATTTTTTTTTCTTTAAGAGGAAATTGTTTCTCTTTTGCAAAGTTTAGGAACTACCCAAGTCCTTTTTAAATCCTCTACTACTTTTAAGAAAATCTAATAGTTTTCATGTCACAGCAAAATTTCTTGGAGAGCAAAAGTAAGAACGCTGAAACACAAGAGGAAAAATTCGCAAGAGAAGAGAGCGCTTCGGGTTTGTCAGGAAGATATTATTGGATGAAAGGTTGGGAAGTAGCACAAAAATTCTATAGGGTAAAAAAAATTCTTTATGCCAAGGATCTTGTCTTGTTGTCTTCATCTGTAAAATATCCAGAAATCTGCTGGCACGACATGAAACAGCGAGACTGAGGCTGAAAGCACTAAGGCTACATTGAAATTTAAGTCTTGTTAAATTCATTTTTTCCAGGGTTTGTGAGAGCTATTTCCCTTCCACCTGCTGACCAAACAGGATAGCAGTAAAATACTTCCTCTTACTGACTCACAAATCTGTCGGACGTGATGAGGCCCAATGGGAGTTGGATGATGTCTTAAATAGCGATTTGCTTTTCGCCTCTTGGCAAACCACGTTCTCGAGACTGGTAACACTGGCTGCACTTCCAGGCTTTGGTTCGCAGAGCTATCCAAATGAACCAGGCAATGGCTTGGTCTCTCCTCTGCTGTATGAAATGAGGTCTTATTATAGCTTTGTTTGCTCAGAAGTGATTTTGTGCAGGGATTTTTCCATTTCAGGGTATTGACCGACAAGGGGAGCAGGATAGCCACTTCTCCTCCAGATGGTCTGACGCTGACCTGAAGCTATAGAAATAACATGCCCGAGCCTTTCCCAGAGGGCAAATCAAGGGTTTGTGTGGCCCAGAACAGCTCGTGCAGAGCTGTCCTGGAGTTCGCTCTGTCCCTACAGTAATTGCTGCTCGGAGAACATTGCTCCTCCAGCTGACAGCCAGCAAACCAAGAGGCAGCTTGCTCTAGTAAATCTCAATCGAAGTTTTTTGGTTTTATTTCCCTGCCGTAGAGGCAAGACAACAACGGAACATTAAAGTGAATTATTGTATGCTATGGGTTTCGGAAACATCCCTTTGCTTCCTTCCTAGGTCATGTACAGCCCTGTGGTTTCTGACTGTGGGCTCTGCTCCTGCTTCCAGCCCGCCTGCCTCGGATGCCGGTAGCTTTCCATTCCCATCGCCTCGAGCTGCTTCTCCAAAGTCTGACTAACTGTGTCCCCCCGTGTGTGTGGAAGGGGAAATGATTAACTCAAGCCATCTATAGAATGAAATACTTCCTATTTAAAGATACTCCTGACAAAGCCGAGTGGGAAAAATTGCTGTGGTGGTTTCAAGTAAAGTATGCAGCACGTTTTCCAAAAATTTTTTGGTGCTTTTCGTGAAAAAAAAAAAAAAAAAAAAAAAAAGCAGTTTCTGAAAAGGAATATTTGCCATCTTGCTGCAAATAATTGCTCTTAAAACAACAACAAAGCACATATCCACAGTTTCCCCCCTTGAAATAAAATCCTATGCAACAAATGAAAATACTGATTTGTAAATATTCCTGAATCAGAGCTCTAAGAGGTGCAGCTGACCAAGCTCCACCAGTGTAAGAAAAGCACAAATTGAAGAAGCAGAAAATTAAAGGAACTGGTTATTTGGCTACACAAACATTTGAACTTGCTTTTAACTGACAGCCTGAAAACAAGGCAACACCCGTGAGCAGCCAGGCTCAAAATGTTGTTTTTATTTTCTTTTGTTTCAGAAAGGTATTCAGGATTGAGACATTTATGTAAAATGTCCTCCAAGCTCTCCACCTCCTCCAGAGATTTTAAACAAATGCTGAAGAAGGAAAGGAATAGCATAAGCAAATTTCAAGGGATGAGATTAATTATGAGGTATCTGTAGGTTTTTCCCATTCTGCTAACAATCTACACTGAAATCTTTCTGCATTGTCTTCGCTGTGCAGAAATGTGCCAGCGGACTCGTGCTGAAGTTACCCGTAGACATCTCAGCACTCCTTAAAGCACCGCTGGCACTAAGTTATAGACTGCCTCTACAGCCAGAGGAAACCAGCGGGGTCACAGTTGTTAGCAAACTTTAAAACTGCTGGTTTTTCCTTTTCCTGAGTCATTTCTGTGCCCATGCCATAACCCTGCCAGGATCAGGGACCTTTCTGCCTGGGGGACGTTCAGGGGAAGGGCTGAATACCCATGGCAGGAGGTTTCCAAGCTGCATCCCGATGGAGGCACTGGCAAGTCACCCCAATACATACAGCAGTGCCATTCCCAGGCATATGCAGAGCAGTCTCTTCCTCCCTACAAACAGAAATAAATGTTTTCAGCTTACATCTTTCCAGTTTACTTTGCATGGCAGGCTTATGTAAGTAACAGGGGAAAAGAGAGAAATGTCATGAATCCATAACAGCCCAGCAAGGCACGGTGTCCAAACCTAAACCTGTCAGGATCTGGCCCGAGGAGGATGTTCGTTGGGAGAGCTGACAAATGAGACTGCAGAACTACAAAGATTTATCGTATACTAAAATAATTCCTATGCTTGCTGAGCAAAGTTGCTGCCACAGAGTAACTTCTTTCAAAAGTATTTTCCATCATGACTTCCAAGTCCCTTTCCTTGCCCAGATTCCATCATAACAAACAGCCCGAGGATTTACGTGCCTCTTGCTTACCTTGTGAGGACTGCTCGAGGTACAGGTTTTATGGAGGAAAGAGCAAAGGCGTGCAGCCCCTCTTGGTGTCTGAGGCAGCTGAGGACTGATGTGTCCTGACAAGTGCTTGGTGGGTCTGGTGCAAGTGCAGAGAAAAGCTAAAAGTGACCAACCTCAAACTCTTTAGATTTTTCCAGACACCATAAGAGGGATTTTCAGGAGTGTTACATCACCTCCATGTAGTCAGTGGTGACCTACTGCACTGCAGAAAGAGCAGATGTAGGATAATGTTGGGGCTGTTTGAGATTCTCTTTTTTTTTTCATATGCAGGTGCCCAAAGTGGAAAAAATGTCACCTTCAGAAAGGATGTGTGTTTGTGTTTGTGCTGTCTGGGCAGCTCCTGATCTGCTGCTCAGAAGCTGGAACCGGCTTACCCAGAGGTCATCCCTGCCCTGTTGGTGGGCATGCTTACAGACAAGGGTGACATTCCTCTTACCTGACTTCAGGGTGTCTGCACATTAAATGATGAATCCTGGGCTCATGTTTGGCCTTTACATTCCCCAAAGAAAAAAAAGACACCTCTACAGTTTCACCCTGGCCGGCTGTGCAGATGCTGCTGAGACCAACGTGCACCTTGTCATGGGCTGCGAGGGGCCATCAGATAACGGATCAGGCTGAGGTGTCAGTGCCCTATCTGTAGGAGTGCAATAATAAAGCAAGAAATTTGTGTTGTCACAGCAATAGAAATCCCCAAATAGCATCTCTGTACCACAGCCCATCCATATATCTCCTTCTTCTGATAAAGACAGCATGGAAATGAGACAAGGGACAAGCAACAAAAGCGTCTGTGATAAGAAAAGCTCAAAAATTGCAAATGCAAAAGGAAGAGAAAGATGTGGCTGTATTAAAGATCTCAGGATAAAGGAGCCACTGTACTAACAAGAGCTGGAGATCATGGCAGATACAAGGAAGGTGATTTTGGGGTAGAGAAGGAAAGGCCCTGCCTTGGGCCAGGACTGGCCTGGATCCAGCCATGGCTCAGCTCACCCCACACCACCGAGGAGCAGGTGCAGAGGAAGATGTGGGACAAACAGGGTGGTGGAGGAGAAACTAAAATAGCTTTGTTTAGGCTAGGAAAAGGAGGGAAAGGCTAGGAAAAGGATTGCTTTCTATAAATAGCCCAGGTAACCCCCCAGGGAAGGGAGACAGTTATTTAAGCTAAAGGACAATGTTGGCCCTAAATCAAACTGGTTGTGAGTAAATAGAGGGTGGAAACATGAAGCAGGTTTCTGAGCATCACAGGAAAGATGTTCTGAAACAACTTTCCAGGCGCAGCAGGAACCTGAGCACTTCTAAATCCGTCAGAGCAGGAAATTGATCTCAGTGCCAAGATATCTTCCAGATCTACATACACATTACTCATGCTTTATTTCATCTTTATTTTGCCAATGGCAGATTTTACCCTGCCTTAGAAAATAGGACTGGATGAAATCCCGAGAGGCTGTATAGCTGATAGGCTGACCGAAGGCAGGCTTGTTCATCCTGATGGGAGCTGGGCTGCCCCCTTCTGAGTATCCATGAGCGATGTCCTGCTTCTTCCCTGTCCTTCACTGCCCTTATTATTGCCATATTTTGTTGTTGGGTTTGGTTTTTTCCCCTTCGCCTTCCTTTTATCTCCCTCCCTGCAGTCTGAGTCCATCATGAGGCTGATAGCAGCTGACGGACCACTGCGAGGAGGGTGGGATTCCTTGGCCTGGGAAACAAGCACCGAGAAATCGCCTTGAGAGAAGCCTCGGTCAACAAAGACTATGGAAACCAAACACAAACAATGCTGGTGGCACTGTTTTGAATGTTGCTGTTTAGCAAACGTGGAAACTGAGGAAATGGGGTTCGATTTTCCTTTCCTTTAACTAGCCTTTTTACATAGCCATCTACAGAGAAATGTGATAGTGATACAGGAAAAACCCATTTTCCCACAAAAACTCCAGTGCACGTGTTCCAGCTGCAGTGCATGAGGATGACCCAGGGAGGTCTCTTGCTCTGAGATCTGGAGGATATCATTAGCAATCTTTTGGCTTGGCTTTAAAACTAGTAAAAAATAAGATATTCTAGCCATGTTTGCACAGAGCTGCACTCCCAGTGTTACGGTTTCACCCAACTTATTTTTTTTCTCTATATCTGAGGTATGTTGTGCAAGACAGGCACTAACATTGTAAGTAGATATTACATTGGTTGAAAGATTTTGCTTCTTGTATAGAAGATATTTCTACCACTTGGCCCTAAAGCAAATAAACAAATTTATACAAACTAATTCAATTTACATAGGAATTCTTAGTGTGGAAGTAGACAGAAATAAATAAATTCCTTTTTTTGCCTTCTTCAGCTTCTAAAAAAAAATCAGCTTCACTGTACCTTGGATTTCTAATTTAATCAGGCTACTGTAATCTTGAGTCATTCACCACCAGATTGACCAAAGTGCAGCAAAGCAAGCAGATATCTTCTTCACAGCTGAAAATGAGTCACGCTGTCTCAGCCCTTGGAGGCAAGAAAAGTTGAGGCTTGCAGCCTGCTAGTTGGAGCAAGACATGAGGTTTTGTTAGTAGATGCAGGCTGTGGCCCCCTCTCACCCTGCTGGACAGTAACAGTTCTGTCCTCCCAAAGAGGAGGGTAAACATAACCTCTGCCAAGTACATCCCCATCCACTCCTATCTTATCAGGGCCGTGTCCGTTTGTGGTATTTCGTACCCCAATCACACATCAGTGACCAGCTGGATGTGTGCTCAATGCAACATCAGAGAAAAAGCTGCTTTAAAGAGGCCACCTTATCAAAGGCTGATAAAAAACCTTCTTGCTTGGAAATTCTCAATTTAACAGATGCTCGTGCCATGCCCCAGCAGTTGCTCTAGGAGCCCTGTCCATCTCTCATGTCCTAAAAAAAGTCATCCGTGAAAGCAGGCGAGCACAAGAGCTGAGTAAACTTGGACACAGCTCCCAGCCAAATTATGAGCATGTTGCCAAACATGGAGAAAAGTGCCTCTGATTCTTCTGTTAAGGCGTCCAAGGAGGGCCACAAAATTATAGTTCAAACTATAAACAGAATGAGTACATTTTGTTCATTTTCCTGTTCTCTTTATAATCGATGCAATATGAAGAGCTGCTATCAGTGGAGAGTTATACAATCAGATGGCAGCAATAAAAAGAATGTTAGCAAGTCTAGGATATCATGGGAGGTTGACTTGGAGGAAGCAGTTATAAAACAAGACCATTTATGTCTATTTAGATGAGAACATCAGATTCGTGACAAAGTCGTTTTGATATCTGACTGTCCACTTAATACTCAACTAATGGGCATCTGCATCCTGGTTTACAGTGGTTGCCTGGAGAAGGACCAGTACTGAGGATTATATTTGCACAGACATAGCTCTGCAAGCACCTTGAATAATCTGTCTGCTATGTACAGTAACAATACATCCTTATATAGTTAATCTTGTGTACACAATATATTCACATCCAGAATTTCTTAATTATTGTCTGCTGCACTGCTTCCTGGTTTCATTAGACTCGTGGAAGGTTTTTATTTTTGTTATTGCTATTTTAACACAAATTTGACCACAGGTTCCTATTCTTACAATTCTGTGGTGTGGGGAATACAATAAGTACAAGATGGGCGTCTCCAGCAGCTGTCAGCAAGGAGCCTTTACTGTAGCATCTTTTGTTCTTTGGCATCTGAAAAGGTCCTGCTTCTCAGATGGCCTTCAGACTTGTTTTCTTCTCTTACAGCCATCTCTCCTCTGATATCTGCAGAATGCACATGGAAAATCCAGGGACTATCGAAATGAGAGCTGTAAAGCTTTAAAAACAAACAGACATTTCACCTGTCTCTAATCAGCCCCATCCCATGGTTTGGCTTTGATTTCCCCTGTGCAGAAAAGAAACGTATAGGATTTTAATTTCCTTGGCTCCCAAGAGCAGTATGAATGAGACTGCAGCATTGCATTCGGCTTGTGTTATTAATGGGCTCCATGCTTGCAAATGTCTCATTCAATATATTTGCTCAAAGTGCTTCCAAAAAGGGGGAAAAAAGAAGAAAGAAAACATCAGCTCTCTAGGTCTAATGTATGTGACCTGACAGCATGAATACATTAGATCTTCTACAGAAACATACAATTCCAGCACTGTGCATTGGATCTTTAGCCTTTTTGTCTTCATCTGGCCTCTAATCAACGTGCTAGCGTACTGCCTGGAAATAAGCAGCATTTTCCTGCCATTCTGGCTCCTACTTTCTATCCTTTTGAAAGGGTACGACATGCCTTCTTATAAAGTCACTGTAAGCTGGCTATGTTTCTGAGCTCTCTGTTCAGGCAACCTGAGCATCTTCCAATACAAGTCTCTTCTTTTTTGCTGTGCTGCTTGCCCACCCCGATTTCAGGGCTCCCTCAGACCCTCTGCAGGCAGAAGGCTCTGCTGAAGGCCAAATGCTGCTTTCTCACTGCTGAGGATCTCATACATCATTTTCCAGTCATAAAGAGGGTACGGTCCAGTAATCCCGTAGTGAGACCGAAGAGATCTCAGTTGTCTTCTACAGCTTCAGGCAGGTCGTGGCACTTCCCCACTTCGTGTCTGGTTTTCCCTTCCCATGCTCTGGCTTATCTGCAAGCCTTGAAGTCCTTAAAGGAAGAGCTGTTTTATATTATGCATCTGGACAGTGTCTAACACAAGAGGGCCCCGGTTTGATTAGGGTCTCTTGTGACTACCGTAATACAAATACTGCTAATAAAATGCATTTGAGTCAGAAAGAAGCAGTGATGCTGCTTTTCCAGTTAGCTCTCACCTTGAGAAAGTCTGGCTGAGAGGGGCTTGTTGCCCAGAGGCAAGGTGGCCCAGGCTGACCCAGCCTGGCCCAGCCTGGCCATTGTTTTGCTGGCCTTCAGCGCCCCGAAGCAACCCCATGCCTTCCTGGCTTTACGTGCTTCACGCATCCAAATGTGCCACGAATTTGTCTTGCAAAGCAGGGCCTGCTTCTGTTAACAGCAATTAATCACTTTATGGCTATTCTTTTATTATTACGAACACAGCAGATGTGTTTCCATTAATAGGTCCCCGAGTGAGCCTTATCCAACATCTCGGATACTTAATGAAGGAGATTATGTGGCCTAAATAAAGCTTTCATTTTCATCATCCTCTTTCTATCTGCACTACCAAGTAAGCAAACAACATGAAGTGGGAATCTTGTCACGGGCTCCGTTACAGTACATAGGACAAACTGCCTGCCAAATAATAACATGCATCCACTACTTTAATGTGATTAGTAATCACAAAAACTTGTGCTGGTATTTTTACAAGGGTCTGAAACAAAACATTAAAAACAAGCACGTAGATGTCTTTATACTCTAGCAGTAATTCAAAGCTCTCCGCTTCCCCAATTAACCTCAATATTTGAGCAATGAGAGGGAGGGCAGCTGGCTCCCCAGGGAAATGTCTGCCTCCAGAACATTGTTTAATCTCAGGGAATTTTTCAAGCGTGCTGGTTGCCATTAAAAAGTCATCACTTCCAACAGTGGCTACAACCTAGCAAGTCTTTGGGTGCTTATAAAATAACGTCTAACTAATGACAGCGATTGGGAGGGTTGCTCAGCAGTGGCACATGCAGCTTCTTCACAGGAGTCGATACGGCCACGTGCTGGGGGAGCTGGGCTCAGGTGTGCAGGATCAGACCCACGAGGGTAGGATCCTCATGGGGTGCACAGCATCCCCCTGGGCTGGGCTGAGCATCCCTGCACCCAGAGCTGCTGTTTGCAGGCAAAGTGAAGGTCTCTGCACCTGGTCCTGAGCCTGATGCACAGCCCTGGTGCTGCTCTCCACCTGCATCAACCTCCCCTGAAATAATCAGCAGGATCCTCTGTGCTGACACGGAGACCCTGAAGGCAAGGACCAATGTCTACAGAGAGCACAGGGCATGACTGCTCTCCCAGAGCACAAGAGGTTTTGGGGAGCGGATGGTTTCCAAAGCATTTCCTTCAGCAGGTCAAACTCTACGTTCACTTTTGCTCCCCTAAATTATTTCTACAATATTCTTTCTACCCAAATGGCTTTCTCACCATTTTTCTGCTTTGCATTGTCTGAGGCTTACTGAAATTTCGTCTGTAACTTACTTGGATCCCAAAAGCAGATAGTCAAGAGGAGATATGTACCCCTTATTCCCAGCACAGTAAATAGAGGAGGCAGCTTCTGGTGTAATACAGACAGAAAAAGCCCTGTGCATGTCAGACAAGTCCTGTGGGGTTCATAAGGAGCACCTCCACTGTATAAACATATCGTATAATTTTAAAACCCAGAAGGATCATCTAATAAATTCTCTAGATCTGTCTTCCACTGGTCTGTGCAATGAAGGGTATTAAAATATGTAGTGTCTGCAGCATGGAGCCACTGGGGAGGGAGCTCAGCCACTCAGGCTGGAGCATTAAGCCATTAGACAGTGACAAACTGTCCCCATTCTTGTGCACAAGGTGGGAGCATGGTCAGGTCTAAAATCACTGGGCATTGTTCTGCAGACCACGGTAATTCATGAGCGTGTTTTCAGGCCCCTCATGAAATGCTTGAGGCATGACAGCATGGAAAAACGATGAACTTTCTTTCTCACACACACCAAAACAGCTTTACCGTGAAAAATGCAGATAACTAACAAATGATCTCCCTTAACCCTATCTCTTTAAAGCAAAACAAAACAAAGTGCTGCGTTTTTAATTAAAGCCCAATTAATTTGAATAAAGTGAGGAAATCACATCTGGGCTGTTGCTGCTATACAGCTTCTAACCACAGCATGCGTGAGGTTACGTCAAGGACTTGCTTGTCAATTTTGCTTTAACTCACATATGGCACCGGGTTTGAAAGAAAACCCAAGAGTTTTTACTTTCTGCAGTAAAAGCCAAACTAACATAAAATGAGATTAATGGCAACAGCAGTGACTGCTTTCATTTCCCAATGAACTTTCTCAATAGTACCAGTAATCAAGATCAGGTTGGTTGTTCTTTTTTTTTTTTTTTTTTTTTTTTTTAAGAAAAAACAACTTTTCATCAGAGAAAAGAAAAAGAGATACTTAAAATACATAGACACATCTGTTCTCCCATATTAACAACATTACGTCTTTCTCCATGTGATGCATAATGAATCATCTCAGTGTGTTTTGCTTTATAGTTTTGTACAAATCCAATTCCTTATGACTATTACTGTAATAATAATATTTTCCAATTCAACAATACCTTTTGAGTTTTCCAGTTCATGAAACTGTAACTAGAAGTGAGGCATGTTAAACATATCGAAACAGATTAAAAAAAAAAAAAAAAAAAAAAAGAAGACACAGCTATAATTACCAAATTTAGAATTTGTCTCATAATGGGGAGAAGATAGTGGTGCATGTAATATTAATTTATGGAGATATATAATTTTCACAACAGTTTGGTTAAAGAAGACAGTGTTGTCATCTTCCTTTTTAATGTTTGGAAAAGCAAGATCTATTGCACCTTACACATACATTCATCTTTTTTCATCTCTTTAAAAAAATAAAAATAAATAATAATTTAAAATAAAAATAAAAATCAAGGCAGAGTCCTGCAGCCCATTGGTCTTTTGGAGAGCTGGTGCTGAAACTTCAACTGAGCAGGGAGCTGAGCATCCAGCATGCTGTGCTCTTCAGAAGCCCATGGGCAAAGCTTGCCTTTGTGGGCTTGACTCTGTTAGTACTGTCCTTGTGGGCTAAAATTATATCTATTTTTCTTTTCCTTCCCCATGGGAAAGGTAATCTGAACTAACTTTTTCCAATTAATTACTTAAAATGCATTAAGCCCCTGTGCAGACACCAGATTAGTGAGGATTAATTCCTGTAAACAGGTACCAAAGCCATATCTACATGCTCCCAGTCAGTGGAAAACCAGAAAACCTGGACACCTACAGCAGTTGTAGGGGAACTGTTAATCTGATTTGGCAGCACTAATTAACAGTTCCTCGAAAGATATAGATCCTGATTCACTTGACCATGTGTCTTAAATGCTACATGAGGACAAAAGTCTTGTTTGTGTCTGCTACCAACATCCACCGGGAGCGGAGGAATGTTTTCTGCTGCATGGAATGATAATGTCAGTTCTTCATTTATTTATTTATTTTTGGAGAGGGAAGAAAAAGCAAGAATCCTTGATTCAATTAAGTCTTAGTCATGTAAATAGTTGGGAGTTTCCAGAAAGCAATGTCTTTCAAGCAGGATGCCAACGTAGTGTATAATTAAAATGTAAAAAATGTAGGAAGGTCGCCAAGCCTTTGATTATAAACAAGATTTTCCTAACCCACCCATGATTTGGCATTTTGATCCTGAAATTTATCAACAGGAAAAGGTGATGATTTCTTTTTTTGGACTGGAATGGAAAATAAGTTGGTTTGTAGAGAAATAAATCTTGTCCACAAACTTTATTTGCTCATTACAAAGGCTTTTAGTATTTGATCGTAGTTTAAAAGAGAAGGATTTTTTGGAAGGGATTTTTGTTTTGTTTGATTAGTTGCTTTATATAATAACTGCTTTCTATTGTATAATATGAAAAGCAATGCAAAGTAATCAGCTTTTACATAACAACAATTTAATTATAATAATTTAATTCAGCTTTACTGTGCTGTACCAAAATGATAACAAGACTAAGCCTGACATTGGCAGCAAATATCAGTGTTTAACACAGAGGAATCCCAAAACATCCTTGAATGCTTTCTCTGGTTCCTCAACCAGCACTGCTAAGCAACTTCATTATCAAACCCAACACGGTTTTGTTATTTACACTCTCCTCTGATTTGGAAATCAGACAGAGCCACTGGCATAAGGGGGCTGAATGGATCATCAGCTATGTTACTGTATAGAAGCAATATCAGCAAGCAGGGTCAAACAATGGAAACCTGATAATGTCCTACCCAAAGCCTCTAAGTTCAGGGACATTTTTTCCATGAACTTCAAGCGCTGAATGAGGTGGAATTTTAAAATGCAATATTGTCTTCTACTTTGCTACACTTATCCTTGCATAAAAGTAGTCTTTAAATGGAATATTGTAAGCAATAAATCTTCTTACACTAAATAGAAAGGAGGAAGAGAAAGGAAAAGCTTTTCAAACTCTAACTTTTACTTATTATAAATTTTCTTCTGGTATGGTCAAGTCTTTAAGAAATGACAGAAAGCTGAATCTGTTTCTGGTAGGACTTTTCCATCCAAGCTCTTCAGCGGTCTTTTCGTCATGAACGTCCATAAATGCCTTTTGCCAGCACTGGCTGCTCAGCCCAGCCACTGAAACAAACCCTGTCCAGCGGGGAGCTACTTGGTCAGCTGTGAAGTTCAGCTTCCCAGTGAGTTAACTCTGGTGTCCCAGCTGGGTGCTACCACATGAAGGAACACAAAACCCTAGGAATAAAAAACCCTAGACACATGGGCTGCACCCTGCTGACCTGGGGTTCAGCCCCCAGGTGCCTCACTTGTGTAGGAAGGAGTCTCCAAATAGCTGTGATCTCCAGAATAAAATCTTTAGACTCCTTGTCCTGTTGAACATTTACTTTTCCTTGTAGCACTGCATGAAGTCCAGGCTTTACACTGTAAAGCACAAACAACTAAGATCAGTAAAAGATCACAGAGCATCTACACTCTGCGATTAGCCATTCATGAACAGTTGGGCCAACACATTTACTTGTGGCTTTGGTGTCAGGCACAGCCCTTCCTATCTTTTTTTTGACAGGATCATTGTAATCATAAAGCTTGAACTTTCACAAAATACAAGCTGTGGGATTCCATCAGAATTTATTTGTTATCAGGCAGATAAAAAACACCACTATGCCTAGAAAATGCAAGGAAAAAAAAAAAAAAAAAAAAAAAAGACATATATAATTCAGCTACATTTTTCAAAGTGCATTTGTGTGTTTTAATATAGCACCAAGCATGTTCACATTTTTTTTATTACAGAATATAACATTCAGCAGCCTGCTATACAACAGTTCAGGCTGTTGGCAGCAACGAGCCAGTTTCCATTTCTTTGAGTGCAAGATTCAGGGTGTGGAAACTTTCTACTTCCTTGGAAACTCTTCTGAAAACGGGTTTTCACTCAATTCAGCCTCTAAGTGTTTAAGAGGTGACTGAAATTCTGAAAGTGGACTGACTGCTTTAGTGCCGTTGGCAACCTTGGGAAGTTTCTCACTATGTGAAGGAAAAGGGGGGGATAACAGTAGGGGGAAAAAAACGACATTATTAAAAATCTAACTCGGGATTTTCAATGAGCACCTTCTCTCTCTTTTCTCCTACTCCTTTGAAAAGCAGGAGGTGAAAATAGCATGATACTTTTCACTTCAAAATATTATTCACCCTCTGCATCAAAAATTCTACCCATGCAGTTGTAGCTTCACGTTCTGCTATGGCTCAGCACCACTGATTCAGTGTGGTTGGCTAAAGGCTTGATTTAACCAAAAAAAAAAATAAAAATAAACCACTTCAGAAAATTCCCATCATTGTCCCTGTAGCATACAAGACTTTGCCTGACTTTATATATGTCATGACTAGAAGAATATTCCAAAAAAAAACCTAGTAATAGAACTCTGCTAGCTGACCTGAGGTAGCAAAACCCATAGGATGGGATTCATTTCCCCTAAGTTTACTGATCTAAAGTCAGGCATCTATTTAAAGACGGATGTCTACAGTTCCTCCCGAGTCCCCCAGGGCAGACGGCTGCTTTCAGCGGGTGATTCACCCCGTCCAGGATGGGTGGATGAATCACCCTCTGGATGCTCCTGCCACGGTCTGCTGACAATGGCAGAAAGCAGAGGATGGTCTCCAGCCATGTGCCACTCCGAAATGGCTGCTGTGGGGTGGGATGAGTGTTGGGCACACATTTCTGTCCCCTTTGAGGCTGTTGATGGTATGCAGGCTTGAAGGAGGATGGGGAAGGTTTGTCCTTGCAGCCATGCTCATACCGATGCTCCATCTGCCACAGTACGGCCAGGTCAAGAGCCAGCATTTTGTTGCCTCAGATCTACAAAACCAGCAGCAGCCTCCACAAAGCTGAAGGTGAGCATGTAGGCACTGTCCAGCATCATTAAGAGGTCACTGGTGAAGAAATGGGAAGTTCTGTGGCTCCTGTGTAGTCAGGAAGTCCTCCAGAGCTGGGCTAGAAAAATACATTCCTTAAAAACGCATTGTGATCTTGGTCCATCTACCAGATGTTGGCACCTTAGGAGAAAGGACAAAACTACTCAAAAATTCAAAAGCAGGAATAAAAATGGCATTTCTCAGAACTTATTCCAAAAGAGATGTCTTACCTTCCTGAAGCTGTATCTCATCTCACTGCCTCTGATTTCACAACAATACCACCAGTGAGCCAACAGTCCGATGAAGATGGACACGTGGACAGGGAGCTGTTTTGCTGGGCAGCACATGAGTAGGAAGTATGACCTGCCAGTATCAGCAGGTATAAAGAAAAGGCAATATGTTACCCGTTTTTAAGCCTGCTTTCCCCCAAATGAGTGCACCAAATGGCCCCCGATTTGCAAAATGCTTTGGAATAATTCAGGTTCTGGCATCTGCAATAGAACCTGGTAACAATGCTCTCAGTTATCTCACAGGTTTATTGATACCTTAGTATGTATCTCAGATATTGGGCAGCTGCAAGACTGCCACACAATACAGAAAACTTCAGAAACTTGTGCTAATAGCTTGCTCCATTGCACTATTTACAACACATATAACGGGCTGGAGAAGTGTCCCATAGCCAGAGATTTGATATATTTTTGTGCAGTATTTAACAAGACAGTCATAAGCTTTTATGAACTTTCTGCCTAGCTGGAATAGTCTGCTTTGTGTCTCCACTTAACTTTGTTCTCTTAATCTTGTCCTAATCTCACTTCTTTACTTTTTTTTTTACTTTTTTTTTTTTTTTTTTCACTCCACATTTAGATCTTGACATTCCTTACCTTTGGGCAACCCTCATTATGCAAGAAAAAAATAATACTAAACAAACTAACCTTGGGACGGTTAAAGAAATAACTCTTTTCCCAATGGAAATATCTGAAATTCCTCAGCAATACCATGAGAAACTAATCTTGAATTTGATCTGATTTTACAGGATGATTCATGGTTTCTGACTCAAGGAAAGTAAACTTGTTGATTATAATTTAGGTATTTCAACTTTAGCAAAGAGATGCTATTTATTTTGTTACATTCTCTCTAACCAAAAAGAAGCACTTTTTTTTTTTTTATGAGTTGCCAATATGTTATGAATACTAATGGTTGACATCCCGTGCAGACAGAGTAAGACGTGGAAACTTCACTTCTTTTTCTGACCAAGCGCAGGAGGCAAGGCAGGACCTGGCACAGCTGGTGGAGCATGCAGTGCTGCTCTCGTGTCATTCTGCAGCGAGAGGATGAAGGGACAACAAAGCATCCTCTCAGCTGCACTCCCCTGACCTCTGCTTTGGGTTGGCGCTGTCATTTTTTGTTGTTGTTGCTGCTTCAATGGAACTTCTTGGAACAGGCTGTGCATTTCTCTGGGTGAGGCTAAAGCACATGCCGTAACACAGCATTTCCAGTTTCCATGGAAGCAACAGGGCTGCTTTGATATCCTGGGTGAGGTCTTCTTGGTACTCTGTGGGATTTAATCACCCCACTGGCAGCTCTCCAGGGGAGCGAAATGCTCCGTCCAGTGACTGTCAGTCATTCCTCAGCCCATGCAGTGTTTGTGCTACTACACCAAGATGTCCATCATCTCACAGATTTACAGGACATTTTTTGCTTGTGTGGTAACTGGAGCTACTTTCCATATCTCCCTTCCCTCCAGGTGCAGGTGTGACAGTGTGACTCCTGTTTTCAGGGGGAACGTGGCACAGCAAAACCACACAACCCCATAAGCTTCGGCCTCAAGAAAAGGAATGTGAAGTAGCCTCTGAATTACCCTCGCCTTGCATTTGCCCTCATTCATATCTGACCTGCCCAATTCCAGTACACCCACTGACGTCAGTGGCTTCACCTGTTTCAGGAACCACGAGGGCAGTGTCTAGTACCTGTGTGCCAGCCCTGGGGGCACACCTCTGGCACACACCAGCTGTCAGCTGAATTCAGGCACCCGGAGCCATGGGGATGCTGCCCAGGCCTCTGCAGGAGCTGAGTTTTAAAGCAGCTGCCATCTAGGAGGGGGGCTGGCTGGGGTGCTGGGAGAGAACAAGAATATTAAATTAGGAATATTTTGTTATTGTTATCTACAGCGAAACAGCTATGCTTGCTGTTGTCATGCTGTAGCAGAAAGAGTATTGAATTATTAAATTCTGAAGACTAATTAATAGCAAGGATGCTAGGAAAGTCTGCAGCTAAAGCTTCAAAGCCTGCATGCCTGGAGTTGTGAACCACTGTCACCTGGCCTGGGCTCTCCATCATCCAGTTACACTGTTTGGCATCATATGCACATCCAAACAACACCTAAAATAATTACACAAACACACTAACCAGGCAGCAGAGAGCCTTTGCTAGCAGCAAAACACATCTGAAAGAATTTGATTTAAAATTGATTAGCAAAAAAATATAAAAATAAAAAAAAAAGCCTCTTGCCAGCTGTTCCTTTTAACCAAGCCAATTCAGCACATGATGCAAAGCAGATCGCCCAAAGTGACACAGTCTGAATTTCTGATCTCTAGACTTGTCTTCTTCTTGACAAGTGCGACTGAAATCTAATTTAAAATGTTGTTATTCCTGCAAGGTAAAGATCTTGCTGTAATTAAACTGCTGCTGTTGTAAGTGTTAACTTTCTTAACTTGCTGATTCACTGCCATGCCTTCTTCTGTAAGCAAGGTCCAGAGAAATGATGAGATTGCAAAACAGCCTGTGCTACAAGAATGGAATTTGCCTTTTCTGCTCAACCAGTGCTGCTTCAGCCAGAGCTTTGGGTTGTGCTGGCTGCAGCTCCCCGCGTCCTGTAGGTACAAGATCCGGAGGGATCAGGAGCTGAGAGCGGTGGGAGGAGGCAACAGGAGGTCCTCAAAACCGAGGCTGCTGCTTGCAGCCATCCACTCTTCCTCCTTCCCTGTGGGTATTTGCAACCTGTGGCCGCTCTGCAGCAGCAGCAGCCTGTCTGGCACAGTGGGTCAGCTTCAGGATGGATAAAACAAGCATCCCTGCTTGCTTGCAGCCCAGTCCCCATGGAAAGTTGACAGGCAGTGTGGTTTATGCCCCAGCAGCTGGTTCTGAGCTGTGCTGGAAGGAAGCAGGCTTACCAAGCACAGGGTGACAGCTTCCCTGCTCCCCGCAGTCCTACCTAGCCCTGCTGCCCCACACAGCTTCCACTCTAAAGCCATGTGCATTCCTGGGAGCATTTCAAGGGTTCAAGGAATTCAGAGGAGCTCTTCATAGGGGTGAATATTGCTCTTTTTCATTCAGATCTATTACCAAGCATTCACGCACAGCTGATGATAATAAGAAGTCTGCATCAAGATCCATCAAGGACAGAAAAACATTACCAAGGGCCAAAAAGTCACTTAGAGTCAAGGAATAAATGCTTCTTGCCATAATTAATAAAATGCTAGAGAAGGTGAGGAAATAGACAACTATAAAGCACAAACTGGAATTTTATCAGAATATACTCAAATCACCATTTCTCACCTTGCTGCTGCCTTTTGGGGTGATCTTGTAAAACACCATCTCTGGCTTTGATGGAAGGAGGCATAGAGCTGAGGTGAGACAAAGCTATGAAAACTAAGGCTGGGGGGGGTTGCCTTTTGGATAAACGTACACTTAGCATTCAAAGAATGAAACAAACTTCTTGTGTGGCAAGAAGGCATTAACATCCCTTACTGTTGAAAATTGTAGCCTGTGGCTCAGGAACACCATGCGCCTGGGACTGCAGTACAGAACCAGAGCCCTATCCTGGACTCAAAGATGCTAACATTCAGCAGGTTATTCTCTTGAGAACTTCAAAAATACACAGCCCAACAACCATGGGGAGCTACACGTACCTTGTGCCTGATTATCCTGGGTTCCCATAACTATGACACAGAAGTGTGCAGGGAAGCCAGCCCTGGCCGTGAGCTGGAGCACGTGGGCTCCGAGCACTTTCCTGTGACTCCGGTTCCCCTTACAGATGTGCCGTATCATGTGTTCACACCTGCAGGTATCAAATCAATTTAAGAAGGAACCTAATCCATCCCTATCAAAACTGTGTAAGCAGTGGCAGCATCCGCAGTTAGAGCAGTTTAGTTTACATTTATTTTACATTGAGGAAATTTAAGACAGTAAAAGAACATATTTTGGCTAGCCTTAATCCTTAGCAACCTCCTAATGATTTACACAGCTGCTCATTTCTGAAGGACGAATGCATCTCCCAGAGTAATGGTTAATATCTGTGAGAGAAACCCCTTTTTTTTTCCTTAACAATATTTTCTTTGCCAGATTTTTTTTCCAGATGGAGACTGTTTGCTTGTTTGTTTGTTTGTTGTAAGTTGTACCCAATGAAGAGGTTAAGAAGGTTCTTGATTTTTTTATTTTATTTTTTTTAAGGAGGAGGGGAACTAACAAATCTAAACCGAGGAAATCCAGGCAGCCAGAGATGTCTGGACTATCCTAAAATATGTCGTCCTGATTTCTGCAAAAACTGTAAATTTCAAAAAGCTGCATTTGGTTGAATGAACATATCCAAGGGATAGAAATTTCTTTATCTTGGGTTCAAGGATGCTTCAGCCAAAGGACTTGTTTGAGATTTATTCCAAACTCTGCTTGAATATAATCTACTTCACCACATATCATCTGATAACATAGAGGCTCAATTGTTAGATAGTGGTGATTTTTGGTTCTTTCTGCGCCTTCTTGCTAAGTTTTTGATGCCCCATGGCTGGAGAGTTCAAACGCACGAGGCACCTACCTGTCTTGCCTTGATTTCAGTCTGTGATATAGGATGAAAACAGCCTGAATGCTCCTGATGGAAGCTCCATGCATTTGGACCAGCCCTCTTCTCCTTCTCCAGGACTCAGGAGCCAGGTTCCACACCAGAAAATCTGTCACCCCTCTCCTTGGCGCTGTGACAAGGGCATTGCTCAACGGCTGTCACTGGCTGCTGCTGTTCTGGCTGCTTTTCTGTACAGAAGTTGCTGCTGCAGTATAGGCAGGACGAAGCCAGGAGCCCTCCCCACCTCGCTTCACTCACACCCCCTGCCCGAGCTGCAGCCCAGCCTGTTGGGATTCCCTTTGGCATGGCCCACAAGGCACTACATGGTCACTCACCAGCCTTTTCCCCTTCCCCTCCTTCCTTCTGTTTCCTTTCCCAACCCCATCAGAGGTCTCTGTGCTATCTCACAAGTGAAGGTGATGGAGAACTGGCACCTCCACCCCATCAAGCACCACTCAGAAAAACCACGGCCACAATGCAAAAGTCCACAGATGAAGCAGCTCCTTGTAAGGTCAGACTTTCACTCATCCAGTGGCAAAAAATTATGGAATTTAGGCTGAAATTCAAGTGGTGTAGTCAAGAAAGTAGTGGGGATACAGGTTGGGAAATAGAAATGGATAAAGAAGATTTCCTTTGAAGTGAAAATTACAGCTTTGCTTTACAGTTATGCTAAAATAAAAACAGAAGATCACCAAGGTGAAGGATCTTGCCTACTTGTTTGCACTGAATGAAAATGCACTCCAAAAAACACAAGCTTTCTCAAAGCTAAAAAGCATTAGCAAGAGGCTGCCAGCACAAGTTTTGTAAATGCTGTATGAGCAACATTTGAAAAAATATCATGCAAAGGTACAAGAGGTGGAGGTGAGGCAAGCCTCTTTCCTATCACTGGGAAGGCAAGTTGTATTTTCAAATGTCCGAATGGGTATAAACATTTCCTTTTGTCAGGAATATTAGCAACTCGAATAATCTTGGACATGCTGAGCTGATATTTTCTCTCAGTGTTACTCCAGTTAAATCTCTGGATGGATCCGAGGGATTTTCACCACCAAAAAGCAGAGCGTGGTCTAGCCCTCCAGCTCTAAGCCACCACTGCTACTGAATCCAAAAAGAAGGGGGATGAAATGCCAGCAGAGCAGACCCTGCTTTGGATTGCAAGCTGCAGTTATCTCACGGATGGAAAACAGCACAGTGCACGTTGGCCTGAGGACATCAGCCTTCAGAAATTTCAACAAGGAAAGAGACAAATTTGAGAGGAGAAAGGGGACCTTGAAAGAAAATATTACAACTTGGAAATAAATTTAAAAAAAAAAAAAAAAAAAAAAGATAAAATTGATCTATGGATCCATCTGATCAATGGAAATAAGGAAAAAAGTGAGATAATCAGGCATGTGATGGAAGAGGAGACAGGTTGCTTGATAACTCATCTGAGGAAGATCTTCTTGTATGTTATGCTCCGTTCTGGCAGCATGACGAGGGGGGATTGCTGCCAAAGAGGAGGATAGCTGGAGTAGAAAAACAAACAGAAAGGATAGGAAGCGTGTCAGGTTTGACTTGTGCAGCCTCATCCTGGAAAAAACCCCACACTAACACAGAGGTCCTAGCGTAAGGCAAGGTGATGGTCTGGATGCAAACCAGCTAGGGCTCCAGTAGGACCACAAGAGGGAATAACGGCCAGTATTTGGGACTGAAAGCAGGACAGAGACGTGGGACTGGGCCACCAGGCTCCTCCCAGCACGGCCCTCGCCCTGCTGCGTGCACTGCCGCCCGCCTCGCTGGTGGACGGGCTGATGGGATCCCCATTCCCACACTTTCCAACATACATCTGCAAATCCTAAGAGGGACAAATGCAGACCAGCTGCCAATTGGCCTTGCAGATTTGAGGGCTAACATCCAGTTGGCGGCCCGCGGGTTATTCGCGCTGGAACAGGAAGCAAACTTCTTGCTGCAATTACCCTCCAATTTCTACTGTTTACCCCAGGAATAAACTAATTGCTGCTGTAAAACACCCCTCCCACCAGGTCCACGAGGAGAGCATGGAAGAAACGAATGTCAGCCAGTTGGTCAGTGGCCAAACGACTGGCCAGCAGCCAACTGGCATCCCATGGCTTGTTTGCAATGGAGGAGGGCTCGAGTGCCTCGCTGCCGATAACCTGCTGGGCATTTTCTCCTGCATGCACTGAACGTCACATGCTAAATCAGTGTTTCCCTGGCAGCTTGGCAGAAACACAGAAACCAGCGCAGGTCTTCATTCTCCCACTGAACGAGGTGAATTCATGCGATAGCTATGCAGGGCGTCCAAAAGGGATGTGCAAGCGAGCTGGGAAAGGCTTAAATAATCCCCATGGAGATGTACAGTGGGCACCGCTCAGTGCTTCAGCACTAAATGTCAGCTCCCACTGCATCCATCAAGTCTCTTTTCTTCTTCTAGCAGCTTCGCAGAGTGCCCGTGCCAGCGAGGTGGCTGGCAGGAGAGCTGGCTGGCACGATGCTGTGTGCCCGGCTGAAACCCCTTTTACAGGGCTGCCTCCTAATTGCCGTGCATGCCATAATCACTCCTCTATTTCTGGCTTTCTAAATTCTGCTTGCAGTGGCAAAGCCAAATTTGGACAGCGGGAGTAAATATCACTTGTTTTTCCCTTCAGTGTTGTTATCCCAGCAAAGCGGAACAACAAAAGTGAATGAGTCACCATGGCACTTTGCAAAATATCCCAGGAAAAGTGTTTGTCTGAAAAAGTGAGAAATCCAGACCCAGGGGAGGCAACAGGATCCTCTGGGGCCTCTCAGAAATTATAGGGATGGAATATTCCAGAGCGGGTGGGCAGTGATAAGCAATAAAAAGCAGCGAAGGCCAGAGCTGAGCTTTGCCTGGTGGATATTAGCAGTTGTATGGGATTGCAGGCCTGGCTGTTCCTCAGTTTCCACAGGTCCCTGCACCAGCCCCTGCTGCGGGCTGAGATGCTCTGAGCACCCACACCCTGCCAGAAGAGGTGCTGGGGCTGCCCCGGTACCTCTTGAGTAGGGGCACAGAAACCCTGCAGGTGCAAAAAGGCTGCTAGAAAATAAAAAAAATAAAAAAAAATAAAATAAAAATAAAAATAAAAATAAAAATAAAAATAAAAATAAAAATAAAGAAATAATAAATAAATCCAATGGAGGATATGGGTAAAAAATTACCCAACCCAGTTAACCCTAAAGCCAACCTTGCGTCCTTCAAATGGTGACTTGTGTCACTTGTTCTTAACACTGCAAGCACCTTAGCCTGGGGTTTTTTCTTCATCAGATGTATAAGTTCCCTTAAAACAAAAAAGAAAAACCCACAATAGAACCTATGTACATTGCTGCAAGACTGTAAAATTTAATAGCAAACAGATTACATACTTAGCAATAGACTAAGCACAATTAGGCCTCACATTCCTCTCACTCCTATAAATAACTCTCAGTTTCCTCTCCATGTCTGCAAATTTCATTAGTATGATGGAAAGAAAAGAAAAATACACACACACACACACACAAAAGCCCCAAGCTCCCTTTTCTTGCAAAGTCCAGAGCCGATCTCTCAATCCAGGGCTTTGTTCAGCCTGGGGGAGGGAGCGGGGGAGTTAAACGCCCACCCCACCACCCTCAGGCCATGTGTTCCTGGCCACGAAGGGAAAATTTTCTGCAGATGGCTTAGGAATTCACCTGCAAGAAACAACAAAAAGAAATCCCCCTGCCTTGCCAGTCCATGCATGCAACCTGCAGCTCAGGCTCTGTGGATGGGGCAGTCCCTGAGGGGATGCTGCCTTGGGAGCATCCTCACCACTGACTGTCCTCGAAACCCTGGGGACTCACAACATCAAGGACGAGGGATGACATTCCTACATCAAATCCATCCCCCAAAATCCTGTGCTGTATACATGCCCTCTTTGCAGTCTGTGCCTAGGATTCAGTGGGAAGGGAAATTTTCCTGCAGTCCAGATTCAGGTGTGAATTTCATACCCGATAACGGAGACAACTCTGCAACTGTTCACTGATTATTCAAAGCCCAAAATTTGGTACAATCCTGCGCACATCTTCTACATCTGTATCTTATCCTCCCTGAGCTGAGAGCCACCAAACAGCCTGTGCACTTGGTGAAAGTAACTATGGGCTGTAGGAGTGTGGGGTGTGAGTGTGTAGTGCTGGCCTCTTCTTTCCATCCACTGGCCTGAAATGACAGCAGCTTAGTTATTAAGAGAATAAATATCTAAAGGGTTCTTCTTAACTGGAGGGAAAAATTGGGAAAAGTAAATTATTATATAATTATACAATGATTATATACTAATGATTAATAATTATTATTATTATTATTATTATTAATTAATGATAATAATTAATAATAATAGTAGTAGTAATAATAATAATAAAGATCCAGCCTAGACAGGACTGTACAAAACTTTGGAAGCTCGATGTAGTCAGCACCATGACTTAGCTGACAGAAATTGGAGGTGTTTCCTCAGGTCCTCATGTTTCCAGTGCTGTTGTGTTGTACTGCCTGGCAATTTTCATCTAGGGTCATTTCACGTAGGTCAAAATAAGGGTGGCTGAGGGGCAGGGTAGCCGTGGGTTTATGCCATGAAGAAATGGTGGCAGTGGCATCCCAACATCCACATGATAATGTGGGGAACATGAGACAATTTGTCCCATTGTAGGGTATCTGAAACTCTGTACCAGGGTAAATGTTAATTGTTAAAGCTCCTATCATGTTTTGCAGGAGAGAGATTTGGAGAGTTACACCTATGGAAAGCTCTCAAAACCCAAAGCTGGTGTTTCTGCAGTGCAAGACTCACATTGTACAAGGCTGAGCTGCTGGGACACGGGGCTGAAGGAGCCCAGACAGACAGACAGCCTCGGCCCTGAGTCATTTCAGCACAAAGCTCCTCTCCACAGTGTTTGCAATGCTGTTTGTGTGTTGCATCCTGAGCTGGCCCTGGGAGCTGGAACCATGGCTGCTGCCACCTTTACACCACCCATGTGGCAGTGGCAGGATGCCCAGCTGGTGCTACCACCCCTTCAGCCTGTGTTCAGCTAACTGGGCTCTGTTCCTCTGGGCATCCTTCTTGCTCCTTCATAAACCACGTCAGAGGTAGGGGGAGAGAAACAGGGTGCTGAGAGGTTTTCTCCCTTGATAGCAGAGATGTCTTTATTTTCCTTCCTATATGTTCTCAGCCCACACGTTAATACCTTGAAGTATGTTGCACAAATAATAAAACCCATGCAGTTGAATGAATTATTTGCTCTTTCTGTAAGAAAAAAAGCAAGATTTCTTTCCCTTCCCTTTCCTTCCCACACCCTTCTCCTTTCATCTTTTGAAGAAAAATCCATATAAGAAATGATGGGCAGCCGTCCAGGAATAATGAGACAAAGATGATAATGTAAACCTCAGAAGAGAAAGAGCTGGCTATTGCAGTCAGACTTTTTGCATTTGCAGTGCTATATACAGCCAACAGAAAGAAACATGGCCTGTCAAGCATGTAAAGCAATCCAAGATACATTAAAAGAGCATGTATCAGCTGAATGTAAGGCAAAGACACGCACCTAAGTCTCCACCTAAGTGCTAAAATGTAAGCACCCCAATGCACTCAGCTCTCAGAAGAGCTGAGCTGAGCATCTATAGGTAGGTCCAAAGTCAACAGGTAGACTCTCCCAAAATTTTTGCTGTTTGTCTTTAGGATTTCTCATCAAAATCATCGCCAGCCTCAAAAGGGGAGCACTTACCAGCTTGTATTTTGCCACTTTCCTCTTTTTTTATGTCAGAACCTCAGCAACACCAATTTAAGCCTCGCACTGTTATCTTGCTCAGACTTTATGAATCCCATTAACTTTTTACCAAAGTGAAATAATTGCCTAGCTTTTTCCTGCCTTCAGTCCATTGTTGTTTTAGTCTCCGGTGGCTGGAGGATGCTGAGATTGAAAGATCCAGATGAATCTAAGGAGTTAAGGGCTGTAAAAGCCTATTGTTCTGCCTCAGCCTTTAATGAGTTCTTACCCAATCTATTACTTTGCCTCATCTCTCCACTCCTATCAGCGGAAGAGCAACGCTGTGTGTCTGCAAATAATCAGGTCCCGTTCCTAAAGCCCATAATGAGTTCATCCCAATGCAAAAGACACGTTATCTCTAATGTGCTAAAAAGCCAAATTGCTGCGTACCTTTGAAGCAGTGTACAGTTCCAATCAGCGGTATTGAGGAAATGAATCACTTGCGGAGCCACACGTTGGACGCCACGTCGTTATTATTAGAATGGGGAAGCAGAGCTGAAGATAAAGTTTGATTCGACACAATGGAAAAATACTGTACAGCAGGAGAGGCCTGCCTGCGAAATAGATAATGCTAAGTTTGATGAGAAAATGCTTTATATTTCCTCTCCCTTGAAATCCGAGTGTACATTTTCCAGGTCGATTGGAAAGAAGCAGGTTGTAGGATGTCACTCAACACTTGAGGACAGGAGACCTCCCTTTTCCAGATGCACTCACACAGAGGCAGCATGCGGCGCTCACCAATATTGTTTTACACGGTACTAAATGTTTCCATCTCTGGACTACCTGAAAAGTGAGGCTAACCAGGCAGGCTGGCATGGTTCTGACCTGTGTTTCAGTCATGTAGCTTTCGATGATTTCTCCCTCCGAGGGGCCCTCTAGAAGAAGGACTTCGTTCTGATTTCATTGTATGCTCTCTTCCCTTGTTAGGTAAAGGAAGCAAAGTGGCCCTGACTTTCCATGCCACCTTCAGGAGCGAGTGAGCCCTGAGTTTTGGGGAACCCATGAATTACTCTGAACCAGACAGAGGCAGGCTGCGGTTTGCAAAGGTGTGATTTCTGCAGAGCAAATCACCTTTGTTATACAGCAAGGAAAGCGCAGTGGGCTTCTCTCCTTGCACTCAGTGAGCACGGAGCAGTGGCAGACAGGGGACAGAGCTCAGCAAAGTCCCATTTACACTCATTTCCCTGCCCTGGAAACAATCACTTTTTTTTTTTTTTACTTTTTTTTTTTTTCTTTTTTAATGCACAGTTCTCAAACTGAACCTCCTTCCATAGCTTTGAAAGGATAATTTTGCACTTGATGTATAAAACATAACACACAAAATACTGTAGACAAATCTTTCCATTAAATAAATGACTCCTTCTGAATAGGTTGTAAAACTTGGTTTCCTTCATTCTGGACTCAGTTCTCCTCACCTTCTTGCCGCCCGTGGCAGCAGCTGCCGAGGGAGCAGAGCTAAGCAGAGATGTGCAAAGTGTTTTCCCACTTTCTGGTCTTCTTACAAACATAATGCTGACACCAGCTTCACGGATACACTGGCTGAGATCAGGGACACCTCTCAAACAACCTGACTGAGAGCCTGGATTTGCCACAAAGCACAGGAATTTTGACCAAATTCCCATGACCCAAGTCAAAGAGAACTGGTGAGAACTGACCACTGAGCAATGCCAAGTAGCAGAAGAAGCCATCTCAGGGGCTATTCACTAATTACACTGCTCTTCATCACAGGTTTTAGGAGGTGCTGGTGGGGTCTGTTAGCACAGCCCCCTGTTACAAGCAGAGTGAAACAGTGGTGCCTGTACATCAGCTTGGACCTCGTCCTTGCAGTCCCAACCTTTATATCAGAAGGAACTCCTGATTCCTACAGCCAGCTCCTCCATGGCTACAATGCCAGCTCTGATGTTTTTGACTGGTTGAACATCTGCTTTTCCTGATGTATCAGCAAATAAACATTTGTTTCATAGATCTCCAAACACTGCTGTCTTTTAGACAGGAAGGCATAGCACATAGGTACAGTCTCTCCTGTGGCTAAAATATAGCCTTGTTTCTTCACCTGGCTTCTTCTCTGGCAGGACAAAGCTGGGTTTTTTGTTTTGTTTTTGAACAGTCTCTTTTCACTCATGTGCTAAGTAATGTTCATGTCTTTTTCAACCAAGGGTAATTGAATCTCCAAAGCACATCACCAGTATCAACGTTAAATCTCCCCTGACATATATCCACTTAATTGAATTTTATTAAAGTACATTGGTGCTTCACTAAAACCACAAAAAAACATCTCCTTGGAAAACTAAATCTTTCCCATGAAACCAAAAGTCTGTTTTGAGGAGCCCAGAGCAAATGGTGGCAAAGTCTCATTTTGCAGGATATAGGTGAAAAGATATTTCCCCTATTCTGGGAAGATGCACGAGAAATGGAAATTTAATTTTCTTCTTAGTGATTGTGGGCCCACATGGACAGTTAGAAAGAAAAAGAAGAAGTAATTCATAACCAAATTAGGACCACAAAGGCCTTCTGGGCCACCCAGTCCATGTTGACCCTATGCCCCATAGCTGCGGGTGGGTGTTCCCCAGGATGGGCTCTGGAGTTTCCAAGTGGCAAACGATTGTTCTGGTCTTTGGCACAACCTTTGGGCTTCTCCTCACACACATATGGCTTTCCCATAACTTACACCCCATGTTTAGCATGGTATAAATAATGCAGAAGAGCGTTCCTTCTGATCCCTAAAACATATTGTCAGAGAGGCCAAGAGAAGAAACAGCTTCAGCCATGGCTGTCAGCCTCTAATTAGAAGCAAGCAATCCGGCTGAAGCAACAAATGACTGGCATTTAAGTTCCTCTGCAATTAATAAAGTTTTAAAGGCATTGACCTCCCTAATGGGTTTCTTTACTCACTCTTTATGCACGGGGCTGGAAGGAGGCCATGCCAAGTGTCTATTGCATGTGAGCTTAATCAGCAGTGATGTAATGTGATTACACTGCTAGACGGGTGCATATTATATGAGGCAGAATGTGCTCAGTAACAGCAGACTGAAACCACAAAAAAGAAAAAAAAAAAAAAAAAAAGAGCCTTGACAAAGCCTTTAGATTTGGGGTCTGAGACTTAATTCTTACCCTTTTCTGCATGGCACCTAACAGTGTGAAGTCACCAAAAAACTATTTTATAGAGGAAGGAAAAATGCCCATTGTTGTTTGGATTTGTCCTAGACAATCTCAGTAAAACCTGCTCTTTCCGATATTACACAATGGAACTTATTCTTAAATTTGTATTTTTCTTTCTGCAAAGCTGCCTTAAAGATACAGTAAGTTCTGTAAAAAATAATAATAATGAATAAATAAATGAAACAGAAAAAAAATTCCCTTTAGAAAGCCATAAACGGCAATATGTAATAAAGTGCTGACCTTAACAATGTGCCCATTTTACAGAAACGAAGACCAAGGAGAAGAAAAGTATAAATGATCTGAATCAGTCACTGAGTTTTGGTGACTACACCAGCTCCATACTTAAATGGGGCAAGAGGGCTTTTCAAAGGCCTCCTGCTCTCCCTATCAGTCTCTTGGAGCACTTTTCTCTCACCTGTTTCTGCAAATCTCAGAGATAGGTATCTAGCCAAGGGTCTCTCTGCAAGCCATGGAGAGAAACAGGAAATTAGGGCTGCTTCTTCTAGAAGAGGATGAATTGCTCCTTTGAAGAGTAAGAGGCAGATCACCTAACAGCCAGCATCATCATTGCCCATGTCCTGGAGTATCCCAAAGGCAATAGCTGAGAGTGTGACACACAGTGCAGCTGTCACCTCCAGCGAGGATGCTGTGACATCTCTGAGCACACAGATACTTTATGAATGCAAAATACTTGCTTGTGAAGTATTAATCTGCTTTCGCCTCAAGCTCTGCGATCAAAACAAAAGAAAATATTACTTTTGCTTCACTAATCTTCTGTAGACTTGGTAAAATATATAATACATTCCATTAAGCTCAAGTTAGCTAATTACTAGTTAGGAAATCCAATATATTCTAAGGGTTATTTTCCAGTTGTCATTTTGCAAGAGAATTTTGCTTTGACGTCACTGAGAGACAAAAAACACTCTGTGGACAAAAGAAACCACAAATAGAGGAAAATGCATCAATATTGTTTTTCTTATAGCCTGCCACTCATTGGGTGGATTTTTTTTAATATTGTGAGCCTGCCTCTGGCAAAGCTCTGTTTTCAACCCTAATGTGTGCAATAATAGGAGACAGCTTATGGAGCCATTCCTGGAAAAGTTTTGTGGATCATGCAAGTCCTCTAAGGGCTATCTTCAGGCTATTGACCTATATACTGAGGAAGAAACCCCACTGGAGAAAATACATATACATATATAAATGCGTGTTGAAAGTTAAGACTATCAATTAATTTTGTTTTTCTTAAATTCTATTGTGTTCCCATTGAGGTGTAAATCTGTTCCATGACCTTCATCAGCAAACAGGAATATTTGCATTACCAAGATGCCATACTTTAGAAACAGATAATTATGCTCATTAATATTAATCTGATCATTCACTGAATCTATTAGTCCTGCTTCAACATCAGACAAGTTGTTGTTTTTTTTTATTAAAAAAAAAATAAAGTTCATTATCAATTACAGATTGACTCTACCAAGGTTTCTAACCTAATTAATTACTATCTGGTTTATTTACGTACAAAGTCATAAAAGCATCTGTCAGGTCAAAACATATGGCCATTTGTTCCGTACACGATGCATGTTTGTGTACAGAAGTGCTGACTGCAAAAGTTGCTACAAAAAAAAAACATATTCCTTTGGATTCTGCAAGGCTGAAGTGGAAGTTAGATAGAAATACACCAAAAAAAAAAAAAAAAAAAAAAAAAAAAAAGATTTTTTTTCCTCTGGAATTTTGTTTTGGAAGAGAACCTGAGGGAAAAAATTCTGACAATGTCAAAATATTCTGTTTTGACTATTTCAGAACAAAATGTTTAGAGTTTCTTTTTTGCAATGGCTTTTGTTTTGGATTTTTTTGGTTTTGTTATATCTTTTCTAATATTTTTATATATTAAATATATTATATTATAGAAATAAAAGTTAGAAAGCTAAAATGAAAATAATTATTTTTATCTACAGAAAACATTTTCTGGATTCCTCCTTTGGAAAATTTTACTTGGGAGCTTTGCACACTCTCTGGATGGTAACAAAGGACTAAACACTGCCTTGGCCTTGAGGGATGCAGCGAGGAACAGCCACAACACTTTTATTAATCCTGTCGTAGAACCTAGCAGACATACATACCTTTCCTAGTGTACCTCCAGTTTGGGTTAAAAACACCGGGTGCTGTTTTTATGAAGGGTAAATCGAGGGAGACTGGTGCATGTGAACCTCATCCCTGGTGCCCTTTGCTTCCCTGCTACCCACCAGCCTTTGCTTCCCTGCTACCCACCAGATGCCTCCAGCCTTATCTGCAGCACTGCCAAATGATGAGTTGAATAAATGATGAAATTATAAAGAAAGTCTGTGGACTGTTCTACAGCTTGATATGGATGTGATACTTTACCACCCCGTTATTCTGACAGCATGGTCCCAGGAGGTATTTCCCTCCGAAGGCTGCACCCAAGCTCTGTGCATCCATCTGAGCAGGCAGCAAGCAGAACAACCCTTTGAAGAGTCTAATCTTAATCCTCTTTTCTCTTGGCTTCTTGTTGCTCATTATTTTAAGGGTTCAGTGCCTGTTTTGGACATGCAGAATTGAAGGCCTGGGACTTCCGTGACAGAGCCCTGTCAATATTCATTCTCTAAGGAGTTAGCAGGGATGAAGTTAAAGGACAAGTTGATGGTGAGCTGCTTGATATAAGCCCGAATGAGCTGCATGTTTACTCTACACAAACAGGAGCTTTTGTTTTTAATGAGCTTTTAAAAGAAGAAAAAGGTGTACTTCTCTTTTGCAGGTTGAAATGCAGGTATGTCTTCCAGGAAATAAATACACATCGGTTAAACTACTTCCCTGCATGTTCCTCACACTGCAGGGCTTCCTGGGACTCCTTCTGCTACTGGACAAACAAAAAGCTTTGTACCAAAATAAAATAAAATAAAATAAAACAAAAATGTACTGCATTAATAAAATTATTTTCCTGATCACATTTAAGGGAGAGGGGGAGAGAAGAAAAAAAGGAAAAGCAGGGTTGGTTCATGGAGAGGGAATTTCATTTGTTATCATCTGCTGCTCTTACATCACTTTGTGAAACATCTGGAAGGTTGCAGGGAGGCTCCCTCTCCGAAAATTTACAGCATAAAGGCCTGCAGGAGGTGGTAGCTCAATTTTTAAGCTCCTACCAGGTACTGAAGAGCAAGCACAGCATGACTGCCCTGGCTCCCACCTCACAGCAGAAGAGGTCTCAGCAGCCGTGGGTTGATGCCCTAGGAGCCCTGCAGGGCTCCAAGGACCCTTCCCTGTGAGGTCCCGGTGGGGGCTGGCCATGCCCAGGGCTGAGCAGGGAGCAGCCACGCAGGGAGCAGCACCCTTGGCCAGAGCATGGAAATTTGGAAGCTCCTTGCTATAATCTGTGGTTACGATTTCCAGCCTTGCCAGCAGTGCCGGGAATCAAACCACAGTCTCCTGAGTGCAAAGAGCCTTTATTGTAATCCGATAAAACCTTAACAGCCAGTCGTCTTCTTTTTATGGTAAATTAAGGGCCTCATTTACTCTGCAGTGGCCTCCTTGCCCTTTTGTTTCAGCCTCAGTACAAGTGAGGCTGGGGAGCACAGGGAGGGAAAATGGATCCCAGATTCCCCCATTCAGCTTTGCGGCTTTGAGGAATACAAACAAAATGCTGTTTTCTCAACATATCTGATTTCCAAATGGCACTTTGGCACCTCGCTGGAGCACCTAGACACCGTAAACACGGCCAGCCGCGAGGTGGCTCGGTGTGAACTCCAGTACACCTACAGCACCGCCGTGGCCAAGTTTCCCTGTTTTGCTTCTTGGAAATGCAATCAGCTCTGAATCTTAGATTTCTCCCATACTGGCAACAGCGAGCTTTTGCCTCAAACGTCTTGACTGGAAGCCTTCCAGTGAAGCTGTGCTTTCAGCTGTCTTGGTTATTTCCATATTAAACGCTCCCACTCGCAGAGCACTGTCCGCGCAGATGGAGACGTATGAGCGCCGCGCGCATTTGTGATAAGTCATGGCACTAATTACAGGTATCCGCTGCTTTATGGGATACAGATGGGCTACCCAGGGACGCTGCTGCTCCCCTGGTCCCTCCACAAAAAGGATCTGTTTCCATAACTCTGGGGTAATTTATGAACTTCCTTCAGTTTTTTGGCAGACTGTCGTACTCAAGCTGATCAACTGCAACCCACACTTCCAACGTAATGCAGTCATCTAGCTGCAGCGAGGGATGCAGGTTCATCCATCAACCCTGCATCCATTTAAACACTCAACCTGTTCAAAGTCATCTCCTGACCCCTGGGGACAGACTTTTCTTCTGAATTAGCTCGTGGTTGGGTTTTGCCTTCGCAGCAGTCTCTGTGCTCTCCCGTTAACTCCTCGGTTTCAGCCTGGCTGTAGCCGGAGTTTGCTGTCCATCACTGTGCTACCGTGATGAGACTGAAAGCTGTGAGCAAAATATTTGGGAATGGTTATTTCTGGCTGCTTTATTTAGCAGTCACAATGAGGCACGTGAATGTTAATGGACACTGGTTGCACACCAAGACCCTGATCAGAGTGATGCTGCCTGCTGGGTGATCCCCCCTTATGTGCCCACCCCCTTATGTGCTTTAGAAGTAAAGGAGAAACATTTTCCAACAACATTTTTTTCTTCATTATCAATTATGCCAAAAAAAGGGGAAGAAGAAAAAAAAAAAAAAAAGCAGTAGCTAACAATACTTTATGACACAAAATAAGATTATCAGTGCACAAAATTAGATTACCAGTTCATTCAGGGCAGTAAAAAAAGACAGAGGGAATTAAAACTTGAATTTTGTGCCCAACAAGACAAATTTGGGTCCGTTTTTAGGAGTGCCTTCAGCTTGCAAGGAATTCAAGCACTGTCAAGCGCTTCTGACAATCAAGCCCGAGAGAGTTCAGTCCGGATTTCCAAAAGGGAAGAGGCATGTCAGGCACCACAAGCTGGTGGCCTTGAGCCCTGTCCTCAGCTCCTCACCCAGTCACCTCCTCTGCTTGCCCTGTGCACTGGTTAGGTTGGAGCTCGGGGTCCATAAGGTGTTTCCAGTGCAAAAGCTGAGCAGGGCTGGAGCAGAAGGGGGCAATCACACCGAGCATCCTCCAGTGCTGGCTGCGCCCACAGGACGAGCCAGCCCCAGGGTCTCAGACAGGAGAGGGATGCAGGAGAATGCGAACCTCAGAGACTTCATAATAAAGCAAGAAACAAAATAACCTCCGGCTAAGAGAACTATTGGACTAAACTGGGATTGCCTAACAAATATCTCTGCAAATAGCTGCTTTTCGTCAGGTTTTTTCACTGCAGCAAGTAGATCTTTCTCACTTCATGATTGGCTTCCAGGACAGCTTCAAAAGGCAGAAACAACAAACAAAAGAAGTTGGAATGGACAAGATTTCAGGCATCATAAAATGCTGAAAGCACCGATGGTTTTCAATAAAGCCATCTTGATTTACAATTTCTTTTTAAAGAACTGCAGATCTTGATTATTCCTAGGATAGATTTAAAAAAAAAATAAATAAAAAACTTGAAGGTATTTTTGTCAGATATTTTCATTCCTTTTCCAGAGGAAATAGTTGATTTTATAACTGCAGATGCTTCTTCGTGAGCTGTTCAAGAAAAATCCCATGATTTTCCATTCATTAGCCAATCCAGGCTCACTTGTGCATCTACAGGAGACAAAAGGTGTTGCCATGTTAAATCTGGAACACAGTGTTTACATTTTTATGGTGTGCTCATAATTAGCAACTTTCTTCGATGTCCCTCTGGTTACTAATTAAGGAGCAGCTGACACTTGATGGAAACTTTGAGAACATTCTGTTTTGAGGTTATTTTGCTGGTATGTTGCTTATTTTCTGCCTTTTCTTAAGGTTAGAGGTAATCCAACAAAAATAAGCTCATTATTGCTGGGGATGAGCTTTGCTGTTTCCGTATACATCCCAGTTGAAGTTGTTACCTTGCTGCCTGATGCCATAATGCTACCTACAGCAACAGCTCTGATGACAGAGTCATAGAGATGTGATCTGGGGTGGGAAACAAACAGCTTCAGCAAATGAAATCTGCAATTCAGTGCAGCTGATAAATGAACCCCTGAATATGCACACATGCACACATACCTGAAGGGAAGAAGCAAATAAACACCAAGAAAAAAAAAAAAGAAAAAAAAAAAAAAAAAAAAAGTTTACTTCTAGAAAGTCACAAGGGCATGAATTTAGAGGGCAGTTTTTCACTGGTCAGATTTCCCGGTGAACTTTCTCAGATGCAAAATCTTCTCTGTGCTCTTGCCGTGCATTTGTTTCCACGCTGCTCCCATCGTGCATGCACGAGCAGCTTGACTGTGGTTATTTCTGCACTCAGGGCATCTTCATGCACAAGAAAGCAAGGCAAACTGTTTCCAGGAGAGGAAAACACATCTCTGAAAACACCATGCACCTGTCATGCTAAAATTACATCAGCTATTTTTCATATACCTTCATAAATGGAAATTCATCTGAGGCAAGGAGAGTATTTCCTGTATTTCTCTCACACTGGTGCTTCTTGTTTTCCTTCCAGATCAAGCCTGTGACTCCAGCAGAGGCCCTGATCCTGCAAAGTACTAAGAACCCCAAATCTCACGGGTTTCTATAGCGTCAGGTCCAGCCTACTCCTCACCATGATTCCGGTCACCATCAGCAAAGAAGACCCTCTTGGCTCTTGTAGACCTCTGCAGCACCCTGTGGGCCTCAGTGGGTACTGGGGTTGGAGACCCTCGGTGGGTCTCTCAAGAAGCCTTTCTGATACCAGCAATTTGTCATTTATGCCTCCAACTCCAGGTCGGCCAGGCAAACCTGATGAAATTTGTCCACCCCAAAATTTCGTGTCTGCAGAGAGGATCCCTGTTTGGCTAGAAACTAGTGAAATTTGTCATAAAGTTGGATCCCTTCCACATAAACACTCGCACGTGAAGAAGAGGAGGGCTGTTAAATCCATTTGCCTGTAGCATGGGGAATTTTGCTTTATGTGCTGTGTTCGGGCTTCATGGCTCCACTGCCTGCCAAAACAAAAACCAAGCCACCCCCAAAGAAGTCGTGTGATCACTCCAGGGTCCCTGGTCCAGAACATAATTCAGAAGTAAATGATGAACCTTTCATTTACCAAAGGCTGGCAGTTGCTGCATCACAGCCTTTTGTCTTTTCTCTCCTGATGGATTATTCACTTCTAGCACACTGATCTTGTTTCCAGGCTACACATGAAACAAAATTGCTCCAACATAGTATTAATGTCACCTTTTACCTTAGCAGTTTTCTTGGAAATTCTCTCTTTTAAGTTGGTTTACTCGACTGTCTGCCAGACATCAGAGGTAGGGACAAAGCAAGGCGTAGGCAGAGAATTGCTTTTTTTTTCCACTAGTTGACAAACTGCAAGCCTCAGAAGGGCTCACGATGGGCACAAACTCAACTCTCTGTACGGTTCAGAGTATAGAGCCTCCCTTCTCCTCAAGCTCATTCGAAGGGGTTGGAGGTAGGGCCACCTTCCAGGTGGCATCTCAGCTTGACAGAACGATATTGAAGGAATTTCAAAAGGCTCCACCACTTCTCTTTCCTTTTTGCTCCCTCCTGCAGCTATTTTTGGCTTCACGGGTGTTGCTGTTACTGATTCTGGCCAGGGCTGCCTTGCAGGAGACTGTTTCCCTACGTATTTGCCGAGTGTAAACACAGTCTTGCAAAACAGAGTGCGTGCTTCCAGGAGGGCTGAGGAATAGCAGAGAAAAGGAGAGTTGCTCAGAGCGTGTCTGATGAGATCTCATATTAAAAACAAAGTTTCTCCAGTAAGAAATCTGGCTGCAAGACTGAAGTGTCTCTGGCTACCGGAGCATTTAATGAGTGAGGAAACAAATAATGGATGGAGAGAATACGCCTTGCAAAACTTAACTACTGCATTTAGCATCCTGTTATTACGCTTCCCGTCTTGCAGGTAAATTAAACATGAGTACCCTCTTGTACCGGCACATCAGGGAGCTGTATCCCAAATTCACACTCTTGGGTTGCTGCTGAACAAGGAGAACCCAGACAAGCCTCCAAGAAGCTGGTCAGTCCAGAGCAAACACAGTCCTGCCCTGTGGCCAGCCTGAATTTTCTGAATGGTCCATCCAGGCTGTACAACACCAGAGCTACCTTTTGCTCAGCAAACATCTCCCCTTCCCTTTGTGAGGGCAAAGTTTATTCTTTTTTTTTTTTTTTTTTTTTTTTTTTTGCCTTTGCAAGCACTTTCAGCAACTGCCTAAAATTTAAAAATAAAGCACAGGTTCTGCAAAGAAAACAGGTGTCCGCTCATTAATTCCTTATCACATGGATTTTGCAGCAAGTAAAGGGACAATGAACACATGGGAAAATATACGACTCTGATGGTGCATTGTTTCTTATATTTTTATATCGATAAACACTGACTCACCTTCAAAAACATAATCCAAAGACAATAAAGGGAAGTACATAGGGATCTCATGGTCTTTGCTGACTTTGTTTTGTTTATGACCCCAAAACACTCTAAAAGAAATATCCATAAGTGTCCCCTATGTCTGCAAAGTTTGGGCTGTGGTGCTGAGTAAGAACTGAAAAATCATCTCCAGCCCCTGGTGCCTGGCGCAGAGAGCTGCAAACATTGCAGTGTGATGGCTAATCGCTTCAACTTCGCACATACAGGGAAATTTTTCTAGCTATAACTTCTTTCAGAGAACGAAAAAGTACCATATTTTTCTCATTTGTCTTTTTTTTTCCCACCAAATGCTGCATTTCATAACATTTGAAATGTTGGTAAAATGTATTTCCGATTCTTAAAGGGGACCATGCATGAAATCAGCTCCAAATGGGGCCAGCAATGCTCACAACTAATAAACATCAAAGGGAAACATTCTTCTTCTTCCACTGCTTGCTGTAAAAGCACCAAAATTCCCACTTCAAAGTGGCTTTGCCGTGCTGCAGTGGAGCACATTGGGAACACGTCCTGAACACGCCGTACCAGAGTTTGGATGAAAGACAATGGAGAAGTGACCCTAAAAACACTGCGTAACTGCGTGGAGAGACAAAGGTGAGCAGGTCTCGAGCTCTGAGCCCTGATCTCTTTCTCTGGGAATGGGAAAGGGTGCCCAGGCCTGCGGCACCAGGAGAGGGTTTGGAGCTCACCTTCTCACAGCACTGGTGCTTGGCAGCAGCATGAAGCCAGGCATCTGGATGCAGCAATGCTCTGCTTTGCTATGGCAAAGCTTTCCATGACCGAGTATTATTTGATGGGAAAATTGTTCTGCACCCCAAAAAGTCAGTGGGAATTTCTTGTTATTCCCACTGGGACCAGGGCTGCCCTAAATCTTACCAAAAACCATCAGAAGCTTTCTTGTTACAAAGACAGGAATGAAAAGGCAAATCTTTTCCTATGGGTGTTATTGGCTTGTGGCATGACAAACCCATGCTGCTGGGATTTAAACATTCCCATTTAACAGCCTTTCTTGGAGCTCCTATTCCCGCAGTCCCAGGATAAGCATGCAGCTCCAAGGGGGCTTGGTGCCACCACAGATGCTGGCGACAGTGGGAGCAGGTCCCCCACCAGCCCATTCCTCTAGGTGTCTGGGCAAGGAAGCCAGACAACTGGCTAGCAAAAGCTTGAGGGATGCTGGGCTGAGACAGCAGGGCTTGGGGCTGTGCCCTCACAAAATAACCCAGCGGGGCAGCTGAGCCCCTCAGCCCCCCCTCAGTAGTTGTCCATCTGTTGTTGCATTTACCTGTTGTTAAAAAAAAGCAGCTACTTTCTTTTCCTTGATTTTCCTTTTATCAAGCATAAACATCCCGCCCCAGTTTCTCTACATTTCTCTCTGTCTCTCTCTCTTTTTTTTTTTTTTTTTTTTTTTTTCCTGGTTACCACATAACAAAAATGTTTCTCTTATATTAATTCTGTTACTCAGGCAAAGTAAACCATCGCTCCTCAGCATGCCGTACAAAAGCCAGAAACGGAGTGACTCAGTCATGCAGGATTTTATTTAAACCATTTGTCCTGTGGTCGGAGTAGATTAAAGGCAGATCAGGTTGCCCTCGGAGCAAGGCTGGGACAGTGAGAGTGAGAGATGTTGGCACTTGCTCCTGAAACCACATGCAGCTCGCGTGACTGCGGCTTCCTCCGGCCTCTTCTCGCCTTCTGGAAACTGGTCCCAGTGTGGGAGCACCTGCATGTGTGCGGGCAGGGGACTGGGACATCCCTGGCCACCAGGGCACCACGGCACGGGGACACCCAGCAGGGTTCTGGTGGGATAGGGTGGAGGAGATGGGGATGGAGGTGGTGGGAAGGTTTGGTCGGTGCCCATCGTCTCACTGAGGGACCTGTTATTATTGTGTCCTGAACCATCAGAGCTCAGGGACAGGGATGCAAAACCTCACAGAACATCTGAAATAAAACACAGTCTGGTCCCTGCAGTGACATCCCCACCAGACCTACCACAAAAGGATCCAGGCTCGCTTCAAATGTTATTGCAGTGTCACATCCATGTTCTCGGAGCAGACTTGGGATGAGGTGAGAAATGGTAAAAAACAAATCCATTGAGGTGCCTCCAGCTGCCAAGTGGCCGGGGATGATTTCAGATCCTCTCCTCCCCGTGGCAGCATCCGCCCACCCTCCCGCCACCCCACGCAAGGCTCTGCCCTGTGCCAACACAGCTGGCTGCGTGGACCCAACCAGGAATTGATCTGGCTTTAAAATAATCCAAAATAACTACAGCAAAATAACATTTGGTTTAATTTTAAGGAGCATCATTTCCCTGATCTGGTTCGCAGAACATGCCAGCGCTAGAGGAGCTGGAGCTGTGGGATGGGGAGGGAACCAGCAAGGGATCCCCAAGCTCCAGTAATATTAACAATTTAGTTAGAAATTTAATTTAGGGCTTTATTAGCTCTAAACAAAGCGTTTACAAACCTGAGCCTTTCTCCATCACATAGTGACTTGAATAGCAGATGGCAAAGGGCTGTGTGTCTGAGGGCGTACCGTAACAAGAGAGAATAAAACCAAACATGCAGTGCGGGGTGTTGCAGATTGCCCTTGTCATGACCAGAGAGCCAGATTTCTATACGTAAATGTATATACATACACCTGCATACATAAATAGCTGGATAGCTTAATCCAGGCAGTGCCCATGCCATGCACTGTAGATTTTAGCAAACCTTTTCTCCCAAATGCATCAGTCCAGCCATTAACATAAACAATAACAATCATCCATATTAAAAAAATATGTCAAGGGCTTTGATCGAGTGTCTGTCTTTCTGAATCCAGGTAACAGGGCTGCAGTCTGGGATGACTTCTGCTAATGCCAAATCGGCTCGTTACCCTAATCCTCTGAGAAACAAAGCCTGGAAACCTTGTGTTCATTTTTTTTTTATTTTTTTTTACAGATTACAACTCTTGTGATCGGTTAATCCAAGAAATTACTCAGTTCTTCCAGTTTACTAAGTCAAAATATGATTGCTTTTCAAAGAATGCAAACTTGTATGAATTAATCTCTTTGTCTAGGGATATAATGGGTTTTTTTACTAATTTTATTCAAAAATATTGCCATGTGTGGGCTCCATAAATCTGTCTCACCCTGTTCCTAGTTACTTTCCCCAGATGCTTTGAACTTTTGCAAAAAGTTGCTTAACCAAAAAAACACAGCTGCCACATGTTGTAATTTCCTCTTTGGGGGCATCTGTTACCGTCTTTACAAAGGTATTGCCAACTTTCCTGAGGATTTCTCTCTATTCCTTGTATGTCTCAGTATCTGTTTAATTTTGCCACAGAAAACAAAGCTGTTTTCTATGTGTTTTCAGCACCTTGCATATAGCCTGGAGGATGCAGTGGCAAAAACTGTTATATTTACCGCTCAAAAAGTAAAATAATTACACTCCCCAGCCCTTCGAACTCTATCAGCAAGCTTTCCACTGCTCGTTGAGTGTCTGACTTTTCATTTGACCAACGTCGGTGTCGAATTCAGGGGCAGGGAGGAAGAAGGGAGGAAAACCTTCCCTAAGGCAATAATTTAAAAAATAAAAAGAAAAAAGAAAATAAAAGAAGTGGATAAAGGTCACGGTGTGAAATTTACCTTTATGTTCTACTACCAAATGCTTCCCCTTGTGGCCATGAGTGCTTCTCCTGACTTCGGAGGGGTTATTTTTGGAGGAGAGAAGTAGGGCTTGCCTAACTCGTAGTAACAAACGCTGGTATTCCTCAGGTGGCTGCTCAGTCCACCACTTCAAACGATCTGCTTGAGCTGCACCTACAGAATCTATCTGCAGAGGCTTAAACGGCTTCTCTATTGTAAAGCCAACAGGCAGGTGCCAAAGTAACTAGAACCAGAGAATCTTATAAATCACAGAAAGCAACAAGCAGAAGGCCATGAAGGTCTCTGCTCTCTCAAGAGTGGATTTTTTGAGGTGGGAATAAATGAACCAGAAGTGGGGCAATGTGTGCCATGAATCATCTTCATAGAATCAGCACAGAAAGGCTTGGGTTGGGAGGGACCTTGCAGACCACCTAGCGCCAAGCCCCTGCAGGGATGCTGCCCGCTGGATCAGGTTGCCCAGGACTTTGTCCAACCTGGTCAAAGCGGTGTGGGAGCAGCCATCTGGAAGGTGTCTGATCATGGCCAGGTGGTGGTGACATAGTCCTGATGCTCTTAGGGTCTCTGCAGGATACTAGGGGTGCTGGGGGAGGCAGGGGATGGATGCACTATGGGGATGCTCTCCTCTCCAGCAAAACAGTGGCTGAGAATGCTCCTCAGATCATCACCACTCCTGCTTTTTCCAGCCCAGAAATTTGCCCGGTATGAGAAAACTAACCAAAGTTTGGCAGGCAGGGCACCGGCTGTGTTTCGGTAACCACCACGTGCTGCTCAGCCTTCCTGCTAGGTTCACTCCTGCTCCTCCACCACCGCCACGTGCGGAGGTGAGTCACGGTGGGTTTCCAAACCCCACCGCGGCACAGAGCTTTGACAAAAACAACCACACACCCACACACCAAATTGGCTCAATTACCCCATCCCTTCTGCAGTTCCCATTAACTTAAAGGGGCTAAATAACCGTGTCTGTTTCCGGACCTCGGGGGCATGGATGCTGCTCTGCAGCAACGTGCTGATTCCCAAGAAAACACAGAGCAGTTCGAGGAGCTCCAGCGTGGAGCTTGACTCACTGTTTTCTAACTATACTCATTGATTTGTTTGACTGTGTGGCCTTCTAAAAGTTTGTTTCTCTCCTGACTAATATGAGGAGTAAGTGAATGATTTTATTTGGCAAATATTGCTCATTTCTCCAATTGTTTGTTTTTTTTTTTTTGCTGGGTTGTTGTGTTTTTTTGTTTTTTGTTTTTTTTTTTTCTTGTTTCTTTTTTAAACCACAGATAAAATTAGCTGAGCTTGAGTTTTGTTTTGCCTTTTGCAGCTTAATTTTAAATGGAAACCTTGTCATCATTGCCCTCCCCTGAAGACATGGAGCAGAGAGGAGTGTGAGTAAGCCAGTGCTGATCTCCTCCTGCCGTGGAGATGTGCCCTGGGTTGTCAGAGCACCGGGAACTCAGATAAAACACCGGCCAGAAAGTAAATGTTTGACTTTTCCTTTTGGCTTGCTCTCAAAAAAAAACTACCTTTTTCATCGTGGTTAAAGTGAATTTGATGTACAAGCTGGCATATTCAAGTATAATTGCCCGTAACACAGAAGTGAGGGTGCTGAGCCAGAGCGATGCAGGAGGAGCCTTCCCAGCCATGGGGTCCCCAGCGTCCTGCCTGTGCCCCTGTCAAAGATTATGGGCATGATTTGTATTGTGTCTGGTATTGCTCTTTAGAGCTTGAGTGGTAGTTCCCAATAAGTACAAAAGGAATTGTTAGACATCTCCTTATCCCACACAACTGGCCATTCATCATCATCCTAGGTTTATCACCTGTGCTAGCTCTGCTCTTGGAGAAATGCAATATACTGTCAGAATTGCAGCAGGATGCCTTTCCAAACATATTTTCTGGAAAACCATCATGAAAAGGAAGGGAAAACAAGGAAAGGGGGACAGAAATATCACTCTAAGCTCTAGGAACTCAGCACCTCAACGAGTTGGGCACTTCAGAAGCAACATGCTCACAGTGATCACTGTTATCCTTTTTTCATGATCCATTTGACTACAATTTACAGAGGCAGACTCTGTAACGCAATTAATCTTTCACAGTGACATACCTGCTGGGCTGTAGTAAGGTTGAGAAAAATATGCCTTCTGGAAAGTGCTTTGCCTTACAAAATGCTGCTCTCCTAATATGTATTCTAATAATACTGCAAAGGGGAAAACCATTTGGAAGGCTATGTTATTTCTTGGTACTTCGTGTTGGAATCCATGTCACTGTAGAAGTTATTATTGTAATAAAAAGTAGAAATGAGTTCTCAAAATACACTATAGCATATTATTCAGGACAGCCTGTAAGCACAGCCTTAATGTTAAGCACATGCACGGATCACTCTGAAGTCAAACCAAAGACTTCTGCTGTGCGCAGGGATGAATTTAAGTTAGCTGCTTTCCTGACTCAGGACTCCGCACAGACCCTCAGATAATACAAAGAGACAGACACAAACTCTTGGGGGAAAAAAATCCTAATCATATTAAATCAGTGGTAAATTCGCCTTCACCGTATGGCAGCCCAGACTTCATCGCTGGTTTAGGACAGGGTGAATTACTGCATTTGATTGTAGGAATATTTCTGTGTGAGCTGCGATGCCAGGCATGCATGTGGCACTGCATTTGTCTGCTCCTTGCCTTTGCACCTGATAGAGCCACCTATTAGAGCTTCTCTGAATCCATTCTCATTTAAAATAATTACTCTTCAACGGAGTTGTCAGAACTGCACAGTTTTTGGAGATGTCTTTATCTAGACTTTGTGCAGTGACAGGAGTGATCCTTTATCTCTCTTGGAAATAAACGGATGGACACAACTAGAATTGAATTTGCTCTTTTCATCAGTGCATCATGTCACAGACTCATGCCACAAAATTGTAATATTTCATCTCCTTTCCTATGGTTTCTAGTAGATGAAACTGCTTCTTAACCTTACGTGTGTGGTTTTTCTCTGCTTGCACCTTACCTTGCTCCTGCACCAGCTTACCAAGCCAGCACAACAGTCCCAGGCATCTCCCTGTGCAACAGGAGCCTGCACAAGGTCACTCCAAAATAATCTGGATTTTAGATTGTAGTGCACAGTTTGAGAATGATGCTCTCAGAATTTGCAGGAGGAGATGCTGAGCTCTTGGCGAGGTGTCCCGCTGTTCTCATCAGCGTCTCTCTTTGTTATCAGATTCACACTGGGAACCTCTGAATGCAGAAAGCAAGGTCACACACTGCGTTGGGCTTGCTTGAGGTGCTTCACGCTGTCATTATTCAGATCTTAACAAGAGGGAAGGAAAAACTTAGCCTGGAGTGATGCGATGCTGCATCTTGTGCTGCCTGCTGCTACCCCGACAGCAAAACATGTGGCTCAGATACAGAGAGCTGCAAATGGGACAGGGCTTTTAAATAAGACAGCATTGCAAGGGTGTTCATTTCATACAGCATCTCAGATGCATAGGCATGAAATTAGGGTCTCTTGAGGTCTTGGTTTATCAGAACAGGAAAAGGGTTTGTTTGGGTGTTGTAACGCAGCTCTCACCTCTGCTTTACACGTACTCCTGCAGTAGGCTTCCTGGAGATTCCTCTGTTTTATTAAAGATTTATTGTGTTATTTTCACGCATGGAAAAACAGGATGCCTTGCACTGCGGAGAGGCTAAGAAGATCACAAAAGCAACCCCAGCAGCAGGATCCCGTCCCTGGGAGGCAGCTGCAGAGGGAGGGCAGGGACCTGGTGGCCTGTGGGGACGTCGCCAGCTTTCCCTGCTGCTCCCTGATAAGGAGCAGTGAAGCATGGCCTCATTGTGGCCACCAACAAAAATGCAGGTACCCTCAGAGAGAGAAAAAACTGTCTAAAACAGAAGGAGACTGCAAGTGTGGCTCAGGGTCAGGTCATTCAGAGGGCTTACAAAGTCGAATAGTAGCTGATGCAAAACATTTTAAGAAACACTGTGTGTGGAGTTTCTCATCCAAAATCCCCACATATTGGAGTCAGCACAATGTATTTGATCTTTCAGCTGGTTCAGCTTCCATCATCCTGAATTCAGGGGAAAAAAATGTAGCTCTTTGGAAAGATTTCCCAGCACCGCAGCCTTTTGAAGAGCATCACCTGGCATACAGTGATCCTTAGCAGGGACAGCTGGTGCCACCTAGGCCAGGACAGCTGCCCTGGTGGACCTAGCAGTCAGCAGACAAACTTTTTAAATAAATATTGAAAAGAAAATAACATCCACAGGTACATCTCTGCAAAGTTATTTGTGGCTTTGACACCATATATGAATTAAAGCTTCCCTTTGCCAAAGACTTTTAACTTGGACCATGAAATAGGGCTGCAAAGTAGATAGAAAACATGCCAGCAGTATATCGCCTGCTTTTTGCTTTTTATTTTTAAACATAGTTGGTTTTGTAATACTTCCCCCAGAGGTGATGCAAGCCACAACTGACCCATAGCCCCGCATCTGCTGAAATCTGCCAAAATCACAGCTCTGTGAAATTCATAACAGGTCTCTGCTTTATCAGGAAATATATTGTGCAATAATGCAAGCTATTAATTAACATGAACAGAGATGCATTTCTCATCCTTTCCATCTCTTCAAGACAGTCGCTCATTACAAGGACTTATTCAGGCAAATGTCAAACATGAAGTGGCCTTCCTTCCTTTCGTGCAACTTGCCGAGATACTTGAAGGAATTTTAGGAAAGCAAACCCGCGCTGAGCATCAGGCTGACGGAGGCTGAGAGCTGCCAAGTTATTATTACAGCATTTTGCTATTATTTAATAGGAAGCATCCCAGACATCTTAACAAATAGGAGTCCCTTGCGGCTATTTTGCACAATATTTCTTGGATCGTGTGACTCAGCACTTTATCGGCACAGCAAAGATATAAAAAATAAGGCTCGAATTGGCAGCAAGCAGCACTTGCAGCAGGTGGGAGGTGCTGGGTTTGCTCCTCAGGACAGTGCCACAGGAACCCCAACCCTCGGGGCTGATCCTTCCCAACACAAAATTTCCCATCCCACTGCCCAGGCAGAATATGCCCCGCCGGGGCTGGGTAAAGGAGATAACTTCTCTCTCAAGGACTTCTCCAGGCGTGCTAATGCGCTTCCCAACCTCCTCGTGGTGGCCATATGAGGGATGAAAACTGGTTTCACACCAGCATTTGCTGACAGCAAAATATAATGAAAAACATTTATATGAAACAATGTAGACCACATACTAATTGGCATTTTATGTAACCACCCCGAAGATCATAAGATTTCAATTTAGCATAGCTAATCACGGCATCGATCGCGCTCCCCTGGAGCCAGGCATTACTGGGACGGCTGCACTGCTGCCCCGCGCCTCCAGATCACGTCCCTGGATCTGTCTTCTCCTCTCGTCAAACCCATCAAAGCAAGAGGAATGCTGGGCGCAGGAAGCCCGGCGGTGCTGGCCATGAAGCGGGTCATTTAGAGGAATCCATAGAAAAGGAAAAAAGAATTGAATTTCAGCCCCATGTGCTGAGCTGGGCACCGGTGTGTCGGTAGCTGACGGGAAGCCTGAAAATGTTTTTAATGTTCTTTGTGGGTTCACAGGCCCAGGACCTTTGAACTTTATATCTTAGGTAAAGACACATGTAAAGAAAGGTAAATTTAAGAGGAGAGGAGCCATGTGGTGGACAGAGGACACCCTGGCAGCATCTCCACCTGCTCTTTCTGAGGTTCTGCATGTGACAATGTCCCAGTCATCAAGCCAAGCTCACCAATGATGCTTCTCAAGCACTGCAATGAGACAGACATCCCAAAATAAGAGCTGAGCTGCTCATTTTCCACTGTTGAACTCCCTCTTTTCAAACACACGGGTGTTTTAAAACATCAAAGCACCTTCTGGCTGGCTGGCAGAAGAGTGAGCTGTGAGCTCTGGGTGCTGCCGGAGCCATGCTCTCAGCACAGCTCCTGGCATTGCCTCAGGACCTGAAAATGGGACGGATCCTGAGCGTCTTGCTTCAAAGCTGCAGCTCATCCCGATTGTGTCCACGAGCCTAGCGAAAGTGCACCATGGCCCTCTTCTAGCACTCCCTTCTTTCTACCAAATATTTGCTGGGAACCGTGTGCCAGTGCTGGACTGAATGAAATAACTTCGTGTGCTGGTCGTGACCTGCCACTGCCCTTGTGTGTAAATAAACCCAGTTGCATCACACTTCAGTTTTTAAACTTCTGAGTCATTTCTGTCTAAAACGTCATTTTTGGCATAGTACCTCTGGCTTTTTCTACCTTTAAAGGTGGTGTGGTGTTTTTCTTTGTAGTGTTCAGGAAGAACAGCTACTGTAAACCCTCACTTCTCATGCAGTCACGGGGTGGCAGAAGCAGCAGGGGCTCTTCTGCTGCTTGGTGCAGGAGGGGAAGGTGATGCAGCAACCTGCTCCCTCTCGGAGACCCCCAAGTCTTCCCCAAGCACCATCCTGCTTTGCTCTGCTTCCCCAGAGCCAGAGGCTAAAATGATGCTTTGGGAGGTGCCGGTGGATTTTCCCAGAGCTCTACCACTGACTGCACTACCCTGCCCCAAGGGACCAGAGCATCTGCGGTGCCTCCCCAAAACCCCTCCACAGCTGAAACCTCCCCGGCTGCATTTCACTTCCCTCCTCTCCTCCCCCTGCTCGGGCCCAGCCCAGGATGCTCAGGCATAAAAACACCACCAGTCACGCAAGAGAAACATTAAAACCCCACAAAAGCCTCGGCAGCAGCGCGGGGGAGAGGGTGCCGGCGTTTGTGGGCGGCCGCGAGCACCAGGAGAAGTAGGTCCAAGGTAACCAGAGTTAAAAACAAACCCGCCACGTCCCGTCCCGTCCCGCACCCGGGGTTGTTGTTTTCTGGGCTGAGGTTACTCAGGAAGTTTGCAGCAGGATACGCCGATGACCTCTGCTCGCAGCAATCGTGTTAACGCTTCGCTTACCTTTTCTCCCACAATAAGCTGCATGTTTCCTCCCCGGGAGCACGGCTTCCTGTGCTGGGGACCTGCTGGGGCTGTGACCCCCGGGGACATCCCATGCCCTGAGCCCCCCCATGGTGAGCACAGGCACCCCGAGAGCTGGTGGGGTCGAGGGGAGGCGGCGGTGGGGTCCAGCGCCAGGGCAAGGAGGGATGGGGGGCGGTGGGGACATGGCGGGGAGATTTGGGCAAGGGAAAGGGTGTGAAGGAAAAAATTGGAAGAAACCAGGGAATGGCTTCTTTGGGTGATGTTTGCAGGTGGAAAACAAGTGAGGTCTCAGCTGGGGATGGAGGGAGGTGGGCAGTTCTCAGCCAGTTCTCATCCAGATGACTGCAAAATAAATGTGGGAACAGGTTGTATCGTGATCTGCTGGGTTATCCGTGCTTTAGGGGAGGAAAGGACGGAATAAATAATGAAAAGCACATTAACAAGTATTTTATTTGAATTTGAAAGCAAAATTAAGATCGTTCTCAGTTGGAAAAAAAAAAAAAAAAAAAAGCCAAAATTCAGGATCTACATGTATGCAGGGTGTGCTGCTTAAGTCCATGGCCACAGAGGCCAGAATATAGGAGGGTCTAATCCAGAAACATGCAGAGCCTTTCCCACCTGGATGCAAAATAGAAGTCCGGTAGCCAGAAACCCCATCTTCATCTTCCAAAGAGGATCCTCTCTGGAGGAAGCATGAGCAACTCCTCGGGGAGCGACTCCTTTGGACTAAATATTCAGGACCTGGGGAGAGGCAAAATATCACCTCCTTCCCATGCATTTCGGCCACTTTGAGGCAAGACACAGCCTGTAACAGAGCAGGAAAATATCCTTACCCTGTGCTGCTGCAGTACCTGCACCTTGGGGGGCAAGGAGCAGGGCAGCCCCAGCGCTCGGGCTCGGAGGGCTCCTCTACCTTGTTTGAATTGCATTTTGTGGCGGGTGGGGGCTGGATGGGGCTGCAACAATGGCTCAAAAACAGGCTCTGGAAAGAGCGACTCACTTGCTGAGCCATTGAGGATGTTGTTTATATGTTAGATCCTGTTTTCTTCCTCGAGCAAAGTGCTTCTCCTCCCAGGTGCATCTCCCGCAGCTCCCCGCCACGCGGGGCCATGCAGCATCCTGCCCGCGGCTCCTCTCCCACCCTCGCACCCTAAACCAACTTTGTGGGGCTGCAACCCCAGGAGGGAGCCCCGGGGTGAGATACAGCACGAAAAACAACCCCATCACCCCCACCCCATGTCTGTGGGGTGGAGGCAAGACCCAGGTTCAGCACGATGCAGGCTGCTCCCCCTTGGGTAGGTGCTTTGGATGGGTGCGGGCAGTGCTGTGGGTGCTCCTGGCATCCTTTGACCTCACCTGGGACCTATAGGGCAGCAAAATCAAATGTCAGCAGAGGGGAAGATGTCCCCAAAGAGATGGGAAATTGCCAACACCATGAGACCCTCCAAGGATGGGCAATGGCGAGGACCTAGACACAACTGTGGGGACACTGACTCAGGGGTAATGGGCCAAAATTATTGATACTTTTTAATTTTACCCCAAAGGAGAGTAGCCATGAGCTTGGGGAAGCTGCAGGGATGACACAGCCATCCCACACATGAGGGAGTCACCAGCCCGAGCTCTTTCTCCAGCTGGTGGAGCCGGGGGGGGACCCTTGGAGACCCCCACCTCCCACCCAGCCCCTTCAGCATCCCCCAGCGAGGACGCTGCCCGGGCTGACACGTCCCCTCGCCTGGGGACGGGGGGACGGGAACCAGGACATGGGCCGGGGCGCAGCAGCTGCCAACATGGGAATGTTTGAACAAGGAGCGAAACCTCATTTAAACAAATAAATAAACAAGCTGACATCCTCCGGGCCCGGGTTTATGATAATAAAAACAGAGCGCGCAGCTTGTGGGAGGAAAATACATCGTGTATTTTCACATCTCCCATTTCCTCCTAGACCGTCGCAAGAATTTCCTCCGAGTCCATCGCTTCCTTCTGACATTTTCAAGCCCAGAAACCCGTATCAGGTCCCAGTGCCCTCTCCTTGATGAGTGACACAGGAAGAAGAGGCTTTGAAGGATACCTCTCGGCCAGATTTTTGTGCCTGGTTGTCTGAAGTGTTGGATGCAGGGCAGGGACCATGCAGAGCAAGCGCTGGGAGCCCACCGAGGCCCAGCCTGGTGCTTTCCCAATGTTCCAGCCTTGTAACATCCTCAGAGAGCTGTGCAGAGCGGGGCTGTGGGTTCTGCTTTGCTGATTAAACACCTCCTTTGAGGCTTGTACTTGCAGATCAGGCAAGGAAACACACTCACACAGGTGCTGTGCTCCCCTGTCCTGCCCAGGAGGCAGTGGACATGTTCACCCTGATGCTCAGCAGCCACTAGCTCAGAGCAAATTGATTTGCAAACAGGTAAACTGAGGCACCGAGCAAGCAGTCTCCTCAACCAGCCCCCAGCTCCACAGCCACCAGGAGCCTTTATAATTATTTTCACGTGAGGGTGCTTAAAACCACCTGTGCTTTCCCAAAGTGGCTGCCAGGGTGTCCTCGTTTGCCACACTCTTGTGTAAGTGTTAACACAAGCCACGGTGCACGAGTGTCCCCAGTCCCCGCAGCAGGGACCACGCCGGAGTTTTCCTGGTGTCCCAGCGCCTCCGTGCTCAAGCAGCCTGAAGTTCCGTGCCTGTGGCTGTGAATGAGGCTGAGAAGCTCACGCTAATTCAGAGATCACAGTAAACAAGTTGTGGGGATGTGAGCTGGGATATCCTGGAAAACCTCAGCTGCCCTGAAAAGGAAAAATAATAATAATAATAATTAAAAAAAAAAAAAAAGGCACAAGTGCATGCCAGAGGGCTTTAAATCGAGGTGAGGTTGTCCTAACTCTGGCTCCAGCCAGGGCAATATTTGTTTTTTCCCAGGTTGGGGATAATTCAGGCACCTTTGCCCTAAAGCAGCGACCTGCAGCTGTCACCTCGGGGCCGTGTCCCCAGGGCAGCGCCATGCATGTCCCCGAGCCTGAGAGAAACCCAGCAGCCCTATCACAGGGGAAAAAAATAAAGTCACCTTGGGAAGAGAATGCTTCCCATTTTTTGGCTCTCAGAGGTGTCAAAGGAAGCAATCTGACGTCGAAGGGCCGGAAAAAAACAGCTTCTTGGCTGATGTTGGTCATGTACCGCGAGGTCACTTCGAAAGCTATCAGTGGCTTAAAAATAAATGCAGCGTGGAGGTTGCCATTCAGCGATATCCTGTATCCGAAAGCTGCAGGGGTGTAAGCAGGAAGAAACTGGAATGACCTTCCCCCCCCCTCCCCCAGTCCCACATTTTTTTTATTTTTTTTTTCCTTTTTCACAGTCCTGGTAGTAAATCACCGACATTTCTGCATTCAACTGACCGTGCTTTGTTGCAAACCGTCCAGCGGACGCTGTGCTGGGTGCTGCGTTTGGACAGGGCAGGGTAGCCACCAAGCCCCCTCTGCTCAGGTCGCGCTGAGGATGGAGATGATGGCCATTATCAGCTCGAGGTGGTCAGCAGCTTGCAGGCAGGCATGGGGAAGAAAAGAAAATCCTCTGTGTGATTGATTTGCTTTTCCACAAGTGCTTCTGCAGCATAAACCCATCAATTCCTGCCTTGCATAGCTTGGGGGGTGGTGAGGGTGAGCATCCCTGCAGGTTGCGGGGATGTTGAGGGCCTGCTGAGTTGTGGGATGCTGAGGGCGAGCAGCAGGGTGATGAACAAGATGCTCATTTCTGCACATGATGGTTCAGTGCTAGGAAGCACTCTGATATTTTCAGATCCAGCCCTGCTCACTCTTGGCTCTTTGTACTTCACCTTTCCATCACCTTCCGACCTCCTCCTGCTTCCTCCTACCCCCATGGCAGAGGTGAAGGCAGCTCCAGATGAGACACCTGGGCCATGTAGGGGATTGAGTAAACCCTTCGGGATGAGAGCACCCAGCCCAGGTGGAGATCTTGGCCCTTCATACCCCGTGGTGCCACAGCAGAGCTCCCCATGCACCCCAGGGATGCCCACAGAGTCTTGGGGTGGGTTTCCTGAACCAGGACCCTTGCTGGACATAGAGGGTCCTTTCCGAATGCCACAAAGCTAAGAGTAGTGATACAGATCACCTGGGTGCAAGGCTGTGGACAGAAAATCAGCCAATAAACCCGCTTACGTTTTCTCCTGAGAAACTTCCGACCACAGGAAGGGATTGACACCCAAACAGAGAAAGAAAGAGGAAGAAGATTTATGTCTGCTGGGCTTAGAGGATCAAAAAACTGCCGTGATGCAAAACACGATCGAGGCTACAATCCCCTTTTGATGTCTGCAGGAAGGAAAGAAGATGCTGAGAACTTTCTCAGCTCTGTGGATGCCAGCCCCTTATTTCCACGTCCAGGGTCAAGAGGTGGTGGAAAGAAAAATAAAGTCCAACTGGGAAATAAGTTGAAAAGAGCCCTTTCCTTGCCCAGGGTTCCAGGGTAGGGCGGGAGGGAGCCACAGCCTCACAAATTGCATCCCCACAAATTGCATCCCCGTGCATCACAGCCCCGTACATCACATCCCTGTGCGTCCCACCCCCATCTATCACATCCCCATGCATCACATCCCTGCACCATCACGTCCCTGCAGCATCACCGTGCCCAATGCACCCCCAGCAGCGTGACACCCACTCTGGATGGAGAATACAAGTGGCCAGGAACATTTCTGAAGTCACTTTGGAGAGTCAATGACATCCATCCCTGCAACAGATTGACCTGAGTGTCCCCACCACGGCCGCGTCCCCTCAGACAATAGTGCATGCTGCTGGGACACTGTCCACAGCGGGTGAAATCCCTAAATTTAGATATACCAGCTGTGAGCGGTATGCAAGGTATTTAAGGGCCTATAATTTTAGACTAAGACGTATTTAATCATGTTATATCTGGGGCTGAGCAACGCAAAATATTTTCCACGGTTATTCATGTGGATCTTTACATGAATTAGCAGTAGCCATAATCATCCCTCTTCAGAGTCCTTGCACTAGGGAGGGCAGACGAAGCTGGACTTTCCCTTTGCACCAGTTGGTGTTTGCGAGAAAAGCACTCGAGCATCCACCAGACCAAAGAAAAGAAAAATCCCCGGGTTGCCTGGGACCGGTCACGGGTGGGCAGCAGCCCTGGGACTGGAGCAGTTTCAGCCCATCCCCACATAAACAGAGATAAATACATCAGCAAAGGGGGTTTACGGAACAAGCCGAGAAATTTAGGGAAATTTTAATCCGCTTACAGATTTTCCACAAACAAAAACGCGGGCTGCTGGGGCCAGGTCGGTGACTGGGGTGAGTCGGCAGAGTGCCCTTGATGTCGGTGTGCTAATTTTTAACAGCTGGGGAAATCTGGCGCGGGGTCCTCACAAGTCGCACTCCTCCCTCCCATTGCTACGAGCAGCTGGGTGGGCGACGGCGCTGGTGGCCCAGGAGCATCTCAGAAGCATCCTCCCAACACCACCTGTGAGCAGCAGCTGGGCAAAAAGGTTTTGTTCTCTTCCAGCACAGCCATTCCTGCTGGAAGCCGCTGGAAAGGGAGCCGCGACCTTCCTTCTGCAGGGATGGATAACACAGGCGTTCATTTTTATGCCATTTTCTGGGCAGCCTGGGAGGACTTGGGGTGCCTGTATTGTGAACAAAATAAATCTGGCTTGTCTTCAGATGTATCTTCAGGTGGTTTCACTTCAAGTGTTTTGGAGATGAGCAGTGGGCTGCAGGCAAAACAGAGATTTTTGGATATTTATAAAACTACAGAATCTTATTTTCAGTTGCTGAGTTTTGATATTTGCTGTTTGCTTTAAATAAAGCCTACTTTGTTGGTTTCTTTTGTTTATTTGTTTGTTCTTGTGATTCAGGATGACTGGGAGCACCCAGCATCTGGGAAGCTGTGTGCGCATGTGGTTTAAACCTGCCTCAGAGTAGTCGCAAGTGTGTTTTGCATATTTATCATGGACAGAGGGATTATAATATAATTATTCACTACCAGTCAATAAAAAAGGAATTATCGTAACAGCTTCCATGTCACACATGGGATCACACTGCAATTAAGAAGGAAAAGCCCACAGTTAATCACTGGAAGTGCTTTCTTCGTGTTCTACAAGGCACAGGAGAGAGCATTTACATGGAGATGATGCTGCAGCGAAGGGAAGGTGCCTGGAGCAAATGCACGCTGCAGCAGCGATGTCTGCTGGGCTGGTGTCTGCAAAGCAATCCCGACAACCTTGCCTTGCCATGGGAATCACAACCAAGAGACACAGCTAAGACGATTTAGGAGCTGAGCGACTTCTGCAGGTCTGGGCAACTCCCAACTCCCCTTGCATGAAACCCAGTATGGGGAAAGATTGCTCCCCATTGCTCTTCTGCTGGAATATGAAGCACTGCAATGCTCGGTCCCTCTGTTAAATGGCAGGTTCCCCCTCCCTGGTGTTCAGGAGATGACAGCAGTGCCCATCAGAAAGGGCAGCAGTTCCTAAAACAGCTGTAGCTTGACCCAGCACGGCGCCAATGAAGATGCTGCAAATGCTGCTGACAACTGATGGAGTCGATGAAGGATTCAGGACCCATTTTTCTCTGTTAGCTGCTCAGGTGGTTGCAAGAAAAGTCACTCAGTCATTACCCAGGTCATGTCCCTGTGCCCCGAGGGAACGTGTGCTCCTTTTATAAGCACGCGTTCCTCCCGTCGCGAAGCACATCGAGCCGTGGATGTGATAACTGTCATAACTGCTGCTGGCTCCGCGTTGCCTCGCTGCTGCTATAATAGAAGGGCAGACCCCTTCCAAGCACAATAAATATTGCAACCACCAGGCCCTGAAGTCTCCCGTCTAATTAAAGGCTTTGGGTATGGATATTCCAAGAGCTGCTGAGATCCGGTGGAAGCGGGACAACGTAAACACCTTGGAGAATGCCTCAGTTTCCAGATGAGCTCCCCACATAAAACCACGCAGCCTCTGCTCTCCCTGAGCAGAGCAGCAAAGCCCCTGCCTTGGCCCTCGCCGTGCTAAGCCATCGGGGAGATGGAAAAATACAGCGTATGCACTCATTCCTGATCATTACTGATCAGCAGTGGTCCAGAAACTTGGTAACTGATAGCTATTATTTTTATCCCGGCTTTTGTGTATGAGTGTCTGTTACTGCTCTTGATTCTTGTCCTCCTGCACAGTTTCACGCTCTATAATAGTTTACAGGGCCTGAAAAGCAAAAACTTTCCTTGCTCTGGGGACTGTGGGGTTTGGAAATGTCCAACCCACCTTTTCAGTGTCCTCTGAGGATTTGAGCATCTCTTCTGTGTCACACAGCCAGCACCTTACTACGGAGCCTGCCTTCGCCTCTCGGGGAGGCTGTGAGCTGGTTATTTGCGACCGGGAGCACCAGAAGCCGTTCTGCACGCTTTGACATTATCTTCCACCAAAAAAAAACACATTCATTTATTAAACCTCACACAGAGATAGATACAGGTTACCCACTTTAATTTGCACAGACAAAGGTTAACTGGCCCACCAGAGCTCACTGGGCAGGCCAGCAGGTGCCCTCCCATCCCTGCCAGCTTCCAAAATACCTGGGAGCCAGGAACCTCGCACTGGTGCCTCTTTATCCTGAATCCCCTCACAGACCACACAGGGGAATCAAGTGAGCAATACCCCAAACCCCCTCCTGCCTTTAGCCATTGCCTTCTTCCCGTCTTGCTTTTCTTAGTATCCAGAAGACAGAAAGAAAAAAAAAAAAATTTAAAGGCAACATGAAACCATTCCACACTCCCAATGAGAAAATAAAAATGGATGTTGCAGGCTCATGTGTTCTATATGTTTCCAAATATTTCCATCTGCTCCTGAAATTTCCATTAGGAGTTGCCAAAAAGTCTTACAGAATTGTTAACACGATGGTAAATTTAGATTCTTTTTATGGAGAGACGTTTCCCCACCCTCCTAAAAGTCTGGTATCAATTTGTCCTGTCACTGATAAGCCAAAGGTATTGCTGCATTTGCCCTTTTGCCCTGCTTGTGGCGGAGCTGCTGGCTGTGATGGGACAGGAGGGGATGGAAGGGGACAGGAGGGGATGGATGGGACAGGGCAGGAGGCAGGGAGGTAGCACAAGCAACCACGTACATGGCACGGTAATCACAGTGCCACAGCACCTCCAGACTGTCTGGGACACAGACAGTCCCAGCACAGCTTTTTTGATGCTTTTTCATTAAAACAGGGTTTTCTTTCCTGCTGGGAGGTGTCTTGCCAGGTTGGCTCTCGCATGTGCTCCATTGGATCAGCGGTGGCATCACTCAGGGCTGATCTATCTGCTGTTACCGGAGCTGAGAGGAGCACAGCGAGCACTCTGCAATATTGTTTTAAAGCAGTCACTCTCTGTGACTTAATAATAGTCCTGTCCATGCAGCATAGCAAATAAGGGCCGTTTTCCAGACGAGGAACTTAACAGACACTGAAGATTCCTGCCCAGAACACACCACTCCTGCATCCTGCAGCAGGGCTGGTGCTGACAGGGAGGGCAGCCCATGGTCCTGAGCCTGGAGATGTGAACCCAAGCCCATGCAGCTCAGGGCAGCGAGCTCCCTGCCACCATCCCAGCAATGGTATCTGTTCTGCCAGGCTGCCTCTTCCAGTGACCGTCCTTCTCCCCGTATTAAATGCACTGCAAAAAAATTACATACCCACACAGAAAAGAAACTTGACAATGCTTTTAGTTACGATCAAGCCTAGCTACTGAAGAAGTGAATTGTTAGGTAGACACTGTAGGGACGCCACAGTGACTCCCTGCAGTGACTCTTCTAGTGCACTGGAATGCACTTAGGGATGCTATAGATCAGAAATTAATCTTCCTTAAGGAAGAAAGGAGAGCTGCAAGTCTGCGTTCTTGCTCCCGGGAGAATGGCACAACAACGAGCCCAGGGAAGGAGAATTACAGACGCCTCATTTCATCCTTTCTACCCCTGTGATGTTCCCTGATGTGCCGCTGAGCTTTGCCCACCTCGGGGAATGCTGCACCATGAGGAGCAGCTGTGCACAGGCTGGGGGGGAAGCAAGGAACTCGCAGCAGCCGCCTTCAGAAACGAGCCCTTCCCACCAAAAGGAAACCTGTCTGATCTTCTAAACCCTTCCCTGCAATTACGCTTATCGTATTTCCCTCCTGATGTATTTCTTCTTCGAGAGCAACAGCCTCCACTCTGAGCTCTGGGCGAGCTCTGGGGCTCACACATCCGCGCATTGCCACCTGCAGCCTGCTTGGGAAAGAGCCGCGCTCGGCAGCGAGCCCCAGAGCTCGCTTCTGTGCTCGCCTCAGGTCACCCAGATGTCCCGGAGTGAATGGCATCAGCTTGTCTGGCCTCATCACTGTATAATTAATCCACTTGGTTTCGAATTTTAGAGCTCAACCTTCATCCTGCCGAGAGCTGGAAAGAGATGGGAGCTCTCGGAGGAAACAGGGGAGCTCCTGTCTGCTTGGACAGTATGAATTATTAACTTCTGCGGGCACTGTTGTTCAGACTTCAGTGTTAAAAAGACGTGGTTAACGTCTTCCCTAATTTTCTTGTCAATTTTCAGAGTGAAACTTCCTCTCTTCTCGCACGCAGCAGTGTGAAAGCCAGGGGAACCCGCAGAGAGCGCGAGTTTGTGCTACCAGGCGGCTGAAGTCGTTTTATCTTAAACTGTTAATTTTTCATAACGCTGCATTTTTTATGTATTAGTGACTGAGCTCTCGGCCAGATATTTTATTTTTTTAATATTTGCATTTTTGTAGGAATAAAAAAAAATAAATAAATTATATTTGCTTGAAGAAAACATCAAAATTCAAGCAGATGGGAGTTTTTACCAAAAGAAGACTGTTTTGCTCAGAATTCATTCTATTTCCAAAACCTCAAATAAAGTTTCATATCTTTCAGCAAATCTTGGACCGGGATTATAAATTCAAAATAAAAATACAGAAATTTCCTACGTTGAGCTTATAAATGCTAGTTTACGACATATTCTGGTGTCTTAATGAGAGCCATGTGACCAAAGTTACACATTATAGGAAACAGCCAAAAGGCACATATTATTTTACAGGTATATTTTTAACTGTAGAGGATTGCTTTTTAAAAGTTTAACACAAGATGTTGTTATCCTTTTTTAATTAAAAAATTACTGCGGTATTTTTCCATTTTTAACATGCTCTGCTCTGCACCTCAGCAGTGCGCAGGGGAACCACATCGTGTCCCCAGAGTCCTCTGTGCACTACAGATGTTGGCACCAATGCTATTTATTGTCACCTTGCAGCTCCCAAAAGCTCTGTCTTGCTGATTTTCTTCACCGCAAGCCCTCACAGCATCATTTCAGAAAAGTTTTGGGTGTACAGAACTGCTGATGTTGGATAGCAACAGCATCACTAAAACACTTTTATTTTACTTAAGCCCAGCAAACTAAGACAGTGATGATAATGGCATGTGACGGTATTGGAGAGGAAAGTCTCAGGCCTTGCTACACCTCACCTGTTAAATATTATTGGGTTTAGTGCCGTAGGAGGTCTGAGCTCTCTGGACCTCACAACACAGCCTTAGTAATTATCCCCATTTCTAACCCCATCTCCACTGTTTGTCCCTATTGACAGTGCTGCTATTGAATACCCAGTAATGGGTTGCAGCCTCCAGCAATCCTCCCTCTCATTTTCCAGCTGAGGGGAAACACAACAGATGAGCCCATACATGAAAAGGAGGGGAGGCAAGGCTGTGGTTCTCTGTGAGGGCATCAGTGGCACTCACTCAGGTCCTGGGCACAGGGGACACACACCACTGATGGCCCAGCGGTGGTTTCTGTCTATATGTGTGGTACTAAACAAGGCTCAGTCTGCAGCCAAATCCACCAGGTCTCAGTGCTGGAGGGCAGCTTGAGGCTGACTTGGGGAGGAATTGCATTGAGTCAGCCTGGCTAGCTTCCCCCCCAGGAAGGAACCATGGCCAAAAACTGTCCTGGCACCTCAGGTCTCTGTATGCTACCCTGAGACCAACAAGCATCCCTCCGGCAGTCCATACAAGCCTTCAGTGGCACCAATTTCACTGTAAAATATTTGCATGTTTTCAATTACAGTGTAGGCCAGGCAGACCCACGAGGCTCTTCGCAGTGCCGAGCCCATACAATGGATGCATTAGATCGTTCTCTTAAGCATTGCCTGGTGGGCCAGAAGAATCCTGGGTTTACAAGAGTTAAGGACGGAGGGCTGGGAATTAATTGACATCTTCCATCTTCATATGATCTCAGGTGGATACTTTATTTTTTGTCTGAGGAGGTTTATTTTCCTCCAGCTTGATTGGATGAATTGTGTTCCCAGAGATCAGAGAGTTCAGATGGCAGAGGATCCTCTTACCAGAAGATGAAAGCCAATATAATCAACTGCACAACTTCAAAACATGCAGCTTGTTCTTGTTGGCTGCGCCTAAGTTTTCCCTGCAGAGAAGCTGTCGACAATGATTTGATATCAATCCAGTAACAATCCCTGGTTTCTAATAATAATTTGCACTTCAGTAGAAATGTTCATGTGAGGCTCTGAGAACATTTAGCAGATGGTCATTAGCGAAGCTCCCCAGTTCTCCTGCAAGGAAGAGATAACAATTATTAGCCTTGTTTTACAGATGGTGACACCGAGGTGAGGCACTGAAAGGTGAAATAACTCTCCTAATTTTCCATAACGAGCCGGTGGCAACAGATCTATGAATGAAACCCAGGCATCCTGCTGCGATTACTCCACAAACCCCATATCCTTATCTCTTACAGGAAAACATGGTCAAAGAGGTGAGCCTGGAAAGCAAAAAGCGAGTGACTCAAAGGCAGGCTTCATGACACATTTCTGGAAATAAGGAATTAGGTCTGGGTCAATAAATAACTGGAAAACCAGGGGGACGCAATCTGAGAGGCATGTGAAATGAGGATGGATGGAAAAGCAAGAAGATAATGGAAGGGAGGGGAAGGAAAACAGAGAGCGGGACTGACTTTTTCTTTCCACTCTTGGTTTCAATCAGCGTTGTAAAACGAAAGGTTAAGGCCCAGAAGGAACAGAGAAAGCGAGCGGCGTCTGCCCCTGCGGGGCTGAGACTCATGAGGGAGGCTCCCCAGGGGCTGTGCTCACCAGGCCCATGGCCCATGGCCCTCAAGCCTCAACCCACAGCCCACATCCCTCGGCCCACAGCCCAGGGCCCTCAGCCCATGGCCCATAGCCCTCAGCCCTCAGCACAGGGCCCTCAGCCCTCAGCCCTCGGCACGGAGAAGCCCTGGCAGCAGGGGTGCCCCTGGCAGCCACCACCCCCCGGCCTGGCGAGCACCAGCCCTGCTCCCTGCAGCCGGCAGCGGTGGGAGGGCAGGCTGGAGGTGTGTGGACAGGCACTTTGGGGACTAATTTTAGCTTTCTGTTGTCCTGCCTTTCCCTTTCTCACCCAGGACGTCTGGACTGCTGACACCGATTGACTGGCTGATGCTCCAAACCGCTGCGCTAACATCACACATACGCGACGAGGGGAACGCGGCCCAGCTAGCTGGCCCAGCGGTGGAGTTTATAAAACAGCCAAATGGAAGCCAAAAGACTCGAGTTTAATCCCTCCAGTTAAGTCATCTAGATTCCTTCTCGCCACCAGCCATCTGATCTCAATCAACAAATCTTGGCCTTCGTTTCCTAACCTAACTGAGTCCCAGTGCTGAAGCCTGAAGTGATCTGCATGCAAACTGCTTTAGTAGTAATACCTTCAAGAGGGATTTATTATTATTATTATTATTATTATTATTATTGCTATTGCTATTGCTATTAATATTACTATTATTTCCCAAAAGCACTCTAATGTGAAAGTGGTATGCAAACAAGAAAGGTGTCAGTAAGGTTTGCTGTCAGTAATTTGTAAGCACTGTAATTTTCTTCCATTCATTTTTAACATCTATAGCTATTAAGAGTATATTGAAATAGATGTACTAACGTGAATATATTGTATTACAAATATATAATACCCAATCATTGAGTATTAAAATGGCATGCTTTTTATGACTAGAAATACTTCCAATTTGTCTGTTCCTCTCATAACATTACCAGGATTTTGTAAGCAGATCAAACTTGGACTGCTCTGTCCACATCTTTAACATCAGTAAGCAGCATCACCTCTAGCTGCAAGATACACTTATGAAACTCTGCAATACTTTGTTTTCAGCATCGTCCAACACACACTCCAGCACCAGAGAGCCAGAGCACCAGACCTGTAACCAGAAGTGTGCTGGAGTGGTAAAATATTGGCTTTATAGCAGGGAACACCAGGGCAATTCCAGAGAGCAGAGCCGACGGCTGCATCGGCCAGCTCAGAGACAGCTCATGGCCAAGAACACGGACACTGCTGATGCTGCAGGAGCTCCTGGGGGGCTCAAAGCAAAGGGCTTCATTCAGCATATTTGCATTTTGGAAGTAAATACTGCTGCATGCCCAGAAGGAATCCCAAATGTGGGGAGAAAAGAGAAGAAGGAGGAGGCAGGAACACTGCGCTGCTCTGCCTGTGCCAGCTATGAGCACGTTTTTCATGATGCAGAGAAGATGGCAGAGCAGCTCATGCCAAGAACAAGTGTGTGTCACCTCAAATACTCTTTTTTCCATGCCCCTTTCATTAAACCCGATCGCCAAATTTCCCATGCCTTGTCATAGCCCCAAAGAAATGAAGTGGCAGAGGAGTCAACCTGCACAGAAAGACCTGTGTTTGAAGGGCACTGTGTACGGAAAAAAATCCTGCAGGTTCTCCTGATCTTTGGTCCGCAGTCCTGCATGGTGCTTACTGTAGAGGAATATTAGGGAGATGCCATTTGTCAGGCCAAAGTGCTTCCCAGCAAAAGTCAGGATTCACGACTGGATTCCAGATACTCAAGGCTATCTTTAGCAAGCGGAGTTGTGAAACATCTCTTCAATTTTGCCATCTCTCATGACTACAAACTGTTTATACCTCAACATTATTTTTTTCCTTATCATCTCTGTCCACTTCCAGCAAGCACCAAGCACAACCCAAATGAGGGAGCAGCCAGGGGCCGAGGTACTTTCCACAGGGACAGGGATGTGACTCCCCGAGAGCCACTTGCTATGCCGGAGGATTGGTCACTCTTGTGCCACTTGAAGAGAAATATATCCACAAAACTGTACAGACATTCACCTGCAACTGCTGAGAACCCAGTGCCAGCCCTACAAGTGCTTACAATTGACCTACAAGTCACGTGCAGTGTGAGCGAATCAGTTTCCTCCCTTCAGGAAAGCAGACCAAAGAGGGACCATTTCAAGGCATGTTTCAGTGTGGACATACAGTTAAGTAACATCTTGTCCAGGGCTGGAGCTCCTGTTCAGCTGCAGACCCTCAGCTTTCACTCCTCCTCATTTCAATGTGACATTACCTGTGATAACGCAGGAGCTTATTTCACAATTTCTTTTTCTGAACATGCACGAGATACTATGTAGTAGCAAGGGACACAGAGGGAACAAGATATGCCATTTTGCCAACTAAAATAATTGTATTACAAAGCTCAGTCCGGCTTACATTATTGTGCTGTGCTCAATCAAACACTATCCCAAAGGTGCACACGTATCTGCAGACTATTTTAGGGGCTGGCAGCTGCTTCAGTACACTTACTCTTTTTTATTTTTTTATTTCTTCATCTTGGGGCTTTTAAAATTGATGGGAGGCTGAAGGCAAGAGCTGATGCATTGTAGATGACAACAAAAGAGGCTCCATAAAATTGCTTTTGGCATCTCGTGTGCGTTCCGTCTACATCTTATAAATTACCGCTGCATTTCAGCGATAAAAATAGTTTTGTATTTGGAATTGATTACAGTGAGATAAAGTTCTAATAAAAAAAAAAAAGTACTGATGCATAAATATTCTGAACATACAAGGGTAATTTGATTTGATAAAATAGAAGTAGGGCTCTTAATTTCTTTTAAACGGAACACGCATCCACACACGCATACCACAGTGCAGATGAAACTTCAGCAGCTGTTTTACTTAGGATTCCCAGAAATGGTTATGTGCCTCTTGTAGCTCTTCTCTCCAGACGTTTTTATGGCAATCTCCATGTCACCGGCATTCTCATCCCCGATGCCGGGTAACGTTCCCCTGCAATCTGAACATGTTCAGCCCAGGACACTGCGCTTTCTGCTATACAATAAACATCGATCCCTTTCCTGTGCCCTTAAGGGTGATCATATTAAGTAGGCTATTTTTATTTAGTTCGTTCCTTAGCGCATCAGCTCTGCGACCAGTGCTTTTGCCTTAACTGGGACTGCAGGATCAGCAGAGGGAGCTGATATATTGTTTTCAGCAATTCTTATATAAATGGAAGCATCACTTTATTTACATGAAAAAGAGGGAAATAGCTGTTCATATTTCAGTACAACCCAGACCAGCATGCTTTACTCAAGCAAAATGCTATTTGACTTCGACTAATAAATTAAGGGTGAAAATTGGCTCTGCATCATGACAAATGCATAGTTAACCTTTAAAGAAACATGAGGCTTAATTGCAGATAATAGGGCTGGATGAAGGACCTGGTGAAGCCAGAGCAAAGCACCAGGGCTGATTTGCTGAGCCCCCCACCCGCTCCAGCACTGGTGCAAGGCTCTGCCCTCAGGCATAAGCAAGCCTCCAAGTCCCCAGCCCCTGCAGCTCATGCTGGTGTTAGCCCAACCCCGAGACCTGCACCCGCAGAGGCCGTGTCCGCTCACAGCCCTCTGCACCCCCCATCCAGGCTGGAAAGAGGCTTTTTGGGGGGGCAGGAAGCCATCTCCTCTGGTCCCACCAGCGCCCTGCCAGAGCCGCGGCGGGGGCCGGGGCTCGCGCCTTTGATGTGGGCTGGACGGGATGTGGATGCGTCTGCTCGCGCCAGCCGCGCTAGCCGAAGCGCAGAAAGAAAAACCGACGGCAGAAAGGCGATTGTTTCTGTAGAGCAGCTTGAGCATTCCTCAGTTCTCAATAATGTACGATAAGCTGTTACGAGTGCCTTAAAAATCTTCCATATGAATAGTAAAAGCTGTACAAAATGTGTTCCCAGCAACTATTTCATGGTCCCGGGTCATGCTTCCACGGGGTAAATGCAGGTAGACTGACAGCACGTTATTTTTAAATTTCATTTATTTATTTTTGTGTACATTTTTTTTAATTTGACTGACATAGCATTGCTATAAAGATGCCCTGCTCTTTGAATATTTAATCCAAGACCACTAGTTCAAGTGTGGTTATGAAAAGTCACGGCAAACATATGACTGGAAAGAGGTGGTTGGTTTTGACTTCCAGGCAGTTGTTTGAAGCATTTCTTAGATGCACACAATATTCAGCAGAACACACGCACACACAGTGCTGAGTTTAACACACACACACGCGCACACACACATCTGGAAAACGGTTACAGTGGTTGAAGTTTCAAAAGGTGTACTGTCCCCTTCTCTCAGCAGCAGTGATAAACCTTTGGATATCCTGAGAAATAAAATTGAAGCGTAGTAAAGAAGATTAACTTATTCCACCAGCAGGGTACTTTTTTTTTTTTTTCAAGTTAAATATATTCTCCCAATCTTTTTTTTTTTTTTTTTTTTTTTTTTTTAATTAAGAGGGCAGAGGGAAAGGTCCTGGGGCAGCCAGGGTTAAAGAATACCAGTTCAATTGTTCCACCAATGTCCTTAATCCAGTACAACACGGATCCTAAAAGCATCTCATTAAAACAACATCATTAAATAAAAGCCTATCTAATGTTACGCACATGGTCCTACTGTCAGTTTCCTACTATTTATCATCTTCATAGTACGAGGAACGGCTTTGAGATGAATGAAGACAACACAGGTTAGGAGAAGTGCTTCAGAGAGCACGGATGTGAAGCCATAGGGCCAGCAGCCGGAGGACCACCGATGTGCTCTGGAGCACGAGGGCACTCAGGGGCTCTGCAGTGCCTGCCTGCCTCCTGTGGGAATTTTGCCTGCCTCCAACGTGCAGTTTTGCCTGGCTGCAAACCTCATTTGGCACTGGGGAGAACCCAGGCGGCATCTCACGAAGACGACAGCACCTGCTTTCTGCTCAGTAAACCCCCAGCATGTGTTCACGAGCGCTGGCCAAGCCAGGGCGAGAAGTGCGGGGACTCAGAGCTTCCCATCCCCATCCACCCTCACCCAAAGCTACAATTTGGGGTCTGGCATTAGGATGTGGACACTTTTGATTCTCATGAGCTCCGGCGAGCTGCCCTGTGCCACACACTCCCTTGCAGCCAGAGGGGTTGTGTGAGGTGACGGGCTGCCGAGCAGCAGCGAGCGCTGCGGAGGAAGCAGGCCAGCAAAGACTTAGACAACAAAAACAAACACGAAGCAATTAAAAGAAGGATGGGAGATGCGGTCTGATGCGCTTTTGCCAAGAAATAAATATTTTACATTGCCCTTTTTGAAAACACTCGCTTTGTGTTTTTTAAGTCTCCAAAATGGCAGCTGCTCGCGGCACCCACCCCTGCACACACACACCCCAACACACACACGCTTCCAGCCTTGGAGAGCTACCGGATTTACTTCGAGACGAGTTCCTGGTGCATTTTGACAATTTACTTTGAGGCAAGTTATTCTCAAGAAGGCAAAGTTCATGCGTGGCTTTGACAGCTCCACTTTCTCACAAATGGTATTTGAAAAGCAGAAAGCAAATGAGGGCCAAAGCTCCATTTAAAGTTCACCTCAGATGCCTGAAAAGCATTTATACCCACATCCTTCTGAGGTCCCTGCTTTATGAACTTCTAATGAATTCCACATTCTGCTACCCAACGTTTCTTATACATAGGGGGAAGAAAAAACAAACCAGAAAACCAATGCAAGCTGTTAGGAAACAGATGCACCACAGCAACGCCGGGGAGGCTTCGGAAGCAGCAGAGCAGCAAGGCACCTTTGCGAAGAGGGGGAACGGGAGGAAAAGAACAAAAAGCATGTATTTGTGAGATGCCAGTCCTTACAGACTCACGCAGGGCACACATAGAGGATTTTGTCTCCTACAGAGCAAGCACAGCCTCTCGTGGGCAGGACTCGTGGGCAGGACTCGCGGCCTCCTCACCAGGGCAGGTGTTTAGCCAGAGGCAGGCCTCAGCACCTCATTGCCCCGAGGGCTGACACAAAACTCCAGGCTTTTTTCTGACGAGGCTCAGACAAACCCAGGCCATCATGAGCCAGGTGTTATACCTCAGGTGGTAAACGATCCTTTTCTTGGAATTCCAGTGCGCTGCTGGTTAACAAAGCCGCGGCACTGAGCGTTCATGGCAGCTAAACTGACCCTGGTGCAAGTCAATGCCCTCCTGAAGGAACAACTACAACCCGACCGGTGCTTTTCCTATTAAAAACGACAGTAAAAAAGTGAATAGGCTTATTCAGAATACTCCAAGACATTGAAAGAAAAAGTGAAAAATGCTTTTGTAATTAAAAAAAAAAAAAAAAAAAAAAAAAACCTTGCTTATCTCCATCTCCAATTCCAGAGCAAACCAGGTCACTAAAAGAAAAACTGAGATGCTCTATATATAATTTAAAATAATAATTAGCCACCTACTGACACTTGCTGTCCCAGCTGTCAGGAGATACTAAAGTGATTCCATATAGCTTGAGGGCAGGCTGGGAGACACCTTCAGCACATCTTGGGTAGTACCAGGAATGGATAAATAATAAATAATAAGAACATGAGAAAGAATAATCAGCTTTCCATATGTGAGGAAAAGAAGAGACTTTCACAGTTATGAAATAAATGATGGTACTGGGGAAAAAAATAAAATAAAAAACACCCCAAAAATAAAATAAAATGAAATATAAAATAAAATAAAATAAAATAAAATAAAATAAAATAAAATAAAATAAAATAAAATAAAATAAAATAAAATAAAATAAGGACTTGCCTTACAGTAGGTTGGAAGTCTTCCCTTTTTAATGTGTTCAAAACACAGTTGCTTTGCCTGTGTCTTCTTCAACACCAGCAGACCACTGGGAAGTGGTTGCTTTTCCATTCAGCTCAGTTATTTTTTATTTTTTTTAGTGAAAGTACATAGAAATATCCTTGTTACATACTTCCCACCATTGCAAAAAAGCACATTTCACACGCAAGGTGACAGAAGTGCTAGAAATTTCATATATTTTGATACCAAACATGGACCTTCACGAATAAAACTGTCATTCCTTAAATTGAAGATTTTGGACATTTTTAGACAGCTTTTTTTTTTTTTCTTTTTCTGTGAGAAATGACAAGTTTTACTCCAGCATATCCCCAGTTTGCAAGACGCTACATGTAGCAGCTTCCCCCCGGTGTATTGCTGTTGAAAAACAAACGCCAAATTCCCACCGTTTTGCATGTTGTGATGATTTCCAGCAGCCCCACTGGCACGGTGACAGCCATCACCAAACACAAACCCTCAATTCACTGTTATGGAGAAAGAGAAATGGTGGCAGAGCCCTGGAAATGCACTACATACCTAGATTTATGGGGAATTTCGGAGCCACATCCTGGGTTTGGTGATGTTGTACTTTGTACCGGGCTATTTTCTGTCTGTAGAGCCCCGATCTGAGTTAAGACCACCATGCAGCATGGACTATGTTATCAGATATTTATGGAAGACTCATGACTAACTCTGGGCAAAATGTGGATGGGGAGCTCTGCAGCTGCACCTGTAGATGTGAAAATTCGATCCTGACTTAACAGCTACAGCGCAGGCTGTAATTTATCTTTAAACACACCTTTTTGGCTCTTACAAGGCACTTAATCTACATCTCTTCCCTCTGGCTGCCTAAATCAAGGACACCTGGTCCTTTCTGACTCTTCACTGTACCCTTCCTGGAAAAAAAAAAAAAAAAAGAAAAAGAAAAAAAAACAGCAGACAATTGTGTTGAGAAATACCAAAGACTTTCAGCTATTGTTCCTGGACACCCCAAGACAGCTGAAAGCTCTTAACTAGAGGAACAGACAGCAAAAGGAGATGTGGCAGACCCCAATACCTCCATCACACGCAACCCTGGGGAAAATCTATCTCCTTACATTTTTGGGGGCTGCGGGCACACCTGCTGCCAGACTGTTTTCCATCTCTCAGAGTTGGCCGCCTCTTGCCATAGCGCTTATCTCCATCCGCGTTTGGCACAACTTGGTTCGTAGCCTTGCATGAAGGGTCAAGGCATTTTAGAAAGACCACGGACTGATCTCCTATTTTCTCAAAAAGAATAAAAATCTGGGGCAAAATCAGAATGAATTAGGATAAACCCTGAGCTGGCCTGAATTCTCCCTGTATGAGAAACCAAACACAAACCTTCCTGATCAGTTCAGCAATACTTGGGGCGGGTGTGCTTATCCTTTATTTTGAAATTACACTATTCTGAGCTTCCTGGATTTAACTGGGCCCAAAAGCGAAAGTAACATACCAAAATACCCTGAAATAAACTTCTAGGAAGGGTTTTCAGGTCTGGCTAAAACCACACAGCTTTGGAAATTGCCGAAAGCTGTCTGATCTTTTGAGATTTCCATCTCTATTTCCAGCGCACATAAGACGCTTCCAAGCATTTCCCAGCTTATCCTCGCGGCGCTTCGCAGCCACTGGAGTCGTGCCCCATCGTTTAGAGAAACCCAAGAGCCTTTCGAGGAAGGAAACACCGCCCGGCCCGCAGCCTGGCTGCCGGCAAGGGCAAGCCGCCGTGCCGCGAGGCTGCTGCAACTCTGGAGCTGCTCCGCTTCCAGGAAGGGATTTTTAATGGGATGGCAGTGAAGCATGAGAGCGTGTCAGAGAGCAATCCAACAGCCCAGGGAAGCTCTCGCTTGGGCTGGATACCCGCAGGATAGCGAGGCCTTGGCTGTGGCTTCCCGTGGGCAGGCGCTGGATAAGAGGCAGGCAGCGCCGTCCTCTCCCAAAGCGCTCTGCGGAGAGCTGGCCGGAGGCCCCTATCCCTTGCCTTCACTCCGCCCAACCGCCTAGAAAAAAGGCTGCTAGTAAAATCCCAGACAGTAAAACGCAAAATGTAACAGTGACCAAGATGTAAGGGGTCGATGGAGGCTAAGAGCTTTCTAGCAACCCAGGAGTGCACTAAAGGAGGCCGTGTAATAAACGTCACGAGCCACAGTCGTTCCTGGGAACAGCACTGCCCGCAGCATGGCTCTCTGCAGAATTCACTTGCCCCTGTGGCCAGTAAATTAGATATTCCCATTTTTCAGTTAGTTATAAGCCACCTGAAAATGTTTATCCTCTTCTTTCTCAGCTACAGAAGCCTTCCCAAGCTTTTCCCATCATCTATGCCCAAGGAATCTCACTGACAAGCTTGAGAGGGGAAGCAGCAAAGCACGAGGCCATGCAGCAGGCAACAAGCACTGGTTCACTTGCAGTTTTTCCCAGTCATTTTATTTTGAGTTTTAAATTTTGTTTCCCTTGCAAGAAGTGGGGACGCAGTGGCAATCTGGGACACGTGACAAAACGCATGCCCTAAATCCATTCCTCTCTGTCTGCTTCACTCTTCTCCACCACCTCCAGACCTTCCTTGGCAGAGGGGACCAAGACCAGCTGCCTAGCAGAGGACTTATTTTGTCCCTATGCCATTAAAACCACCCTTGCAGTTTACTATACTCTCTTTAGAGTCCTCTTCATTTCTACAGCACACAAACCTTTGTGTCCAGACCACCGGCGCCACCACCTCCTAGCTGTGCTTATGCTCACCTACAAATAAATAAAGGCTGTGATTAAAATGAGCTTTTTTTCTTGCCCTCCTTAACAACAAAATCAACTGATGTTGTGGCGTGGGGTTACACGAAGGAGCTGCATTCTTTCAACCTGCAACAGAGATAAGTACAGTGCATAAAGCATCTCTTCCAGCCACTGTCCGGGAGTGAATGTCAGTATGCTGCATAGCTCTGGCCTGCCAGAGCACACGTCAAATTTCATAGTATCCATCTGCTCCAGTAAAGGCTGAGCTGAAATATTAATTAGGAGATCTGATCCCTTCTCACCAGAAACAATCTGGATTTTATAGCTCAGCCAGAGGCCAGAGAAGCAGACAAAGCTCTGCGATACATCCTTTGCTGCTGGTTAAAGGCTTTCAAGGAAACAACCAACTTGGGGGAGAGGACACAGGCTGTAAAACACATGGACATCTGGTCTGTTATGTCCACCCTTCGTCTGCCCCAAGCTCAGCCCCCTCCTCCTAAGTGCATGTTCAGAACAGAGAGAGATGACTCCTCTAACATAAACAGCTATAATATGGCAATAAAGATTAATGAGTAAAACTTGCCATTTTATGTATAATCCGCGGGGATTTACAATCATTAATCTTTATTAGTGTGTAATAACTGTTTAGACAGTAAGGACAGATTCTCAGCTGGACAAAACTGGCCTTTTTCCAGCAAAGCCAATGGAGCAATGCCAGTTTACACCCTCCATGACCCTAGCTCTAAATGAGACCCATCCCCATCTGCAGGAATCATATCGCTAGCAGTATTTCCCCAACAGCGGGAGCAGACCAGTGAAGGCAACTATTTGTCTTTCTCTGTATCTGAAAAAGAGAGCCGCATGAGTCCAGGAAGCTCAACAATAGACATGTCAATAAACATGAGGAAATTCAATGAAAAAGCAACAGCAACAAAAGGAACCCCAAGGAGCAGGGAAGTGGATGATTTTTGAGGCAAGACTATAAGATCTGGTTTGGCAGGAGCGTAACTAAGAGGGATGTAGCAATCTTTGGCATGTGAAAGAATGAAAGCACCAAGACAGGCTCCCAGAGTTCCTCTAAGAGGAACAAGATGGAAGAGAGAAAAAAAAAGAGCATCTTGGCTGGCTTTTCTGAGAGAGGAGTTTGGGTTTTGTTTTTAATAAAAAAGAGGTCTATTAAACAAGGGAGCTGGTGGGAACCTTGTCTGAACTACATCAGACCAGCCACTAAAGCAATGCTGCGTTGGCCGAGCAGGATTTCCTCTTCCAAAATGTCTAGGAAAGAAGGGAAACGTGCAGGTACATACTTAGCTTCCTGCAGACACGGAGAAATCCTGGCTAAGGGTGGCAGTGCCGGTGTTCTTGCCCTTGGAACTGGGCACGGCACTGCCACAAGGTGCACCTAACACTGACCCAACAGGCACACAACCACCTCCTTACACGGCTGTTAAAGAACTGGGAGCTCAACTTAATATTTTAAGATCCACTTCTGACCTACCAAATGCCTTCCCCGCCGCACAGGGGAGGCCGGCTGCCTCCAGAACTGATGGTCCCTCCTCTGCAACAAGTCGGAGATGCCTCCTTCATTGCCAGGAAGCCCAACAAAAGGCAGGAAAAATGCAGAAATACAGTACGTGGATATCTGTGTAGTTCTGTACACCTGGAAAATCTCCAGAGAAGATGGGCCTTGCACCCACTGCAGCAGCAGGAACCTGGCATTTAAAAACAGTAACCAGCAAATGCCCTCCGATATCTCCATTAAATTTAAGGGACCATCAGGGTCCCAAAAAGTAGCTTTCAGGCTTGCCACAGTTCAAGGCAACATGCAGGAGGTTCCAGGCACATCAGGAGCTGTAAGGAATTTGCATGTCAGAGGAAAAAAGCGGAACATCATGCCCCTGCGGTCTCCCTCTTCCTACCATGAGGATGGGCCGTGCATGTCTCCTGCAGCCCCACAGCCGCTGCTGTGGCTGAGCAGAGAGGAGCAGAGAGGAACAGAGATTAGCAGAGAGGAGCAGAGAGGCCCTCGCTGCTCTGCAAATGCTGGAATTAATTCCCACTGCTGGTCCAGGCCACAGCTCGGTGCTGAGCTCCGGGCAGCTTTCCTCTCCTCTTTGCTCCCTGGTGTGTTTTGGTTTGTTTCAGGTCCATGGCATAAGACCTGCTTCTTTCGCACTTTAAATATCCTGACTCAGGACAATCTAACACCCTGCGTGCTGCCCACAGTGCTGTCAGAAACAAAAAAAGCCTTTTGGAAAACAGCTTCAGCTCAGCAGCATGACTGGTCGGGGGGCACGGTGGTTAGGAAGGGCTTGATGTCCCTGAATTCATGCCTGCCACAGGCCAACCTGTACTCATGTTATAGTCTAACAAGATTTTGAGTATTGACCAAAGCCTTTTCATCTTTACAGAGCTCACAATCAAAGGAAAGAGAAAAGAGCCTGAATTTTGTCTTGCAACCCAGCATGTTTTCAGCTTTTAAGCACGCAGGAGTCCCTGGCTCTCCTCCCTGCACTGAGGCCACCGGCTCAGGCTTCTCTCTAAGAAAACCCTGGATCAGGCCAAGCTTTGTGTCCACACATGCTACAAGAGATGCAGAGGCAGAGCCTCCACAGGGCTCTCCTGCCGTGAGTACCTTCCGCAGCGGTGATCACGCGGATCGCTGCTTTTACTCACGCTGGTCACAAGGATTCACACTTGCTCCGGGCTGACGTAAATGACTTTTAAAGGAACAAAGTGATGGAGAATCAAGAGGGAAGTGAAGTGATTTGTTGCATGTTCTATTGTAATGTCGTTAAAACAAAGGGATTAGACGGCCCAAGCACTGCAAGAGCAAAAAGCATAAAAGAAAGCACTCAGCATGTAGTGTTGAGGCATGCAGGAATCGTTTTAGAGGGTTACTAGCTGCAGACAACACTGACATTAATTTTCTATTGGAAAACGCTGGTGACATTAATATCTGCTATTAATACTGAACTTTGACAGTATCTCATAAATTCAACCTGTCAATTACAATGGCACTGAAATAAAGGTGCTGTGAGGTCAAGGAGATGCGGTGTCCAAACGAGACTTATATTCCAGGAGAAAAGCAGCAAAAACAATCTTTAACAAAAGCATCAGATCCATATGTAGGAAAACCAAAGGGTGGTTTTAAATGTCATGTTTTTCAAAGCGAGAATTGATGCTGGAACCAACTCTATAAACTGGCTGGCCGGACTTTCAGCTGCAGCTGAGGACAATCAATCAAAACAGCTCTGTGACTCTGAGAAAGTGAGAGAGAGAAAACACACACACACACCATGGAATATGAGAGGGCAGATTATGAGCCATGCGAGGCCTTTTAAAATTACACTGTGAAGTAAAACATCTTTTGTGTTTCATCCGCAACGAAATGTGACCTGAAGGGTTCTCCTCGACACGAAGTGGAATACGGAGCCCATCGTTACTGAGGCTCGGGCAGGCTCACGAAGCACAGGCTGAGGAAGGGGAACCTCACCCCAAAGCCTGCTCGACCCGTGAGCTCTTTGCAGCAAGGAAACTCCTGCACCTTGACCCCTGCGAGCCCACCTCAATCCACCCCGCTCCGCAGCAGAGGGGCACAAGGATCAATGAATCCTCAGGAGCAATTCACCCCGTCCCCTTTGATGCTGGCTGCAGGGCAGAGCAGCACAGGTTTAGGGTTCACAGCCACCTCTGTGGGCACCACCAGCCACGGCCGTGGCGGTGACAGCGGCAGCCCAGGCACTGGCGGTGTCTGCACCTCTTCGAAGTGGTCGGCACGTCCCTAGTGCTAGCGGTACCGCCGCTCGGGGATCCCTGCTCCAAACACTGCCCTCCTCGTTGGCCTTTCCAAGGGGTCGCTTCCCAGGTGGATGCTCAGGCTAGTCCAGAAGCCCAACCTACTCCAACGGAGACCAAAGCCACTAAAATGGGAGAGAAAGGGCAGGGTCCCAGGCTGAATTACATCCCGTGCAACTGAGACGTTGCAGGGCAAGGCATGCTTCCAGTTGGGATTTGGCTCCAAGAGCCTGTGCAGAAGTGATGGGTGGGGAAGGGAAGCACACAGAGGGGCACAAGGCACGCACGCTGCAGCTCAGCCGCACACAGGCACTCCCCTTTGCAGGGCTGTGGGAAGGAGCCACAGGCAAAGGCAAAGGCCTGAGAGCCGAGCAAGGCAGCTGTGCAGGTTTGGCTCAGTCAAACCAGCATCAATCTGGAGCAAGTGGCCTTGCTCCAGACCCATGGCAATGTCTTGCAGCTCCCCCCTTCTCTAGAAAGTAACCGCCTTACCTAAAAGCAGCGTGATACACTGTCTTCCCCAACCACCCAGCCAGCCCCCGTGCTCCTGCCCTTGGCTCGCAGCTTTTCTCGGAGGACCTGGCCAACAGCAACAAGCTCCTGGTACGGGTGGGCTGTGGTTTCCCTGCGTGGTTTTCCCGGCGGCTGCTCTCACGGGAGACACCTGCAGCCTGTGCCGGAGCCCAGCACTCCCAGCTGCCTTCAGCATCCCGACCAGCGCTGGACACGACCCAAACCGCACGCCGGCACAGGCTCCAGGGGAGCTCGCTAGCACTCCCAAAAGTCTACGGGCAAGCACGGAGGGATTGCTGCCGAGGCAGCGCCTGGAAACTCGCGCCGAGATATCCCTGCTATGCAGACTGTTGGCCTTTCCCATCTGGAGAAGGAGAGAGGAACACCCTTTTAGACCCAAAGCAGCACATCCCCAGCCTAGGTGACCCCAGACACTGCAACGCTGCTGGGTGCAAGGGCAGGCGGGGACCAGCCACTGCAGCCTCCTCCTGAACTCTGTGCAACTTACTGGACAGGCCTTTTCCCTCTGGGGCTTCGATCCCAGCCAGTCTCCCACAATATCTTCCCACCCCGGACCTCATCACCTGCCCGATAAAGCAGAGTAAGTGTGTGGGACGCAGGGCAGGGGCTTTCCCCAGGCAGGAGGCTGGCAGAGCACCGCAGGCACCAGGCTGGTTGGGCCATGCTGCCCGGGCTCGGAGCACGGTCTCCGGAGGAGAGGAGACCTCGCGGGACGCCGGGGCCTCCCTGCCTTACAGTGACGCTGCCTCGCACCCCGTGAAGGCAGCTCGAGTAGCTGAGCTGAGATCCTTGTTTATAAATTCTTTTAAAGATGCATGTTAAATATCTTCCACGACACAGACACTTCTCGTCTTTCTCTTCTCCTTTGACACCTTTACCCCAGCAAAGCCCTAGGACTATCGCTTGCTGTGGCCTCATTTAGCATCATCATCGTCACCACACATTCATCCTCATATAAAACAGAAATCTATTCCATCAAGCACTTAACATAAATATTAAAATAATGGAAGGGACAAAATATAAATCTACATACAACTTCATGACTACCATAGCACCTATTACCATGACAAAGCAAATTCTGGTTTGGGAGGAAGGGAAGGGGAATAAGGAGAAAGTTAGGAAGAGGGATTTTGACTGTCATTAAATATGTAAATCACTCTTTAAATTTTTTTTTTGTTGTTTTGTTTTTGTTTTAAGGTTACCAACCTTATTAAAATTCATTTCACTAACCAGCTCGTTCTATGTCACTATGGATACCAAAGAACCCTTTTAAAAACTTCGGCGAGGCGGGGGTTTCTCAGAATAAAAACAAAACAAAACAAAACACGGCGACTTTCTGTTGGTGCTTTCATGACAAGTCCTGCCACGCGCCCCTCCCCTGCACCCACCAGTCCACAGAAGGGCAATTCATATACAAGTCCAGTTCTCAGTCTCCCAGGATGAGTTTGACAAAAGAGGCGACGTCTGTCTCTTTGGATTCGTGCAGGGTGAAGAAAGGATGTTGCTAGGAAAGAAGAGAAGAGAGAGAAAAAAAAAAGTTTATTATTCACAACACTGAGGACCAAACCTAACCCCTTTTCAGCCGGTCTTCCAGACAGTGAAAAACACTTTGTCGCTAGCATCATAATATTGGGCTTTCCATGTTTCACAGCTGCAGGGAGTCTAGGAAGCCCAAGGGGCCACTTCATGGAGGCCGTGGATTCCCTCTAAACCCTGCCCTGGCTGGGAGGGCTGACCTGGGCTGCTCTTGAGGCAACAGAAGGTATTAAAAACACTGCCTCTATCCCTGCTATGTCATGCCCTTCAGCCCAAGCTGGCTCACAGCTCTGCGGTGCCCTGGGATGAGAAGCGCTGCTCCTGAGACGGCGGTTACCCACCCCACCGCGCACCAGCTCCAACAGGAGCAAGGGAAAAAACCTTGCAGGAAGGCTGACTGCAGTGGGTTTTCCCTCAACTTCCTGCTTTATCTGTGTATTTACCCTCTGGTGACTTCTGAGTCTCATTTCTTCCCTGCAATTGCTCCTGCTCGCAGCAGGAGATGGCTACTTTACCCTGAACCGCCGCAGAGAGGAAAGCCATCCCGGCTGGAAAGCCATCCGCAGCTGTATGTTTAACTACTTAATCGTGACCAACATGGGAAGACATCCTGCCAGAAAATCTTGCCTACATTTCAGCGCAAATGGAAAAATATGTGTAAGGAGAAAAAAGCCCACAGCCGAATGCCTCCCCCCCCCAAAAAAAAAAAACAACTCCTCTCTGGCGGCACCGGTGGCTCGGTTTGCTCTCGGGGGGCTGCAACGTATCAGCTGAGATCAGCCAGCTTCCACCTGAAATCACCAAAACACACTTTCCCACACACTGTTTTGGCAGTTAATTACATTTATTTGTATTGAGGGTGTCGGAAAGGGCCAAAAGGCAGCTGGGGCCCTGTGGGGCTCACAGGCAAAGCTCTGCTGTGTGTAAAATGCTGTTGTACTTCCCATGTGCGGGCCGGGGGAGCTCACTTCGGTTCCTGACCCTCTCAATTCAAGCCAGATTTTTAAAGATATGTTGTAGTTTAGAGGGTTTTTCAAAGCTGCCACCCCCTGTTGCTGAGAGTTGGCTATCTCAAAGATCATTTCTAGCAGTGGCCACACGGAGGGAGGAGAAGGGCAAAGAAAAGAGACTTTCCAAGGTGGGCTCGAGCAGAAAGTTATCCGGTGAAGAGAGGCAGCTCTGAGCAGCCGGGAAGCAACCCAAAGACACAGCAGCAAGGAAAAGGAAGCACAATTATGTGGGAAATCGAGTTGAAATGGGTTGAGGCAAGGATCCAGACATAATTTAAGGTCTCCCTGGGTCAAACAGTCACGGGAATTGGAGTGTCCTGAATAACTCCCAGAGAGACAGCCCAAGTGGCCTGCTGTATCATTACCCCAGCGAGATGCCACCGCCTTCACACCCGGCGAATTCACACCCAAAGCAGAGCTACCGCAGCCTGGAGGCACCCGCAGGCGTGCCACGAGTGGCAGTGGTGGCCTCCAGCCCTGTCTCAGTGAACCCAAACCCTTTGCAACGCCTGAGGCTGGTGATGGCACAAAATACCCCGTGCTGGGTGGGCACTGCTTGCTCCTGCAACGTGCAGACCACCGGGGAGGAGCCCTGCAGTAGTTTCGTGCTCTGCTTCACCTGGGGAAGTGGGTTTTTAAATGAAATTAAGCACCGGTATCAGTTTTCCTGATGCTCAAGATAGCATAGCGTCATATTTTCCATGAGAAACCTCAATTCCACAGGAAAGCAAGGGAGCAGCCTTGGTCTAAATGACAAGTCCAATCCAGTACCGCAACTTAATGCCATAAGAGAGAGGAGGAGAAAAAAAAAAATAACACACAACAAAACAGCAACCCTCAACCACAGGACCTCACAACATTCATGTCAGCCATAAAATACCACAGCATTGAGATACTCTGGAGAGGTGATCCAAGAACCTAATTCAATAGAAATGCGCTCGCTTGCCAGTGGGTATTAATGCTGCAACAGACAGAGCTGCTCCGGTGAACCTTTTTGATAAAAGGCCATTTGGCAAACTTCAGAAATATGCTTAAAATATTATGTATTTATTCAATAATAATAATAATAATAATAATAATAAAAATAAATAAATAAGGGAAAAAAAAGCCATAAACCTCAGGCCTCCCTTTGTCTGAAACCAGTATTTGGGCAAACTGTGTATAAATCAGATCTATATATAGATTAATTGCATGACAGGGCCCAGCAAGAAATGCCACAGGAATCATTTACTGCTTACAACTCACTTTTGAAAGGTGTGTGGATTTCTAGCATGTCTTGTAGCCAGAGAACACCTCAAATCCTGGTGCTTTCACACTACAGAGGTCCCAGCACCTCCAAGCACACGGTCTGAGGCAGTGATGAGGCTGACCCCATGGTCAGCATCACACACATCCTACAATTATGGGGAAGAAGACACCGATGCCTGGGGATATTCTGCAGCAGTTTCCACCCCTTAACCAGAAGACTCCCTTTAGCAAGCTGTCAAGCAGATGACAGTAAAAAAGGGACCAGATACTTAGGAGCACCAGCTGTTAGGAGCATCAGGATCAACACCAGAAAGTCAGGAGTCCAGCCACAAAGCTGTGGGTATCTGGCAGAAAAATCTCATCTTAATCCCTTCTTCTTGCCAGCTCCAGCCTAGAGCTGTGTCTGAGTTTGTGCCAGTGTCCGCACTGCTGGAAGTTCATCAGCAGTTAAGTGCATCTGACCTCAACCCCCTGCACTGCTTTGCATTTCCCCAGCCATGAGTCTTTATCAGCATTTTCTTCCTCAGTTATTCCTCTGTCCTAGGCGTGCTCACAGCAAACAGTCTCTAAGCAGCAGACAAAATTCAATAACCGGAATTATTAGTCACAGACTTGTCTCTGTCCCTAACATCCAGGAATCACCCTGTCCAAAAAGTCTCCTCCGTGGCAATGAAGCTTAGCAGACCACTCAGCTCCTGCAGCCCATGTGGAGCATCCGTGCTGCAAGCATTTGGCTTCAGTGTTTGAAGCCATCACACAAACTCCAGAGGAGGATTTTACCCTTGCTAAGTGATCTCTGCAGCCTCATTCTTATCCCTTAGCAAATATGTTCACTGCTTTTACTTTTTTTTTTTCCCTTGATCTGACTGGTATAGCACTTGATTGACTTGATCCCCAAGAGCACTCGACTTGACTTGATCTCCGTTTTGCAGCACCTTCCTGAGACACTGAAGTGCCAGGATTCTCATATCTGTTATGAAAATTCAGATGCTGAGTATCCCAAATCACCACTCCCTATTGGAAACCCTGTCTACAGCACCTCATTATAACCCACCTCAATTTTGAACCAGTACATTGCATAATCCAGGCACACTCACCATAAGCTCTGGGTATGTTGGCCGTTCTTTGGAATTCTTCTTCAAGCTTTAATGAAAAAAATAAAAATTAAAATTAAAAGTTACATTCTTTATGAAATTTCAGCAAAGCTGTAAAACTGTACCATGACAAAAGCAAGGTTTGAAGTCCTTGTAGAGTGAGTTAAATTGCTCATCCATGTTAAGCAAACAGCTTAGGTCTTGAGGACACCCCCAGCCACCACAGCCTGCACACAGGCCCCAGCTGGCACACAGCGCTGGGTACACCAGTGCAGTGAGCACAAGGCCACAGATCCGGGGACACCCTATATACCAGCGTATACGCCCTATATACCACTGCCTGTTGCTGGGGACCAGGCACCATCGGTCTTTTGGGTATTATCAGGTAGGTCAGCGACTGAGGGAATGGATACAGCCTTCATGCTTCTGGCTGGGCATGGTGACCGGGCGGCTCCAAAGCATGTGTACACCGATTTGTTTATCACCATGCTGTTATCAGTGGGGACGGTTCCATGGGACATCCTTTTTTTCTCCTCTCCTACAACAGATGGCTCTGGAGGGTTGTAGCTGGAAGTTATTTTGGTTTCCCTCCAGCAGAAAATAGTTTTTAAAAGACAGGACGTAATCTCTACTCACTTCCTGACAGTGTATTTAGGGGAAAGACACTTGGAGCAACTTGAAAAGATCTTCACACACGTACACGTCGGTGGCGGGGAAAAGGTGTCACACTGAGCAAAACAAAAGTGAGAACCTCGGTGATGATAAGTCGCTCCTCTGCTGGGATTTGCCGGAGCCCAGAGGAAGCGGAGGACACACACTGAATAGATATTTCCTGCTTGCTGTGTGTAGCGGGCTCGTGTTTAGTGTCATGTTGTGAATGAACAGAGGAACCTAGTAACGATACGTGCCAATATTGCCGAACTGGAGGTACGGGATGTGTCACATCCTCTGAGCTCAAAAGTAGCCCAAGCTGAGATGCTAAGGTGAATTTCAAGCTTGGGCATCTCCAGAAGCACAATTTGGATATAATCCTCTTAATTTAGAAGCTCTACAAACAAAACCTTTTTTTCCGAGGTTATTAATACAAGGAAATTTGGTGACAAATTACTGAAATCCATGTAAATTTTCAGGAACAAAGCGCCGTTATTAGATCTGATGCTAGCTCAGACAGGTCACTGCAGCTTCACTGCCCCAGACAGAGGATGATGTATTCACCCTGCGACCTCCTGCATTGCAGCTAGCCTTGATACACTGACTTGTCGTGACCTGGTTTGGTGTCAGAAGAAATCCTCAGACTCTGACACCACAAAACCAGTGCAACACGCAGCCAAAGCTCGCTCCTCTGATTCCATGCAACTCCATTGGTGTTTAGGGGTCTTCAGTGATCCTAGATGACAGGTTTTGCACAGAGAGAAACTGCCATGTACCCTCCAAAGCATAAGGTTTCAAGGTACGAGTGCTGCTCAGTAGGGTCATGCTTCTCACTGCAACTACCACGAACAGCTGTGGCTATCTTAATCCTAAATCAGCCCAAGGCAATAGCTGCAAGACACCGTGTCTGCAAAAGCAAACTATGCCTCTGTTCAGTGGGGAACAACAGCCTGCCTGGCACAAACAGGCAAGTCTGCAATAACAAGCAGTGAGCCAGCAGCACAGGAGAAAGGCAGCTGGTCCAAAATCCCAGCGTGGGCCTTGCAAAAACGGTGGGCATTATGCGAGAGGGTTTTTCCAAGCCAGCTCCCACCTCTGACAGACACAGAGCAGTGTGGGCATGTGCAGGTATTCCCCAGCACAAAGCAGGAGAGAGGCGTGCGGCTGAATCCAGGGACCTCGAAAACATGTTTGGACAAGACTCTGAAGAATTTGAGCGTCAGTACTTAAAGTCCCCGGGCAGGAGTGGCTGATAATCCCCTTCGTGGGTCACAGCAGAGCCGGCCGGACTCCAGGCCCTGACACTGGCAGCTCGGGAACAGTCTCACATTTCTGTATTTGTCGATCTGCCGTCCTTTCTTGGCTACCCTGCAAACCACCAGCCACCTGCCAACTTGGCAAGCCGCGGATGGCACTGCAGCGCCTGGAAAATAAAAACGCCTCCCAGGCGGTTTCCAGGGAAGCTGGAGGGAGAAGCAGTCAGGAGCCGCGGGGCCGCTGCCAGCTCTCTTTGAACCATATGATGAGGGCAGCTGCGAGTCTCCTCGGGTGCTGGGAGAGCCTGCGCTTTCATGCAGCACTCCCAGCCTCCAGACAGCGCGCATCTGCTCCAACCCTTTTCCTACGACGCAGCCAAATCCTCCCGCTGCTTCCAGCTCCGAGTCCCAGCGAGAGCGGAGCAGCAGCCGCAGGGCCCGGCAGCGGGACAGCCACAGTCGGGGCCATCGCGGGGCGAGCTCAGCACCGGGCCTGCCCTCAGAGCTGCGTCCCCCAGGAGCAGGGTGGCACGAGGGGCTGCTCAGGGCAAGGTTGCTGGAGGATGTGGCCATTCCTGGACCCTGCTCAGCTTCCCCACCCTGCCACAAACAGTACATGATATTCATATGGGGGGACTGGCTGAGATATCCTTCTTAATCCCTTCTTCCTGTACATCCCCAAAATCACTGAGTCTGGGTCTCAAGCAGAGAAAGCCAGCCATCGCTGACCACCCCATCTATTGCCCTTGAGGGGTGGTTACTTCACAAATACCATGTCCCTGAGGGACAATGGTGGGGATGGGGACAGTGATATGGGAGGCCACCAGCACCTGTCCTCCTCATCCTCAGATGGCCAGGGCCAGAAGGGCCAGGTCCAGCAGGGCTGGGGCAGCAGGGACGGGGGGAGGTTTACCATTGCGAGGTAAAATCGACGAACTCCGATGAAAACTTGTCTGCTGGCAGCTGCGGCGACGGCTCCTCCACCACCTGCTTGAGCTGCTGGAAGGGCGTCCCCCAGGAGTCGTAGGGAAAGCGCAGGATGGCCAGCTCGATCTGGGGAGACAGCACCCATGCCTCAGTCCCAGGGGACAGACACCCTGTGGCTCATCCTGCCACCCCACGGGATTTTGGCAGCCTGTTTAACCACCCACACATGTGTTTTTTTGGGTCCTGCACAAACACGTGGAATATCCTCACCCCACCAGGCCACAGTGTCTTGCAGGAAACCTTTTGTGTTTAACCTCCCCCAGCAAACGGGGCAGGCCTGAGGACACCTGGCAGCCTCCACATCCAATCCTCCCTCCTGCCCTCCTGTTGGACATCACTGGGGAGAGGCTAGAAGTTTAAAAAACACGTATTGCATAGGGTCACTGTGCTATAAAATGGCAAGGAGACGGATTCCCCCTGAACACTGCTTCTCCTGGTGTGCAGGAGATGCCGCCGATGCCCCCTCCTCTGATGGGGACTGTGCTAAGTGCGATTTGCCGGGATGTTTTTTCAGGTTTGAAATCCAACCTGCTCCACAGACAGACACAGTGCCGGACGCCTTCGCCTTAGCCCATGCTGCCATCTCCCGGCAGCCTGTGGCCACCACAGCAGGGCTGTCCCCAGCAGGGTGGCAGTCCCCGGGACAGCCACAGACAGAGCCTCAGGGGTGTCCCAAGGGTGGGACATCCTTGGAGACCTGCCCTGCCACGCCAACACATCAAAGCCAGCAAAGCAGCTCCGTCTGCCTTCTCCTTGACCCCACAATGTGCTCACTGGTACCTTGTGGATTCGCCGTGTGCCCCTTCCAGCCCTGACACCTTCCCAGAAAACCAGTGCCACCAGTGCCAGGGGGCTAGGGGGAGGAAAACGAATCCACAAACCACACCCAACACCCCAACCACACTGCCAGCCCCCAGATTGCCCTACCATCGTGATCCCCAGGCTCCAGATATCAGATTTGACGCTGTACCCCTTCTGGTTCAGCTCCGGGTTAATTCTTTCAGGCTGTGAAGAGACACAAGGGCAGTTAAGGACCAGGGATGGACTCAGCGTGATGCCTGCACCCAGGGCTCACCAACCTCTGAGGGGTCTTTCACGGGTCAGAGCCACTTAGCCCACACTGCCAGCTCCTTCACTTGACCATCTTGGCATCAGAGCAAGCCTACATCCTTGCCAGTAAGGGCAGAGTGAAATGGGTCACCAGAAGGAGATGGCACGTGCATCGGGTTTGGGGTGGTGCAGCTGACCCAGCACATCAGACACGAAGGGAGGTGACAAGCCTCAACTCTCCAGGACCGCGTTCACCCCATGCGACTACTTCACAAAAAGAAAATCCAAAGGAGTGTTTTTCTCCCAAAAGAAAAGCACTGGTGTCCCCACAGGGCAAACAGCAAAAGTTCAACACGGAGTAATTACAAAGCCTTTCCCAAGGTCATGGGGAGGAGATAAGGCAGCAGAAAGCCATGCTCACAAGACCTGATTTGACCCGTGAGATCCTTCTCCTCCCTCTACCCCTTTACAAGTAACTTCAGGGATACGTCTTACAAAATGAGGCCCCGGGACATGCTGGTGGCTGATCCTTCCCCCTTTAGGATGACCCGACACCCAGGCTCATGTTCCTCTGGCTGCCCTGCAGCAGCTTTCACAAGCAGCTTCTCGGCGGCTCAACTTACAGCCATGTAGGGTTTGCATCCCGCATCCATGGTTTTAGCAACCGAGTCAACGAGGTAACCGCTAATTCCAAAATCGCACATTTTCACCTGCCCCTGTGTATTGATCAACACGTTAGAGGGCTTTACATCTGCAAGAAGGAACACATACCACAGTCACTGTCATGCATGGGCCAAGCCAAAAAAAGCCAAAGAGCTTCCTATCAGCAGAGGGCACCAAAGGTGCCCGTGCAAACCCCGGTGCTTCATATAGGACAGAATCTTAGCTGGTTGTGGCTATTGCAAGTTCAGGTGACTGCCTCGTGGGCCTGTCCTATGTCCTGCAAGTGTTCCTTCACTTCCAGGTTCCCCTCGTTGATTTGGGGGGTGGGAGGGAGCCCTGCATGTAGCCACCGTGTCCTAGTGTGCTGGGGATAGCCACGGCCATCAGAGTGCTCACGGGGCACAGCTTGGCAAAGCCGGGCCATCTCCAGGGGACATCTGTGAGAGCCTGAAGTACCAGTGAGTCCCCAGCTGAAGCTGCTGTCTTGCCAGCACAAGGGGAAAAAACATGGGGAAAAGGATAAGAGGTGGGCAGGAAAGGGTGAAGAACAGTGAGGATTGCAGTGGAAGGAGGGAGCAGGAAACTGAGACAAGGATCAAGATTTCAGAAGTGGCCTCTAATTTTAAGGATACCGAGCTTGAAGGCAATGAGAGCAGCAGCAGGCGTGTGGGTGCTCCACACCTTATGGAAATCAGTCCAGTGTCTCATCTATTTATTACTGCCAGATTTATCTGCTTCCCATCACGGCCTTATAATCCCTGGTGCATTCGCATTTGCATCATTCTCATGAAGGCGGTTATAATCACCATCAGCAAGGGAAATTAAGGTACAGAAAGAAGTCAAAAGTGATAGCTGCCAGAGCATGCAGGGGCTTCCTGGCTAGGCTACTCCCAGATGAAATGTCAGCACAAAGACCATTTGCTGAGCTTTTTAAATGCCCGACACAGGCCACCCTTCTCTCATCTGAGGACTGAGCCTCAAAAGGGAGCAATCCTTCCCCTGTTGACACCCAGAAATAAGAGGTCACTTCTGCAAGAAGGCCATCTACCTACGTGTGATAAAAGATTAATTATAAGCGTTGAAACACCGTCTGAGGGAGACCAGAAGCTGTTTTTGAGTCTTGCTCTTTAGCGCTGGGTGGTTTACAGCTCATTAACATCTACTCTTTAATCAGCGCTTTGCAATCAAGTGCTTCAGGTATCTGAGATCCTCACCCATCTGTTATTATCTTGAAATAAGACAATTTTCAGTGGAAATCAAAGAAGCAAACAGAAATTCAGAAGCTGAGCAGCATTTTCCACCCACTGCAAATGACACAGAAGGCAGGAACTCAGTCCCCAGCCACGTGCAGGACCTACAGCACATGACCGCCTGCTGGAGCTGAACTCCGTTCCCTTCGGACACTCCTTCCCCCTGCAGCAACACCCTGGAGAGGGCTTTTTCATCCTCTTAAAAAATTCAAAACGACCCTTTAGAAATAAAGGTACTAAGCAGCAACACTGCAATTTGTTTTTCCAAGTGTGTTCATGGCATATCTGAGATGCAAAAAGGGAAAAATGCCGGAGCATGGGACGGACAGACACCGGCATGGCCACGGCTGCGTGCCTGGCTCTTACCTCTGTGGATGACGGAGAGCTTACTGTGTAGATGTTCTAGTGCTTTTACGATCTGAAAGAACAAAACTAGAGTGAATCACAGCTGGCAGCACCACAACGGGGAGGGAACGCTATCTGGCTTCACCCCCCATCCTCATGGACCTGCTCAGAGGGAAGGAACTACGTGCATCCTGCACCCTGAGGTGACAGAGGGTCCCCAGAGATCTGCAAGGGTACCAGGACCCAATTGAGAAGGCAAAGGAGCTGCAGGGACCTCCCCACATCTAAGAAGGTGCCACCTCTCCATTACAGGGTGTACAGGCACATCTGGAGGTATTTATGGCTTATAAATAACATCACCCCAAACCAAAATCTAGAAGCCACCTAGGAATGTCCACATGGGCTGGCCTGTGGACCATGCTCTTCCTCGCACAAATACTGCTGGGAAGCTGGGTCACACAGGACTTGGCTTAAAAAAAACAAACCCTTTTCCTTCCCCCCTCGCCCCGCTAGTACTCACAGAGACGGCTATTTTCCCTAAGATGTCCTCAGGAATCGTCAGGCCTTTGTCAATAACGTGTTTGTAGAATTTGTCCAGTGAGGTATCCATCAGCTCCATGCAGATCCACACGTCTCCCTGGAGGATACAAAAAGCAAACATCTGCCCACTGGAACGGACCATCCTTGCCTTTCATGTACAAACGCCTTCTTTGGCACTTGCCCTTTGCTGGCCGGTTTGCTTCTTCCCTGTCTCGTAAAAGTTATTCAGCAAAACTCTGCTGGGCTTTCTCTTTCTCTCCTCCCCAGCCGGAGTGTTGTTCACCTTCCCTACCACTTAGAGTGCATTTTCTGCTGTCTCATCCCAAAGCAAAGTCCCAGTGACTTAGAAGTCCTGAAAGTTATCAGGACGGAGGTTCCTACGTGCTCAGGTCCCTCAGCAAATGCTCAGCCAGGAAAAGTTCAGCTCTGCAGGGCTGTGCTTAAACCTCTTCAATAAACCTTGCTCTCCAGAGCTTTCCACATTTTTCCTCCATGTGGCTTTCTCATCGCAAGTCAGGACAATATTAACACAAAGGGACCAGGCTGTGAGCTGGTGTCCTCGGCACGCAGCCACCCCCATCACCACCAAGCCCCAGCATCCCAGCACAGGGGCTCGGATGCTCTCAGCTCTTCCTCACCTGGCAGCGTGCCACTCCTCCCTCACCACGAAATAACTGCACATGGCAGCCCCTTAGGCCAGGATTGAGCAAATTCGAATTCTACTGTGCCTCATATCTAGATTAAACCCTTGGATTCAGAGGGAGGCCGGGGAATACGGAGCCTGGGAGGGGATCCAGCCCCCCAGGGCAGTGCAGCCGGTCTCTGGGATGCCGTACCTCTCGGAAAAGTGCCCCGTAAAAGGTGACGGTGAAGGGGCAATCTACCGTCCTCATGGAGATATCCAGGTCCATCAGTAACCTTTTCTGCTCCTGGCTGTTGACTGTGGCTCGGATGCGCTGGAACACAAAGCAGTTTAGCGTTGGCTGTCAGCACAGCTGCTGGCATGCTGCTGATGCAGGGACCCATTGCAGCGGTGCCGTGCTGCCCAGCATGTCCTGAAATCGTGCCTTTATCTTTTTTCACACCCCCTGAGTTACCTTTTCTCACCCTTATTTGTCATGGGCACATCCCAAGGGCAGGCACCCCAGTGCCACAGAAGGCCACAGTGGATGAAGAGGTTTTTTGACCTTAGCCCGAACTGCAGGGGATTTTGCTTGGTAAATGCCACTTTTTTTTTACAACAGCCAAAAGTCACTGGGGCTTGGGATCTCAGAAAGGAGCTGGGAACCAAATTCTAGGCTGCTGAGAACCCACAGCTCCTGGAGCTGCAGCATCCATCTATGCACATCAGCAACTTTGGTCAGGAGAGAAGGCTCCATCCCTGCAGCCTGACACCACGTGCACCTCATGGCTTTGGAAAGTGCACATTTCCCAGTCTCCCAAGGAAGAGATGTCATTTATGTGACATACCTGCAGCCCCTCAGCTGGGAAGCCCAACAAACAGGCAAAGCACAACCCAAGATGGGGCACGCACATATCCAGGCTCTTTGGCCAAAGACACCCGAGGTCAGTAAGTGATGGAGTTACACCGTTCAGCACTGCAGATGCAAGTAAAAGCCCGAATGTGCCTGCTGCACCCCCTTCACATCATATTCAGAGAGGTCTTTTGCAGTTTGGCAAACAAGAAGACAAAATGCAGAGCGTGGAGGCCCTGAGACACATCCCAGCATCCACAGCAAGGTCCAGCCATAACAGAGGAGCTAAGAATTTCCCTTCAGTTTGCTCTTGGCTTCCAGCTCTGCATGTTTTTTTGTTTTGTTTTGTTTTTTTTTTTTTTTTTTTTTTTTTTTTTCTTATTCTGAAAGGAAATTTGAGCTAAAATTCAGCCCTGTAAAAATTGGCCTTTCCCAAGGTACAAATTTTCCCATGACTATTTCCTTAAGCTGCAAGCTTATGAGTCAAAGCTGCTGTTATGAAAACTTTTCATAATAGCATCTACAAACCTGTCGTGAATCAAGACCCCACTGCAGCAGACAAAATGTGAAAAAAAAAAAATAAATCTGTGTTCCAAAGAGATTTAAAAAGTCCAAGTTGAAGAAAACGATCTTATGCAATTGAATTTACAGTGCAGTCCTCTTTATAATTACAGTTACTGTGCAGAGCCCTGAATGGAGGATAGATCAATGCTAGAAAAAAAAAAAAATGTATATTTAAAAAATTATGGCATATAACCCTTAAAATGCTAGGAAAACCAGGCATGTCGCAGACATAGAAGAACAATATGCTTGTATACACCACGATGCAGGAAACACACTGAGCATCCCACTTTTTGAACAAATCCCTTCTCTTTGTTCAACAGGGCCCAAATCCTCTTCAGCATTCCTTGCCCCTGTGCAGAAAGAGGATTCCACTTGGAAAGAAGCGGATCTCAGCAAAGGCATGCGTGAGAACAAGCAAGATTAGAGATGCGCAGGGACGAGGGCGCAGAGGGCGTCCACACACAACGAACACACAGAAAGCGGCTCGGGAGGCTCACTCTACCTTCACTGCCATGATCTGCCCGCTAGGCATGTGCCGCATCTTCTCCACCACCCCGTACGCACCTCGTCCCAGCTCGGAGATGGGCTCCAGGTCATCGGCTTTCACCTCAAAGTTCTGCAGGGAGGAACCCATCAGGAAAAAGGTAGATGCAAGGTGTAAAACACACCCCAAATCTAACCCACATCCAACCCCGCTGAGCACACGAATTCATCCCCCTGAGAGCACCCTGAGCAGGATGGGTGCAGGGAGGGTGCTCCTCAGCAGGGTGCTGCAGCCACCTGCACCCAGCCACCCCTCAGCCTCACCACAAGTTGGGATGGAGAGCACCCCAGCAGCCTCACCCCAGAGAATCACCTTCAGTTTCCCTTCTTTCTTTCTTTTTTTGTTTGTTTCCTTCCATCCTTCTCCTCCCCCAATCATGGAAGTATCACCAATTTTTCTTTAGGCCCATAAAATCTGATTTCTGCATCCCTGAAGATCAGCCAAATACTGAGTGCGCCCCATTTTTAAGCTACGAAGGATTTATTTCGTCTAGCACTGGAGATCTCTTTCTCCTGGCCTTACACAAAGGATTACTTTGTTTGCAGCCCTGCATTTTAACCTGCCCCTTCTCCCTTCATTGCACGATATTGTGCAGCAGCTCTATTTTTTGCTTATTATTATTTTTGGATCTTTAAAACATGCCTTTGCTACTAAAACCGGCCATTCTGTTTGCTGAACGCGCAACCACATCAGTCAATCATCCTCCAGAAAGAAGCGGCTTATAATGAACTGATTCACGGTGCATAATCCCACACCGTTTTTTTGCCTGCACAGCAGAAAAATCCTGCAGCCTGGCCCGTGCCGGCCGGGGGGGCTGCAACACACGGGGGCCATACACTGCGTTACTGTGCGCCCAGGCTCCGCTGCCTGCTAAAGGAGCCCTCGCGAACATTTTTTTGCATGATTTAAGCATCTCTGACACTGCTGCTACTGTTCTGCGGGACCCTCTCCAAGGAGGCACTTTGGCTCTCTCAGGGCAACCC